>NC_133345.1:30412266-30774766 GCF_030506205.2 Paramisgurnus dabryanus | reverse complement strand
TTGCATATGTCCATCGTTTTTCAGACAAACACATTTTTGGATATTTTAGAAAATGTTTTAGATCTTTCAGTTGATTAAATGTAATGTTACGGGGTCCACCCATAGTCCACAACCTTCAAGTACAAAAAGTGCATCCATCCTTCACAAATTAAATCCAAACGGCTCCAGGATGATAAACAAAAGTCTTCTGAGGGTAATCCGCGCGGTGTTATTGTAGAAATATCCATATTTAAAACTTTATTAACGAAAATAAATACCTTCCGGTAGCGCCGCCATCTTAGTCGTGTCCGCATTCAGGATGAGCGCTTACGCAGCCTACGGAGGCTACTCTGCTGCTGCTCTGTGCCCTCCGAATTTGTCATCCGTCACTAAGAAAAGTGCGTACACTACGCTAATACTCTCTCCTGAATACAGAGGAGTCTAAGATGGCGGCGCTACCGGAAGCTAGTTATTTTAGTTTATAAAGTTTTAAATGTGGATATTTCTACAACAACACCGCGCGGATTACCCTCAGAAGACCTTTGTTTATCATCCTGGAGCCGTTTGGATTTAATTTGTGAAGGATGGACGCACTTTTTTTGGACTTGAAGGTCGTGGACTATGGGTGGACCCCGTAAAATTACATTTAATCAACTGAAAGATCTAAAATATTTTCTAAAATATCCGAAAATGTGTTTGTCTGAAAAACGATGGACATATGCAACTCGGACAGCTTGGGGGTGAGTAAATCATGGGTTTAATATCGTTTTTGGCCGAACTATCCCTTTAAATCACAATTAAACAATATATTTCTGACCAATAATAAAACCTGACATTAACTGTACTACTTTTGTCTTTTAAGCTCAAATTGTACCTTTATCAAGGTTGTTTTAGCTACTAGGTTGGCAAGCACCTCACACGACACCAAACAGAGCTCATCCTTCAGAGCATCATCAGCATTTATCAATTGATGATTGGTTCTTTTAACTGGAAGGCGGGGCACACAAGTGAACACACAGTTAAGGGAAATGTAGTTTTGGACTATTGTGCTTTACTGCAGGTCAGTCATTTTCAAACTTTTTAAAGATCGACCTTAAAAATTTAAAGATTACGTGACACGCCTAATCTTTTTATATCAAACATTTATCGACTTTCTATTACATCCTAACCCAAACCCTGACTCTAACCCTAACTGAAAATAGTTTTAAAATGGAAAGAAAATCATGTAGAAACCAATACATAAAAATTACATCCTAACCCAAACCCCAAATCTGATACCAAGCAACAATGATTAAAAAATCTGAAAAAATAAAGAGAAAACAAAATGTAAAATGAAATGAAAAGGAAAGTTGTGCCACCTACACAAAAAATGGAAATTCAGTGTCAGCGATCAGGTTTGATTCATATGTTTTTATTTATATCAAACATTTATCAAACTTTAACTCTTTCGCCGCCAGCGTTTTAAAAAAAAGTTGCCAGCCAGCGCATGCGTTTTTCATGATTTTAACAAAAGTTTAATGCCTTCCAGAAAATGTTCTTCTTTAAATATATAAACATACAATATACCAAATGAAAGAACAGACTCTCTGCTTTCAAAAAAAAAAAAAAAAAGTTTCATCCTATTTTCAGTGGTTCTTTTGTAATCAGCTTTTGAATATGGGTAGGTTTCTGCAAAAACACCACATTTTGAGCAAAAAGCAGAGATAATAAAATTTTTGTGACGGACTTTTCATAGAGATCCCATTCAGAGCGATTTTAAAACAGACACGGACATGCAGCCGCTTGCCATTGGGCAATACTTCCGGGTTTAAAAAGTTGCAGAAGGGCGCCGCCCGGTGGATAATAGTGGTATTGCAGAAAGACGGAAATATTCGTCATTGGCAGGGAAGCGTTTTCTCTTGATTGACGAGATATCTCGTCAATGGCGGCGAAAGAGTTAATGGCCGGATATACTTTCTTTTTCGCGTCCGTGTCGCGTGCGCAAGTGTCCAGAGTATGACGTGTTCGACGCGTACACGATACAAATAATTTCATGTTCAAATTTTTATGAAAAGACGTCATGCGTATGTGTACGGCCGTTGTATACCTTCGGCTTTATGTTAATTATTTAATAACATTTTCCTTAAATCATCCTGGCGATCTGGTTTTTATAAACTGGTGCATTATTTTCAAATAATTCAAAGGACCGGGTCCGGAGGCAATTATTTCTCTTATACTTTACCAAGGTTACCACAAACATTGCTCTGATGCCTATTTTTAAGACAATTAAAAGGCTAGGTATGCGATTTACAGAAAAAATAATCAACACCCAGGGAACATTTCTCAGCCAATCAGAATAAAGCATTCCAACAGCCCATGGTATAGACGGTATCAGCAGTAACAACATAAACAAGCGGCTTTCGTGGTCAACACGTAACTTCCGGTACCTCCGCTAAGAATAAATGACAACAAAGTACTTTAAACATAGTTTATTTATATAATGAGCAAAATAAACAACATAGGACACCAAAACATTTGTTATTTTCAACGAGGTATTTGTTCAAGAGTTCAGTTTAGCAACTAGTCAGACCATTTAAAAAACTAAAACAAGAAGTTTGGGCCAGACGTGTATCGCATCACCGCACATGCGTCCGATGAAACCTTCTATAATCAAAAACAAACATTGTAGTTGTATCGTGAAGTTGTATTTATTTTTCATATTTTCTTTTGTTTTTCTGTTCTTATTTTATCACAGACTGTTTACTTAATTATATCATTTCTTGAGAACTTCTTAATATTAATTTAACCTTATGCAAGCATTTGTATGCTTTTTGAGAAAAAATTAATTTTTTCAACGCAAATTTCTGAAAGTTACCATCGCAAAAATACGATAAAAAAAGGCACGAAATCCCAACCCAATCTCAAGGCAAGTGGTGTTATAGTCACGAAATATTTTATACATTTATTTGTGTTTATGGACACGATTTTCCTAACCTAAATCTAACCCCAAGCAACAAATATTTAAAAATATGAAAAAATAATGAGAAAACTAAATGTAAAATGACACGAAAAAGAAAGTTGTGCCACGGACATGAAAAACTATTTATAGAAATTTGTACTGAGTGACACAAAAAATACATTTGTGCTCAATGGCACGAAAAATTGTGTTCATGAACACAAATAATTTAATCAAATATTTTGTGACTATAACATGACTTGCCTTGAGATTGTGTTGGAAATCCTGGAGGGACTGCCTATTTATAGTTGTAGTAATAACAGTGCACAATCTTGTGATATCTTTGATAGTGTGTACTCTTCACATCTTTAATTTGTGAAATATTTGTAGTAATAAATGAGGAATTCTTTGTCTCACACTTTCTTAAACTCTCTATTAGTTTTCTGCCTTCATTATTTATTATTTTCTTGATGTTCTGTTTCTTTAAATCTCATATTTCTGTGCCGGTTAGTCTCTCTCTGCTGTTGCACTGGATGGATCTTTGTCTTCTGCTTTAGCTGTCGCCCCCTCCTGTATGCCGCAGGTACTGCACCGCTTTCACTGCACCGCTTGCTGCTTCTGTAGTTCATCTGCTAAAACAAAAAAAGCTCGTTGATTTTATTTTATTCGCATTATATCTTTCAAAGATTGAAAATCAATGATTGAAATCAAACTTTTAAGCATCAAATCTCATAATTAAATTGAGACTTTAACCTGTATTTTACGGACAGGGTCACAAATCTCATTTTATTAAGTGGTTGGGGAATTCATATAGATGTAGGTCATCCAGAAGTGTTTTGTCATAGATACAGTGTCATTTATTTAATGAACTGATTTGATTTTCATTATTTTCTCTCCAATTCTTGCCGAACAAATCCTGTCATCATTAGCAAGGTGAAGATTTTGCCTCGCTGTCTCCCACTGGTATGCTTCTGTTTAAATCATAAACTCTTGCCGTACGTGTGTTTTCCTTGTCAAACCCACACCTCGTGCAACGTTGTGACTCGAGTTCCTGTCTGTTCCACAGCCGTTCAATCCCCCAGTTACCCAAGCCCTACTGCCCCGTCCCCTTCGCGCAGCTCCATCCAACGACCTGAGAGTTACCTGTTTCGTCTGAGTCAGCGAGAGGAGAAGAAAAAAGGTATGTTTACCTGCTGCAGAGATTTGTTTGGGTGTTAGTGATGTCACTATGCATGATTAAACACATAAATGTGTGCCACTGGAGGATGGGGATCAGATCAGTGTTTATACCAAGTTAAAAGTTGTACAAATGGACAAATGTGTCTGTAGGCAATAACAGAATTTAATTTTAATATTTATTTATACAGTGCTTTTCACAATGCACTGCAGACTATTGAGTTTTATTATGTGCTATGCATATTGAGTACTGAGAATTAAGTACTGACATTTTCATCACTTTTATCACAAATTCAATGTTGTTGTTAGCAGGAGAATCAAGCGTGCAGAGGGCGGAGCCTGTGGAAACCACACCCACACAGAGCCCAGCCCCAACAGGAGAAGAGGCGGAACTGATCGAACAACTGAGAAGGGTGTGTCTTTAAAAACATTACAAGACCCTCCTCTTCCATTCATCTTGACACTATAAATTGGCTTATTTGCACTTAAAAACAATTTATTCTGTTTATTTAATTTCTGAATAATAATAAACTAACATTTTTTCCTTTCAGGCACATTGTATTGTTTGACTGCTGTGGTCTTGAGAGTTTCTCATTTTGTAATTTTTTTTGTAGAATATCGAGTGTCGACTCAAGGTGTCTCTGCCCAGTGATCTTGGGGCAGCTCTGACTGATGGTGTTGTCTTGTGCCATCTGGCCAATCACGTGCGTCCTCGGTCCATACCCAGCATCCATGTACCCTCACCGGCAGTGGTGTGTGAATCTTGTCATGTTATTGTGTAGGGCTGCAACAATTAATCAAATAAGGACAATGATTGTTAATAAAACTTTTATTTGTTTGTTTAAAGGAAAACACCACCGTTTTTCAATATTTCACTTTTAATCTTTGTACAGTGTTGAATGTGTTAGCATTTAGCCTAGCCCCATTCATTTTTATGTGTCCAAACAAAAGTTTTATTTTGTGTCACCATACTTACTTGTGTAACTACTCATAACAGTCTTTAAATAAGGAAAACATGGAAGCGTTTGGTGACTTCTAAATTCATCCCTGTTTGGATCCTAAGGAATGAATGGGGCTAAGCTAAATGCTAATACTTTTACTACGCGCTGTAAAAAGACTACAAGTGCACGCATTTATAAAAGATAGCTATGTATTAATCCGTCTAAGTTCAGGTAAGAACATAGTGAAATTTTGAAAAACTGTGGTGTTTTCCTTTAATATAAGTATCTTTGTTTGGAACAGATGTGCTTGACTTTATAGACGCGCAGCTCTCGTTGTTGTAGTGGTGCGGTGGGCAAATGACATCACAGAATGGGTTATTCAATAATGACATTCGTTGAGCACTATTTACTAGGAGTGTACCGATATACAAACTTTACGGTTCGGTATGTACTTCGGTTTTTAGACCACAGTTTGGTTCAGTTTCGGTACAGTTGGGGAAAGAAATACAAAACATAAAATGACTTTTCATTTATATTTAAAATTTGTAAACATAAAAATTTTAACCTGCTTGGTTTAAATGAAATAAATAAATTCTAAATAGAATAAAACATAAGGGAATAACGGACATTTCAATGCCATCTCGCTACTGTTAACAAAACCTTGCAATACTTGTCCCGCCTCTGAGGTTTCCTGATTGGCCACTGTTTTGGACCTGACAATGATAAGCCTGCAAACGTTTAAATTCTTTTGAATTGACACAGCGTCTTAAAACTTGACGCTCATGCATGTGATGCTGTTAATAAAAGATGCAAGACCTACACGTAACGATCAAACACATCCGTTTAGTGCATGTTTACATAAAAAAGCAATGGAAAGGTAGCGCAGTGGATTGAAAAACGCGTTTGCCTTTAGCGGCTTTGCTAAACAAACTTGCGCTATGGGATTAAAAGTAAGTTCCACACGTAAAACAAGCCTACTGTTTATTTCACTTTAATAAAAAAAACTGATAATTTACTCACCCCCATGCCATCTAAGATGTTTTTTTTTAAGATTTTTCTCCATATAGTGGACCTCAACAGTTTCAATGCAGTTTAAAATTGCAGTTTTCTTTTTGCAAAAAAAAGTACTTTTAAATAACAACTTCTCATTTTGCACTAGCCGTGTGAAGCGCCAGCGTGACCTTAGCATTACACTTGTGGACGATTTTAAACAATAAACTGACACAAAGACATTAATTAATATCATGCCACATACAACAACATCAGAACGGTCCTCTTTCTTCACACTTGTAAACACTGGAGCGGTAGTTTTGCATACGTCATGGTTGACCTTTCAGCGTGATTATGTAATAAGCAAGGTTGCGCTGGTTTCCACTAAATGAAAAAAAATCCTAAAATGTTTTCCACAAGAAACTTTATTTCTTCTTGATTGAACCAAAAAAGACATCTTGGATGACATGGGGGTGAGTAAATTATCCCAAATTTTTTTTATGAAAGTCTAATATTTCTCTAAAGATTGCATTTGCTGCATGTGAAGCGATCCAAAAGTCCTGTACCGAAATCAGGGTTTCCCGCAGAAAATTTGTTAGTTAAGGTGGTAGGGTTGGGCGGTGGGTGGTGCGTGACAATCAAAGGTGTACGCGTCATGATGAAAATAGTTTTAAAAACACTAAAATAAAACTGATTTTTGAATAAACTATGACAGAAAATGAACACATACTAGATTATTAATGAATTAAATGTTTTTAACAGATACCTCAAACGAAAATAGCTGCGTGATGAAGTGAAACTAAAGGGTTAATAAACACAAACTGAAGCAGATGTTGTAGAACATTTAGGCCGTGTGGCCCACGTGCCCGCTCGCGGTGTAAAGCGTGTAAAGATGCACTTGACGGCCTTTTGTGCTGCAAAATTATTCTTTTTGGACAACCTAGTTATGGTGGTAGGGTTTCCCAGCTTAGGTGGGCCGCCCGAACTGCAAAGTGCTGCGGAAAACCCTGGAAATGGTTGGGTATGAATATGTGTACTGTTACTGTTTTCATGAACGATTATTATCATTTTATTGATTAGTTGTTGCAGCCCTATTATTCTGTAGATAGCAGCATTTATTTTGTTTCTGTGTGCATATAAATATATATGTTTCTTGTTTTTTTGTCCCCAGCCCAAACTGACGATGGCCAAGTGTCGACGGAACGTAGAAAACTTCCTAGAGGCGTGTCGCAGAATTGGAGTCCCTCAGGTATCTACCTCTGGTTCCCTGTAATTAAATCTCCAAGCTATTATCTACATTATCTCAAGCAAAGTCTTAAATTAACCTGGTTTAAAAAATAACTAGAACTAACTTTAACAAAATGGGTTGTGTATTGTTTCATACTGACTTGAAACTTTCTTCCGTTTAACGCCTCCGTGTCTAACACCACTAACACTTTCTCTCTCTCTTTCTCTCTTGTCCTATTCACTTTGTAAAACACTCCACATCCCATCAACCCCTCATTTCAACCGCTCATTTCGTTTGCCTCCCTGCTTTTCCTGGTTTTGTGGGACAGGATAGTTTGTGTTCAGCAGGAGATGTGTTGAAAGGGGAGGTCATGTGTGTTTTCAGGCTGGTTGAAGCTTTGCTCTCCCTGGCTCCACCCACTCTTCAGTCTGGCCCTTCTTCCCAGCTGGCTGGTTTTGCCCTCTTCTACCTGTCAATCATGTCGCTGCTGTGTGCTCTTTACTGCCACCTGGTGCCAAGCGTGTAAATCGCACTTACAGATTACTGAACAAAAACAGACTGTTTGTGCGCCGGTGTGTGAGATTTTCACAATAGCCAGTGTTTATACACACAGATATTTCTAGTGTTTTCTACGTTGAGCAAAATTTTTGTCTTTGTTGAGCATCACATTAAGTAACTTGCTACTCACCTAATAGTCTCAGTAATTTTCATTAACAGCACGGTTTTTATGTTAAAAACATAAATATTACGTTAAAAACGCAATTTTAGATGTCAACATGTTAATTTGAGATTGAGGGCTCATCCAAACCTTTTTGTAATACTTATTAGTAATCATTATAATGGTTACTGTGTGTTAGAGGTCTTCCCGGGTCCAAAGAAATGTACCTGACCCAAAAATGACCCGAATCACTTTTTACACAATCATCTTTTTTTTTTAAGAAAGACCTGATCCGAGACAAACCTGGAAAATGAGACCAGAGTCTGACCTGAATGTAACCGGCACTGATGTGTGTTGCACCAGCATGCACCAGTCAGACAGAAAGAAACCCGGTTGGCCTCGCATCCAATTTGGCACGCTGCTCCATTTATTTTTCTTTGTTGTCTGATGAAAACACAAAGGTAACCGCTAAAATGTGCATTAAAAATTTATTGACAAGTCTGCATTAATGAAAATACCTACCACCAGCCACACGATGTCGTAAGCGCTCTTGACAAACAGAGGAGGGGTTGGAAAAGGACTCGATGCACACATGCAAGAGAGTTCGGTTCGTCTCGTGTCCGTTCGGCAAAAACACATTCATTTTAAACTACCCGAGGTCTCTATTATTATACCCAAGTTACATGTGAAATTTTTAGACCCGAACCTGCTCTGGGCTCAGGTCGGCCCTCGCGTTTTTGGATCTCAAGGGGGTCGCGCACAAGACGCGCAGCACCGCTCCATTCTAAAAAACTCGAACACATTGCTTTCTATGAGTATACGCACACCGGCGCCGACATGTGGCGCCTGTCTGCGCAATCCAGCTACGACTCAGGAAGCTGCTCAAATCCCTGTCGCACCACTCACATAGTTTAACATTAAATAACATCATATTTGTCCCAAATCATTAACGGTTAACATTGGCTGCTAACGTATATTTTGCATTTTAAAGTAGACGCTATCTGGCGAAGCTTGTGCTATTTAATGTGCACTTCCGGTTTACGGTACCTCCGAGTTGTCCTAGACGCAACGCTGAGCTGCACGGCCGGTGTGCGACCCCCTTAAGTGGAGCCGCGAAGACCTCTGCTGTGTGTATTATTGTCTTTAGGTACATGTAAGTGCCCCGGCAAAAGGTTTGACCACATTTTTACATAATTTCTTAAAAGACAAGGCTGCATGGAATCAAAATCAAAGCTTCAATGAAAAGCACAAACATTCAGCCTTTAAAAAAAAAACGAGAACGAAGTTGCCTGTCTGCTAAACAACCCTTTATTGTGCATCAGTAATTCTGCAAAGGAAAATTGCAAGGGATTTTTTTTACTTAAATGTTTCAGTCAATAGGGCTGCATGGTATTGATGGGAAATGCGGTATGCGTTAACTCGCTAAATAGTACGGTATGCAATACGATAAAACATATTTAATATATTTTGGGAAAAGATATCATCACTCTCTCGGTCTTGGCAGTCTCTCTGCTATCTGCATCGACCTAAACTTTAGGGTTAAACTAATAAACTATAGGTTACTTTAAAGTATTAACATAATTCAGTTGTTGCAAACAATTTGCGGTATTTCCCGATATATCTTGTAACCCCGTTGACGAATTAGCTGTACATTTTTGAGGGAATTGAGATAATGTGAAGGACGCCAAACCATAAACTCTCCCTTTGTGCCTTAATGTATGAATGTCATCGTCTTCCACCTCGTAGTTAAACATCATCTCGCTAACAGCACTAAACTCTACAGTTATCAAGCATGCCAACCAATCTCTCAATCCAACACAGTTTATTCAGTTCTGAAGCAAAAAACACATAAATCATAACACATATAGGAAAATACAGTTTAGTACAGTATGGATGTATGTGTCTGTCAGATGTGCGTGTCATGATGTCTGATTTTCCTACAAGCCTGACTGTTGTCCTCTGCTTTTCTACAATAAAATCTAACCTTCTGTTGTTAGTTTGGGCCTCTTTCTTCTTTCTTACGTTCGATCATTTTCTCACTGCTCTTTATTAAATCTGTGTTTCTCTGGTTGATGTCTGTGTCTCAGTTATAAGTTGGATCAGAATTGGTAAAACTGTTCCTGTGCTTTCCACCGTGCACTAAAAAAAATTGTTTGTTCAATCAACTAACTTTTCCACGAAATTAGATTAGGCTTGTACAACAAGAATACAATAAATTAATTTAAACAAATAATCTTTTGTTGCACCAACTTAATAAATACATTTATATTGGTCATAAAAATATCTTGTTCAATAAACTAAATTCAGTTAAGGAAAACTTTTCCACGCAATTCATTCAAGTTCATTCAAGCAAAAAAGTCTAGTTAAACCAATTGTCAGTTTCTATATAATACTAATTAGCATAAGCACACGTTAGCATGCTAATGACACATTGGATGAACATGTGAAAAGAGACTGCTCTTCAAACAGTCATTAACACAGTTAGTGCTTTTTAAAATAAGTATGTATGTCACATCCACAACTTAACCACAAGCGCCACTCTTCTGTACGATGGTAACCAAACAATTCGTAAAAATATAACACAAAATCTTCTAAATCGATAAGATAAACCAACATTAAACACTATAAAGTCTTTCTCTATACCTAAAAATGCATAAAATAACACTTAATTAAAAAAATTACTCTCCAAAGGCAGTTGCATGCAAAGCATGCTGGGAAATACAGATTCACGGCCCAGTAAGTAATAGCAACAAAAATCATTAATGTGGTCCCAATATAAAATTATTGAGTTCATGTAATTTTTTAAAATTTAAGCAGATTGAACATTATAAAAATAGGTTGAGACAAAAAATAAAAAATTGTGTTGTATTAACTTGTTTCATTTAAGTAAATTAGACAAGGTGCAAAAATATTTTTTTTGAGTGTGGAATGTTCCTTGTTTATTTACTTAATAAACATTTTTGGTTTTATGTATGATTTGTCAGTTTAAAAAGTGGAAGTGGCTTTAACTCTGTCTCCGGCATTGACGAGTTATCTCATCAATTAACAGAAAACGCTTCCTTGCCAATGCAGTTTTTACGGCAACTGGCCATCACGGTGGCGCTCATACCCAACTTATAAAACACTAAAGTATCCACTGATCCAAAAACAGTAAAAACTCTTAATATGTTTTGATCATCGCTCTGAATCTAATCTCTATTAAAAGTCCTTAACAAAAATGCAATTATTTCAGCTTTCTGTTCAAAATTTGGTATATTTGAGAGGTGGACAAAAAGTGAACAAATGAAGATAGGATGAAACCTTTTTATTTTGTTTGTTTTAAAACAGAGGGTCTGTTCTTTCATTTAAAATATTGTATAGTGATGCGTCGGTCGTCTCATAACCTGCGGGTCGGGGCGGGTAAGGAAATTGTCACTTTATTGCAGAGCAGGTTGGGTCATTAAAAAAAAAGTATGTTGCAGGGTTCCCACAGGTCCTTAAAAATCCTTAGAAGTTTGTGAATTGGGGGGGGGGGGGTTAAAATATACATACATAGATACAGGTCATTGAAAGTGCTTGAATCTATTTTATGCAAGAAGTTTTCTGAAAAAAATAAATCCAGATTATTTCCTGTGTAGGATAATATCATAAAAATATCATAGACGTTTTAAGCACACGTGCTAAACTGTTCGCTTTAAATGCTTATATATCTTCTGTATGCGAATGTTGATTCATACCAAAATGCTTTAACACATAAAAACATCTCAGGTTACATATGTAACTGTTGTTCCCTGAGAAGGGAACAAGACACTGCGTCTCCCTTGCCATACTTCCTGCATCTCTGTAATGCCCTCTTTGCCAATATTTCAGATACCGATATACTCCCTGCCTTTGTCGTTAAGCCTCACCATTGGTTGAATTTGATATACACATTCAGACACACTTACCCCTGGAGGCGTCCCCAAAGTGTCACCGCAGTGACGGAGCGTGAGTTCCTTCAAAAGGGAACTGTAACAATGTATCTTAAAAGGTAACACGATGTAACCTTGCTCTCACTTGAAATGTGTCCCCACATTTAGTCCTTGAATTTGAGGGTCCTGGACCTGGAAAGTCCTTGAAAGGTCCTTGAATTTGAAGTTAACTAAGGTGAGGGAACCCTGATGTTGCGTTTAATTCGCTATAGCCTATATTAAATATTTGGAAATGTATATTGTCATATTTTATTAGCTTCTTTGATAAGGTTATGTCTATTTTAATAGTGGCGGGTCCAGGCGGGTTGTAAAAATAGATACAGTGGTGCGGGGTGGTTTTGGGTGGGCCAAATATTTCATAAAAGCAGGACCCGCGGGTTGAAAAAAACCCAACCTGCGCATCACTAATATTGTATAACTAAGAAGAAACATTTCTGGAAGGCATTAAACTTTTGTGAAAATCATAAAAAATGTTTTCGCTGACTGGCAATTTTTTTGAGGGAAAAAAATTGAGGGAAATAGTTCAAATAGGGATGCATCGATATATTGGCCTATATATGTATCGGCAAAACAGCATTTTTCCCACTATCGGATAACGGACGATTGTTTAAAGCCGATGATCAGGGCAGATTATATCCTGGCAATCAAAAGGAGCAGAAAATGCATCAGAACTCACTGTGTGTGATTATTTGGGTGATGATTTGGCTCACAATAACAACAGAATTGTAGTTTGTACGCTCTAAACTTCGAAGGATTTCATGACTGTAAAAAAAACAAGGAGTAAAATGCAAAGTAGTCTGTATCTATCGGTATCTGTAGATGTTATTTCCAAGTATTTGAATATCCGCACTAAAATTTTGTATCTGTGCATCCCCGACTTTATAATCTTCCACCAAAATGATCATCTAGGTTTTGCAGGTTATTTGTTGATGTTGATTTTTTTACAAACAGGGTTTATTACCAGAAGGTTGCTAGTTTAAGCCCTATAAGAAACAAGCTATCACCCTAATAAATTAACTTAAAATCATGTGGGGATCTTTGTCCCTGTAACAAGTTTGTGGCATCGCTCTGTATCAACATCGATGACACAGGAGGTTTTAAATTGGGGTCTAGGGGGTCCGTAGAAAACTTTAAAAATACAAAATTATTTATTAGTTGTTAATCTCTCAGTTCTGACTTCCAGAATTGTTTAAATTTCCTTTGTATTTTTCTAGTGCGTTGTCATTATTATAGTCTCATTCAGTAAGGCAGTATTCCTGTAAAGCTATGAAACAAGATGTGTTGTCAGTACAAATAAATGTATCTGCATAAATACATTTTTCACTTTAGCCAATTATATTTGTTATACATAAAAATATATAAATTGATATATTTTAGGTAGGGGCCCCTTGTTAAATGTTCATCATATTTGGGGTTATCTCTGTGAGAGACTTTCACTTGTTCCTGTTGTCCTGTCTCACCTTCATCCTTCTTTACGTTTTCCAAATTTCACAATGTCTGATTTGAACTCATGCTTTGCTTTTATCTGATTTAGTTTTGTTTTGTCTTCATTGTTAAGTTGCTTCATTTTAAACATTGCATTTTTGAGTTCTTTTTCTTATAATTTGTTTTTTCATTGACATGTCATTTCTTTCCCCCATCCTTTTTGTTTCGCCCTCTCTGTCTCTGTGTGTGTGTGTGGTCACAGAGTCAGCTGTGTCTGCCTCTCCATATCCTGGAAGAGAGAGGTTTATCCGAGGTGACCGGGACCGTTCGTGCTCTCTTGGATTTGGCTCCTCCAAAGAACACACCCTCGCCCAACACGACCCCAACCAGTACCAGCACTGTCTCCCCACTCGCTCTGTGAGATTGACACTCAGACTGACCAGTAAACAAATGAAAGCTGCTCCTATAATCCTATACATTTTAATGACACCTTTCTGTCATAGAAAGACCTTTGAACGGTTCTTTAACGGTAACACTCCTAAACAAACACACTAGTCTGGTCTGTGAATACACAACAGCGCTCAGATCACCGCAGGAGATAAACAAACTGAACAGAGACTTCTTTTAACAGTTATTTTACACTTTCATATCTCTTATCTATTATGGGTGGTGTTTAATTTTTAGTTTTTTGTATTATTATTGTTATTATTATGAATATTATTATCACAAACTCTCAGGTGATGTGGGTATGAGGCCAAACGCAGCCCTGTCAATGTCTGGCACATATTTCATCACAAAATGAAAAAAAAATGCATTTTGTTTTTACAAAACATGTTTTTTGGACCCATACGATTTGTGACATAAAATGTAAATGCAATCTTAATGATCCTAATTTTGGAAACTTGTATCCAGACATTTTCATGAGATTCACCCATGCAGGTGATTACTCAATTATCTGAGAGTTAATCTAAAATAAAACTGTTAAGAACTTGTTTGTCCAACTCATGTTTCACCCCAAAATCAAATCAGAAATAATGTTGTAGGACCACTGAGATTTATTTTCAGGATAATGTAACACAAAAATTGTGTAATTCATTACATGTTCTTCTTTTTGTAGTAAAATAGTTTGTTATTTAAATGACAACTTTTTAAGCATCATAGTAGTATCCGCATTGCATGTTTATGCAAAATATATTTTCTATATATTAATTTTGGGGTGAAATGTGATGAGGACGTTTCTGTGAGATTCATACATTTAAATATTAGATAAACGGCATGTATGTGACTGAATTACACTAAATAGATTAATGCATGAGAGATACAGACCTGCGTTCATGTCTACTTCACAGGAGACAAGCTGGACTTTTATTATGTAGCCACAGGGTTGTGTTGTAATGGACACTGTTCGTGCAACAAAACTATTAAAACTTTAAAGTGAGCTCAGACTTTATCGACCATGTAAAATTAAGAGGTATATTAGCAAGGTTTAGCATGACGGGCACAATTTTTTAACTAATATATGTAAAAAAGTTTGAAAGAGTTAAACACAGTGAATTATTGAATGCAACACTTATATTTTGTATTGCTTTGGGTTTGCAGTCTGTGTGTCACTAAGCTGATGTTGATAGATGGTAAATATGAGCAAGCACTAGGGTATTGCTGTTTTTTGTTACAGTTCTTGCATGCAGGGGATTTTGGGTGTTGTTAGTCAGAAATGGGGCGCTGTTTTTATTTTAAATGTTAAAATTGCCTCCTCTGCATGGCTTGCTTATGTTTTGTATGGCAACACGACACATAATATTTCCTCCATGGCCCAGAGCTGAATTTGTGCCTTGAGTCTGAGACCCACAGAAATTATTCACCGTTTTAAACTGTGCCACACGCTGTTAGTTTTCAGATGAATCTGGCATGCCAATCTGAACTTCCAGTTGTGTTTGGTTTTTATTTCAAGCCGAGCATACGACAGTAAATTTCACAAAAACTACACTGTAAAAAATAATACGCTGGAATTACTTAAGTGCATCATTTCTGCACCCACTTTTGCATAAATTGCTTAAAATTCTATTCAATACCTACTTAAAAAAATGGATGCAAAAATTTCATGCTTGCGTTTGTTGTAAAAATGGAAAATGCAAAAAAAAAAAAAAAATATGCAAAAATCCAGCCTTTATTTTTTCAGTGTATCTGGGTCGAAATCCATTAGGAGAGTTTTGCATTGTGAGTTTATTTAATGATAAATAAACATGTTTGCCTCCCCTATTCCTATCGTGCAAAAATAAATTCTCATTTCAGTAATGCAAGAAAATATATATTGTAAATTATTTATTTGTTATTTCTAGAATTTTTTTAAATTAAATGTGACCATTGTATTGCTGTTTTTTTTTTTGCAATGCATTAAAAATATTACAGTGATGAGAATTATTAAGACAAAAACGTCCAACGTGCATATTAGTAATGTGAATTTGGGAGGAAATATGTTTGATTGTCATAAATATAAGTGCAATGTTAATGGTTCTTAAAATAGCTTCATTATTATTTTATTTTTTTGTTTGGGGTAAAAACTATGTGCATATATTTTTCAAGTACATGCTGTTTTATTTTCTCTGGTTTGTAAGAAATCCAGCAGCATTTATAACAACAAACCACCTCTTCCTCATCATCTTTATTGAGACTGAAAAAAATGATAAAAGGCAAAGATTGAGAGTTGAAAAGAATGGAAAACCGAATCATTAAAATTACTTTTTTCACTTGCTGTTTTTAAACAGGAAGTTAAAAGAGGATGAAAAATATATTATTACAACAAAGTTTTGTATAGATATGTTTAGTATGTTTGTTTTTCTCTTTATAAAATAAAGATCTTCGACTATAGGGTGTTTCCCCCAGCAGAAACCATGTGTTTCGTTTTGCAGGGTATGTCTCTGCGTGTCTGTACAGTAAAAAAATACATTCCATACGTTTACAAGTATGTACCATAAAACAAGAGGACTGTACGCCTTCAGACAGACGAAACGTTTGCCCTTTTTAGATTTTATTATTTTCACTGCATTTTTGAAAACATCACAGCAACACTTTTACTGTAATGTTTTTACGTTAGTAAAAGATGGAAGTATTTTCTGGTATGAATATTTGGATTTATTGTGAAATGCATAATAAAAAATTGTTCCCATGTCTTCAGTGTTATTGTTTATTTGTTCAGTGACCTCATTATGTCTGATCATTTACAGTATCTTGTATTTGAGTTTTTAGGCTTTTCTTCTGGCCAGTGAGTGCATGGCCAAAGAAACCAGATTGGGAAAGTAAATAAACAGATGAACCAGCTGGGTCAACTGTTTATTGTTGTAAGCAGACCAGCTTAACCACGTATTAGGTTGCGTCATAAGCTGATGCCTGTGCAAAAACCATAACATCTTAACCTGGTTAATGTTTTTAAATGGTCTAAAGCTAAACACCAGCCTGGGGCACCACTAGCAAGTTTTGTCCTTTTGGAAGGGGCTAAGGTTGGGCACTCTATGTGGCCAATATGTGACTACTATTAAAAATGGTCTTTGGCGGGCCCCACCTGTGACCCTTGACACCACCAAAACAAGGATTAAACAAGCTGTTTTATCAGAAACAGCTGCTCTTCTGAACATTCAAGGTGGGGGATTGAGCTTCTGTTGAGGTGTAAACGTCTTATATTTCTTGGTTATTTTTTATTTTTATAACAAATATACAAATTTCTGTCAAACTTTAGAATATTTAATTGTGAAGAACTTCTTTATGCACATGACAACGTGTGGCTCAACACATGTTGTCTGAAATAGCTCCCTATACCCTTAAACAATGATTGATTGAGGGGACAGGCATTTTGTAGTGGTGCCCTAAATTATAGTGGACATAAACAAAAGTGTACAACCGATGTGATGTACCCTCAACTGCAAGCCGCTACTTGCGTGCCAACCAAGTGAACTCCCGCGTCTCGACACAAGATGGCGCCCAGTGTCCGCGCTCGATTTCATTCACTCATTCAAGAGACTGGGTGCATCCCAATTCTCCAATTTAGGGGCTGCGTCCTTCAAAGTCCGTATTTGAAGGCCAATGACGTCACGGGCCGCGATGAAGGCTGTCCCAATTCGAAGGCTCCTTCACATGCAGCCTCCAAATGGATCCTTCAATGCCTTCCCAAGATTCAATGCACGTCTGTGTATTTTTATAATTTTAAAATAAACATTCATAACTATAGTTAAATTTAAGTCTATATTTAGCTAATTAAAGGTCCTTGTCAATATTTTACTATTATAAATGATGTTTTAGTGAGGTGAATTAATTTTATTGCTGCAATTGTGTATGCGTTTGTACTTTTGTATGTTTAAGTTTGGTAAATTTTATATATATTAGTTAAATCTGTATCTTCAATCAAATCAATATGTCATTTAAAAAATGTTTTATATCAAGCCCCATAATAATTTGTAAAAGTCTGAAAGGTCTCAGCTGTCCCTATTAAGGCTGCTTAAAATGAAGCTTTAAAATGACTCCTTATTTCTCCGCTGTGGTAAGGATAGAACGAATTAAAAAATATATATTTAATAAATAAATGCGTGTTTCTATCAGAAAAAAGTTTCTTGTCACTTTTTTAGTATTATAAGTTATGTTTTGTATTAATATTATTCAATGTATGTTGCGTACATTTCTATGATTGATTAATTTAATATACGGTTAGTTTTATCTACATCAACATGTCATATTTTCTAAAATAAAATTAATATTTGTCTGGTCCATATTTATATTAACAAGTCAGAAATGTCTTCGCTGTGTCCCGCTGACAGGCACGGTGGGCGCGTACAGCAGGTGACGCAACTTATGGGTCCTCCGAAGGCCGTCTTATATTTACATTCTATTCGTGTGCTTCGGAGGCTGCGACCACAGCTTTTAATCATAATTCGCATTAGTTACGTCACTCTCTCCCGCCAAAATCACTTCAAGGAGACGAGACAACCAGTTTCCAAGTAACCACCAAATTAGTTTGATCGTACTAACAACAACCGTTGTGTCAAAGTGGCTTTGGCATGAACTATGGTAACTTAATAGCATTTTGATACGATTGTTTTATCATACAATATGGTAACAGTTGTTATAATAAAGCACTAGGATGTCAGAAGAAAAAGGTGAGTATTTATCTAACTGCTCAGATGTACCCGTTTTGCAAATATTACATTTATTGTATGAAGGTGCATTTTATTTACCGACAAAAAACGTTGTGCCTGGTTTGTAATGTTAATCGCACCTGTATTCTAGTTTTTACTGTCGTTTGTCAACATTTGTAACATGAGGTAGTGATGGAAGAAACCAGGCTTTTCGAAGCTTCGAATCAATTGTTTCAAAAAACGATTCACTGTTTCGAAGCGTTTGAAACACATAAATATGGCGCTAAGGTTTTTCCAAATATGTTTTTTTAAAATACTTATTTAACTTAATTAAAGGCGCAAAAGACGATGTTTTTCGCCGACCGAGAACCCAAAAACGGTTACTGAGTTTTTTAAATGAGCGCATGCGTAAGAACAGCCTCCCGCCTTCACAGCTCATTTCTAGGGAACGCCTTCCTAAACTCGTGCACGAACGAGTGTTTGTTTGCCACAGGCATATGCTGTGTCGCGTCAGTGAATTCATTGTGTGAAATGATATGATAATAAACACATAAGACGTTAAAACGTTAGATCAGTCGACGCTAACTTACTCCCATTTCAACTAGCATGTAGCAGACTGGTCACTGCCTTACAACTACAGTACAATAACAACGTCAATATACCTGAATAACAGTACAACAATAATTACATCCATAAAGAAAGAATAATCACTGTTACCTGTTGAGAAGATTTTTTGCGAACTGCGCGTCTGTCTTGACACCTCTCTGTTCATTCATTGCTCTCCAGCGTTTAAATGTTTCTCCATTAACGACTCTGGTTACATTAAGTTACGTTCTTCTGACAATTTTCTCCTATTCCCAGCGGCTTTAAAAAAGTCTTTCTTTTGCGTCCTACTTCGGGTTTTTTCTTTTCCATGGTGCAAATTCGAGGAGGAAAGCAGGATCGACAATGAAAACAAACCGAAACTTAAGACGGAGTTTCATGCGCTATGCGCATGCGTCGCCTGTGTAAAGTTACTGGAGCGCGCACGTATCTCACAAGGATCGTAATGGCAGTGATTGACAAACCAGAGGGCCAATGATGATTGCGATGACCGCAAGAGCAATTGGCTGATATTTTTAAGGCCTTATCTTGTGCACAGATGACGTATATTAAATTTATTACTTTCAGTGCACCTAATAAATAGTCTTTTACCATTTAGTAAAGACAGTTTCAAGTAATATTGCAAAAATGTATAAAACAAACATCCTCTTTTCCACCTTTAAGCCATTAATGGTTCCCTTTTCACCTTGAAGAAAACAACACGATTAATCAATATTTAATTAAACATTTTCCAACACATGTTTAATTGGGTATATCATCTGCATAAAAGCAAATTATTTTATTTTATTATTGATAAAAATGTGTCCACTGTTCGACAATCACTAA
Source organism: Paramisgurnus dabryanus (assembly GCF_030506205.2). Taxonomy (NCBI): domain Eukaryota; kingdom Metazoa; phylum Chordata; class Actinopteri; order Cypriniformes; family Cobitidae; genus Paramisgurnus; species Paramisgurnus dabryanus. The sequence goes on along the minus strand of NC_133345.1, from coordinate 30,754,933 downwards.
CTTGATATGATTTCTTTTATATCTGCCTGTCCATATGCATTATGAATGTGCACAGATATCACAGTAATAATTCAGTCAAACAATGGCAGTTTTTAAAACATCTATATTTCTGCTCTTAGTGATTGTGTTTATATTCTTCTCAGATAGTAAAATAATTGAGGGTTTGAGGCTCATTCTGAACAGAGATCAAACAGTCCCTCAATACTGTAGACTTAAACAAAATTGTTCAGAGTTGATTTTATTATTCATTGGACGTACACTTGACTGATTTAGTTTCATTGTAGCACTCCTTTATAATGTTGGTCACGAAATGCATGAGATGTTGGTGTTTTCCAACAGCTCTGCGGGAATAGTTTGGGGATTCGTACACAGCTTGATGTAAGTTTCATTTGGGATTATCATTTGACACCTCTACATTTTGATCTAGTAACAAAAAAGACTCGATACACATAACGTCTTGCACCTTAACAAAACTTCAATGAGTTTCTAAGGGCTGAGAAACTGTGTAATGAATTTAAGATTGCTTCAAAGAAAAAGTGCTGTTTTAAACAAACTTTTGAGTTTATGTGGACGTCCCTAAGTTTTTTCTTCAGTTTGCTGTGTGCTGTATAACTGTTTTGTGTGTTTTATGGACTATTTTGCAATTTGGCCACAATCTTTGAGGAAAGATCTGGGGCTAGTTGTCACATTATTGATGGGATCATAAACACTTAACACAATATAAACACTTGGTTCAGTTTTTCTTTGCCTAAATGTATTCAAGGCAACTTTCATTTCGTTAAACCTGGACCAACTTGCCCAAAACTTATTGAAAACTTTTTAGTTTACCTTTACTGCTTTGCAGTAAAGTTTACTTGATACTTGACCTCCAGTGGATGTTGCAATTGTTTGCCCAATAGTGTTTCTAAAACTATATGAAATCTTTATTTCAGGAGAATTTAATTTAAATAAATCGATTAGGTTTCAAGAACTATCGGTTGAGAAAATTGCATTAGTATTGGATTTTTCTGAGATGTAGCCTTTGTGAGAACCTGCCCTATTTTCTGCTCTCATCTGTTTGACTTAGCATAGTCATTTAGTGAGGGTTTTACCCATTATTTTGGAACCTGCAGAGTCTTTAGCCCTTTTCACACAGAGATTCCAGAAAATACACGGATAATGTGTCCGGGGATTTGTCTCAGGATTGTTTTACAGGGTTCCCAAGGGTCATGGCATTTCTGGAATATCATGGAAGTTTTTATTCAGACATTGAAAGTCAGGGATATATATATATATATTGTCCAAGTCATAGTATCAAGGATTTTTGTTTGTTGCTTTAAATTTTAGATTCCATTTCTCAAAATCTAATCTGCTTCTTAACTTGTTGTGACATAAGGAATACTGTTTCCGGTTCCATACCTCTTCTGACTACAATTTAAACAGCTGTTTATGGCACTGTTAATTAATTTCATGCATTTAAGCTACATTTTTTTAAAGTCATGGTGTACACTACATAATCCAGGTTTACGGCATCCTGGACACAGGTCATGAAAATTCCGTAAACACCAAAGATTGTAAAAAATGATGGACGTATTGTCCGTGACGATCGTTTTTGAAGCTTAAAGTAGGCAGTGCCTGCCGTCGTCATCTTGGCCGCGTGTCACTGCGCATCACTCGTGGATATCCGAAAATGGGTAAAAAGGCGGGACGTGGGTGAAGCTGAAGTGACTGGTTGCTGAAACCACACCTGCCTAGCTCGACTCTAGTGACAACATTGGCTGTTCAATCGTCACCCAAGTGGCCACGCCCCCTCATCGTTGTCATGAAGGGCAAAATAAGCTATACAGACCAAAAACCAATTTTTGTACCAGGCTGTAAACATATTATTTTCTACTATAAAGCTGGCTATTTTAACATGGAGGTCTATGGGAATTGACTACCTTTTGGAGCCAGCCTCAAGCGGCCAGTCGATGAATTGCAGTTTAAGGGGCCAGTCACACCAAAAGCGTTTATGGCAGTTGCAGTCACCTTTTTTGAATGATATTCTATGGGCAGGGAGCGTTGCGCGCTGTTTATGCGCGCCGAACGCCTTGCTGTTTTTGCCGCCGGCCGCAGCACGCGCCTTGGACGGAACGCTGACGGTACATTCACACGGGGCGTAAGCGTTAACGGAAGGCTTGTCTGAAGCGTGGCCAACAGCCAATCACAGTGGCCGCTACACATGCTCCGTTCTTCCATAAACGTAATTGGCTGGCTCTGCCTAGGTTATTTGCATAAGGCGATCTAATTGGCTGACGCACGCGTTGCCGCTTGAAAAGTTGAGAAATGTTCAACTTCTGCCGTGAGCAACGGCACTGACGCGGCGCCGACGGCAATATAAAAAGCCGCGTCGCACTGCTCTTTTTTAAAAAAGGCAGTTTGTCGCGCCTTGCGTTTCGAAGCGTTTGAAGCGCGGTTGGTGTGATTAGCCCCTTAGTCACTTCCGTATTGGCTTCATCAGAGAGATCAGGGTGTGACGTGTAATGTAATCGTGCACTTAGTGTAATATTGTTTTCAGTCTGTTTCCAGTTTACTTATATGTTTTAACTGTGAAAGTTGCTGCATTCAAAAACACCTCGGTCACAGAGCTGCATGATGATAATTTTTGGTGATGACTCATGCACCCTCACAATCTTTATGGCATTGTTCCTGCCTTTTGTTTAAACAGGGCGTGTTTGGTCCCCATCCCGGGATCAATCTTGGGATTTTTCAGGGATGTGTATGCATTCATAAGGCAATTTTATGGAAATTCTCTCTCTCTCTCTCTCTCTCTCTCTCTCTCTCTCTCTCTCTCTCTCTCTCTCTCTCTCTCTCTCTCTCTCTCTCACACACACACACACATTCATCGCTCTTCTGATGGATCATTAGATGGTCCCAGCGCTGTTGAGTCTCTGGCTAAGGTTTCTTAAAAGCTGCTGAGCAGTGAGCATCATTAGCAGGGTTTCCATCCAAACGTTAAGGAAATCTTTTCAAAATTCGCAAAAAAAATAAAAAATACAAATTAGGTGCGTTTCCATCGAGTTGTTTCTTATGCAATACTTCAAAATGCACATAAAATCAGGGTGATAGAAACCCAGCTATTAAACTCGCAGTAACTGGCTACTGTTATATGCAAACAGCTGGAACGGCAACAACAAGTGCTGCCAGACATGCTGTATTTATTAACCCATTAAAGCTGAAGATAAGAAACATGGTTTTATTTATTGTAAATGTAAAGAATCAAGAGATTTTAAAGGTAAAGTTCACACACAAAATGAAAAATTGTTCATATTAATTATTATCTTGTCCTTACAACCTGGCACACTGTTGGTTTCGATCTCTGTGAATATGTGTTGTTTGTCATACAAAGGTTGTGTGGCTTTAGTAGATTTTTATTCAGGTTTTATTTAAAGGGGACAGAGAATGAAAAAAATGTTTTACCTTGTCTTTGTTGAATAATGGTAGTCTACCCGCATTCACGAACATACAAAAAGTGCTAGACATGCTTAACATCTCAGTCTCATAGAAATTCCTCTTTTAGAAATGTCAGCCAGAAAACGGCCCAATCTGAAAAACTGATGCTTATGACATCACAGGCATCTCACTGCCCCTCCACTTTAAAATAATTTGCTACATTTTTTGAGTGGCAGCAAAGTCAGCCAATCAGTAATGAGATTGCAAGTTAAGCCAGTAGGGGGAGCCAAATAGGTACAAAACCACTTGTTTAAAATGCCCCACCCTAATAGAGCTATCTGAGAGAGGTTTTTAGGAAGCTTCTAAGGCATTACAGACCCAAACAATTTTTTTTTTGTCTACATGTCACATCACAGAACAAGGATAAATACCCTGTTCAATCATTCTATGTCACCTTTAATCTTTTTGTCAGTCTCTGTCCTCAATTACTGCTTAAAAGTTTGTAATGAACTGTTTCTGTGAAATCAAGCTTTGAGAAAAGATCATAGTCTGATAGTTTTTCTGTATTTGTGTTGTTTGCTACGACAAGCATGGCAATCTTCTAATCCTAAGGCATTAAACATCAGCACGAAACTTGTCCTGCACCATCTGTGCTACAGACATAAATGACACTTAAAACCACATGGATTGTTAAAAACAGGTGTTCTTATCTAAAAAACTCGATTTTGAACTGAAAGATGAGTAAATAGCAGAATACCCATTGGATTAAATTGAAGGAGAGACTATCTGGGGATCAGAATATTTTAGAGACTTGGGTCAATAAGCATCAATCTAACAGCTCCCTTGCTTTTACCTGCGGCTTTTCATCATGGCAGTTTTGCATAAGTTTAAGTGCCACACATTTTTCTCAGAAAAGCAAACAAAAAAATCTGTTCAACATTATTGCACGACAACCTGAACAGTCATTAAAGTGCCGTGAAATTAAATGAGCTGTCTGTTTAGTAATTCCTTCGCTCCTTGACTATTAATTTGCTTTATTCCCTGCATTCCCAGCATAATTCATTTTACCTTCATCATAATGCATAACAGGTTCAATCCGCAGCATTAGCAAACTGGGAATTTATTGGTGCTTCAATGCAAAACTTGTGAGGGCATTGCTATGTGGTTGTTTACAGATTGCTTGCTATGATATTTTCGTGTCCAGAAATGGATTGGGTGCTGCTGAAATGACATTTATAATGTGGTTGTCTTGTTATTCCGTATCTGTACAATAGAGGTCACTGCAGCGCTACATAACAAATGTGTTCCTGCAGGGTCTTATCAGTCCCAATTGAAAATTATTTTGTTATTATATAATTTTAAAGATAAATATGCATATTACGAACGCATTACGGGTGCATCTACCTTTCATTCATCTTTGTTTTTTCGTTTATCAAATTTACCATTTCCCCTGTAGTCCAATTGCATGATGCCAGCAGGCGTTATGTTCCCAAATAACACACAAAGCTTCATATCTAATTATGAAGTATGCAAATGCAGACAATCTCAATGACTGAATGTTTTGGAAATCCGCCCTTTGGTTTCCAATGATATATCACTCATGAGTTTATAAAGTCAGTAATGTCTCTGTCTCTTCTATAGGAGGATTATACAAACAGACGGAGGAATCTGTATTAAAGACCCCAGGCACACACAGATACCCGGACACATGCTGACACTTGCGGAGAAAACAAACATCATAACAAGACAACAGATGCCATCCAGCAGGTATCAATGCATTTCACCCCGTGTATTTTCTTAATACACGTTCATCGTACATAATTCATCAGTTCATGTAATCCAATAACAGACTAGGCCAGAAATAATATTAACCAGTAGTCATTTGTGAGCATTGGATACTGTTTACGGTCTTTCTGAAATCTTTGATATGGTTAATAGAGGTTGTGACTATATGGCAAATAATGAGTCACTAAATGCATTATCAGCGGGTTTCCTGGCTCAAAACAAAGTGGTACTATGCTTATATCACATTTTATATGCAACATATTTTATTTTCAAAAAATGACATTTTTTTTTTATTTATAATAACAATTTTTCCTGCCTTTATTGATTAATATAATAAACAAAAATGGTAACACTTTACTTGAAGGGGTGTTCATAAGACTGACATGACACCTTCATAATCATGACATGACACGTGCCATGAACACGAAGGAGATTTTATGAACTTTTATGACAACTGTAAGTGTCATTCGTTATTTTTAATGCAGAGATGACATTGTTTGAGATGTCTTTGTTATGACAACTTGACATTAACCAATACATCATAACTTGTCATGACAATTTGACATTACCAAGACAACATAACTGACCTCTTTTTACAATAAAACAGTGATTGATTTGTCATTAAAATGTCATTAAGTCTTAATACTCTGCCAAATATTTTTATAACAATGTTGTGAAAATTCTTTAGTTCATAAAGTTTTTTCCAAGTTTCCTCCATGATAAAATCAGTCATTCAATAATAATAATAATAATAACAATAATGAAAACAGTTTAATATTGGGCTAAGCTATGCAGCGTTGGGTCCATATGACTGGAAAACAGTTAATTAAAGTGAATAAATATATTTTTTAGTTTAACTTAGAAATAACTCTGTGTGAGGAAGAACAAGTTCTGTATGTATTGTGCACATATATAAAGTTAAATATAGTCTTTTGACATGTCTGTTGCATTTTATTAAGGTATTTAAAAATATTTGACATAGTATTAACACTTTTATCACATTTAAATGACAGTTTAATGTAATGTTAACCCATAAAGCTTGGTAGTTTCTTAAGTTTGATAATTGAATCTGCTATGTCATGTTTATGACAGATTTATGAAAAGTTATGATGTATTGGTTTATATCAAGTTGTCATAACAAAGATATCTCTTTGCATTAAAAATGACATAATTGAACAAATGACACTTAATGACAGTTTTCATAAATATGCATAAAATGGCATGTCATGATTATGAAGGTGTCATGTCTTATGAACACCCCTTCAAGTAAAGTGTTACCCAAAAATGTTCTGTAATTTTTTGTTTGATCTATTAGTGTTATATTTAATAATCATATAAAGTCCTTATGTTTTAGTCTACTATTGCTGAATTGGGTTAAACTAGCACCTCTGCCTTCTATCATTGCTTTTATATGAATGCATCACCTCATGCCAGTCAAAACGACAGTTCATAAATAATTTGCATTATTTGTGCATTATTTGTGTGGAGATGGCTCTTTCACGTCCTCCGTTACGTTGTTCACTCACTGATCTCCGATGACATTCACTAAGGTTTGATTAATTTGCTTGCTGACCGTTCATTAAAACGAATTAGTTTGTAAAGATTAATTCGTTTTCGAGTCATTACTAGTCATGTAGTAAATGCGCGATTGCGATGTTGAACCACCAAACATTTTCATTTTCATGTCTGTATTGATTTACCTGCACAACATCCAGGAAATATAGCTAATATAGCACCTGGGAATGCTCCGATCAGGATTTTTCCAGTTGATACCGAGTACCGATTTCTTGTATTCATAATCAGACGATACCAATGCCCGATACTGATTCTTCAAGCTGATATGCAAGCTTTTTTATCACTGTAACTGTTAGTTTTTTTCTATATGAAGTAATACCACAAATGTTGCCTTTGTTATATTGCTTGCAGTAATTAGGTAGTCTATATTATTGTTTTAATAGAGAAGAAAATCATTTGCAGACCTCATAAATTGAATAAGATCTCGTAATTAAATATGCCTTTACAAAGGTGTATGCCTGTTAAAAGTAATGAAAATGAAACACTTCACAAACTTCACTGTTTCAATTAAATATACACTGATTCTTATAAAGTAAGAATAGCAGAGAGTGATTTTTCTCTTTATTATTGACAAACAAATAAGGTTACTGTAGACGCGAGAGAGATGACTTAATGACAGTCTGTGTGTGCGTCAGGTGTATGCGGACAAGAGCGCTGCGAGTAAAATGAAAGTTTAAACCATAAAAACTTTAAAACGCATGCATATAATAAACATTTTGAATATGAATATGAAGATGCAATGTCCGCAATAGATATGTTGTATACGCTGTTTGATGGGGTTGTGAAGACTCGACGTCATCACGCTCATGGACTGTAAAAAAGATGGACGTATGCTGCGTCCGAAACCGCCTACTTCATACTATATAGTAAGCGAAATGCAGTAGGCGAGGCGAGTAGTATGTCCGAATACATAGTATTCGAAAAACAGTATGCGATAAGTACCCAGATGACCTACTACTTCCGGTTAGATTTTGCAGTGTTTTGCATACGATGGTCACTTCACTATCCCATGATGCCCTTGGAGAGGAGTTATCCAACGAAGAAGAAGAGGCATGCCGCTGTTTTCGCGCTGGAATGACATGACGTGATGACGACGTATGTCACTTGATGTAGCAACATGGCGGATGTAGTACGTCCGAATCTCATTCATACTACCAGGATTCATACTATACAGTACCTACTGTTATAAACGGCAAGTAAGTAGGTACTTCATCTTATTCAGTACCTACTATACAGTATGCGCTTTCGGACGCAGCCGTAGTGTCCGTGACATCACCCGTAGGTTTCTGAAGATCGTTTTTGGCCCTGTCCCAAATGGCACACTCTGGACTTGTGGTCCTCCTCAGAGTCCACACTTTGATGACATCATGTAGTGCAGACTTTAGGGACCCTTGATGCGAGTCCACGTGGTTGCACCGGAGTTGTATTTTGGGACAGACTCGAGCGTCAAGCCGGAAATATGAAGAGAAATTGCCTGTCAGTGTGAACTACTTCCTTCCGTCGTTTGACTGGTCTGATTGCTCTTTCAAAAGGACTTCTGGGTTGGTAAAGTGCGCGAATCCTGCTGCAGTGCGGGTTTCGCCAAAGACTGCATCAAGGGCGCACAGATGAGAACACTTCGAAGTGTAAAAATGACAGATGGGACACCCTACGGACTCGTAGACTAAGCGTGCACACGCAATTTAAGGCCACGAGACTGAAAGTCCACATGAAGTGCGTATTTGGGACAGGGCCTTTTAAGCCAATAGTAGGCGGTGCCTGCTGGCGCCATCTTGCCGTCAGGGTGCATCAATCGCGGATATCTGAAAATGGGTAAAGGGGCGGGATGTGGGTGAAGCTGAGGTGGCTGGTTGCTGAAACCACGCCCGCCTAGCTCGATTTTAGTGACAGCAGTGGCAGTTCACCCATCACTCAAGTGGCCACGCCCTTAATTATGCAGAACTTTAAGGCTTAATATAATTTAAACGGATGAGTTACAAAAAAAATAACCCACATCACAGTTGTCATGAAGGGCAAAATTAGCTATATAGACAAAAAAGATTTTTGTCCAAGGCTGTAAACACATGATTTTCTACTGTAAAGTTGGCCATTTTAACATGGGGGTCTATGGGAATCGACTCTCTTTTGGAGCCAGCAGTTTAATTGCAGTTTAGGTCACTTCCGTATTGGCTTTATCCTCGGTCGCGCTGCATTTTAGGACCGGGGCGCTCCCTCATAAAAAATTAGCATATCTCTGTAAAGGCACAGAAGAGAAATCCAAATTTGCAGGCCGGGTTGTAAAAATGCTCACACTAGCTAAAGATGGTCTCAAATTACATCCACATTCAGAAGCCCTATAGTGACAAAAGTAAATAAAATCATTGGTTCATGAGATCGGCAAATTCAGCAAGTATTTAAAGTGGCCATGAAACGGAAGTATCAATTGCCTAATTTTCCCCGTGGTGACATGTATCCGAGTAAAAGCGGCCTCTGAAATGAAATAAGGCAGGGCTGGATTTGAATTTGTCCATCGAGATCTGATTGGATCATTTGAAGTTGGGTCGTGTTGCTAATTGCTAATCGCAGCGATATTCTCCCGGACCCCGCCCACCTGCCATACATTATGACCGGAAGTAAAGAGAGATCGTTTTTAGGAGGGGAGAAGATTTGCATTTTTGATTAAAGATTATTTTTTTAAATTAATGAAGCTCACAGATAAATCATTTGTAAAAAATACCACAATATTACAAAACAAATTACAGTTTTTTATTTTACTTTCATTGCGACTTTAATGCTGATCGATAGTTCTTCTTTGAAAAGTTTAGTCTGCGCCTCACTGTGCTCACAACAAAACAGCGCCACCATAGTGGCGTAAGGCCACATGACAGAGAAACCTGGCAAGAGCAAGATGCGGCACGAAATTTGGTTGAGGCGGCAACCTCCAAAATCTCTATGCAGGAAAAACACTTATTATGAAAGACAAGTGATACGGCCTACAGTTGCATAAGAAGAGCATCCATGATAACCGCTTACTGGGAACTGAGCCATAATGTGATTTCTCCGGTTTGAAAATTAACTTTCTCCTCACAGAATCAAAAATTACACTTTGATAAAACTGGAGTTCTTCTAGTGTTTGTCAGACATTCACTCAGACTGCCTTTGTTTCTGTCTATCTTTCTTTCATTATCCTCGCAGTTGGACGGGAAAGATAAATCCTTGTTTTATTTTTACACTCACATGTGTTTTAGGCTGCTGTAAATGTAGGAGCACAGAACCGGGCTACTTAATTCTGGAAAGCTCATGGGCTATGAAGCAGGTTCCTATACCTTTCTTTTATATTAATGAGTTTTAAAGAAAATATAAAAGAAAATTTTATGTCACTGTATATATCATTATATATTTATTTTCTGTTTTAGTTTGGCAAACTAGAAGATTATTTACAATGACATTATTCAGAAACCGTAAACAATCTAGTGCCATGCACGTCAAAGCTTAACCGATCCCATTATCATTAATAAAGCTGTCAACACTAAAAGCCAGTAAATGACAGTTTGTACAATATATATTAGTTTTCGGCTTGGTGCTCGACATTTTTTCCTTAATTGCAACGTGCTTGTACCGTGGTATCTGCAGTACGCTTAGGGGGTGTGCACACCAAAGCTTATAAACGCAGCTAAAAAAAATGCCAGACGGACACAGACTGCCAGCTTTTTTCAGCTGAGCGCTTTGATTGCTGTGATACTTCTGCTTTGTTTATCAGTTGTTGAACGATGCGCCGGTTGGTTGTTGTGATATTTGTCTCGCCCCTCCTCCACTGTGATTGGACGGCCAAGTGAGCGTGACAAGCTGAGCTTTTTACCCAAAGTTGAATATTTTTCAACTCTCGGCACTCAGCGTTTAGCGCGGAAAAACCGCCGTGCGCTGGCGCTCAGCGTGGAAAAAACAACATGATCTAACAAAGTTCCATGGTAGTGTCACGGAATATTCTGCTCATTTATCCGTGTCATTGTCACGGATCTCCGCATTTTTCCGTATCCGTACCACAGACTTTCTTTTCCATGTCAGTTTCACATATTGGTTACTCAATTGGTTTTCCTATTTTTAAACCATTGTCGCTTGGGTTAGGGGTTAGATTTGGAGTTTGGGTTAGGATGTCACTTTAACTATTGGTTTATAAAAAAAATCTGGTTTTTATACAATTGTCGCTGACGTTAGGGTAAGAGTTGGGTTTGGGTTAGGATGTCATTTTATGTAACAGAAAGTTGTTCTAACCTCAAACCCAAGCGAAAATGGTAAGGAAATAGAAAAAAAAATTTGAGTAACCAATACGTGAAAATGACACGGAAAAATTGGCAACATATTCTTTGACTATAACACGGAAATTCGTGATCAGGTTGGGAAAAAAATGCCAGCTGCTGGCTTGTGTGAAAAGTGCCGCGCTTCCATTGGAAACCATTGAAAACATACGGTGGCCGCCGGTGTGCATGCACGCTTCCAGCAGGGACCTAACCATGAATTACATCTCTTTTGGTAATCTCACCAACCCTTTATAAGTTCATGGGTGTACTTCATTTAAACCCCAAACCCTTGGGTTTCCAGGCCAGTTTTTATTCAACAGCCTCTACATCCACATGATTTGTTTGTCTTATAAACAAAGGCTGGGAAGAGGTTTTCACCCTGTTGCAGTCTCCTTATGTGATGGTTACTTAGCAACAGCAAGATCTATAACTTCAGATGTATGTGACATTCCTGCATCAAAGTGGCAATGCCAACAAGACAAAGATTGTAAATATCTTAGTATAGCTAATCTACAGTGACACATGTGGTTCGTATGACCCGCTTCACTGGCCTCCGCTGCCATATCGCAATAAATTGTCAGTTTAAATAAAACTGCAGCACACAGTGGTCTATATATACATATGCATGAGTGCAGCGTTTTTATTTTTTTAAGAGGATACACTTTACAGCTAATGCTTTCAATGTCATTAAGGAGGTGAGTGAATTAGGACAAAATGTTAATTTGTGGGTGAACTATTGCTATAACCAAACTCTTAATTGCTGTTGTGTACCCAAAACAATCAACTTAAGGTAAAAAAATGTTTGTTTAAGTCCCATGCTGTGATGTTTTTAATTTGAATTGAATGCAGTAATTTGATGAAATAAATTTGGAGTCGAATACCAGCATGGAGATGTGAATGTGCTCGTGTGGGATTTAATGCCCTTCTGAAATCCAGCACATTTATCTGGAGGAGGCCGAAGGTCCAGTTCATCCTCAAGAGCATCTTCACAAATCAAATTATTATTGCTGTAAGTTTTTATAGTAACATTAACCAACAGCAAATTGCCGCATTAACAAAACTGGCAAAGAGTTTTCGATTTCAAAGCAAGTCTCTAAAGTGATCTTTGCATGACCTCTTCTGCATTTCCTCATCTTGTCTTCTACTTCCTTTGTTTACCCGCTGAGCACTGCACCTCTTGCTCTTCTCTTCTGAACATTCAACCTGAAGAGATAAAAGCAAGTGAGGAGCCAATCAAAGCATCTTTCAAGAACACAAACACAGACACCCAGGCAGCAGACAGACGGGGTCATTTTCTCTGTCTGTCTGTCTGTCTGTCTATCAGGCAGATTGGTGTCCCAGCTGTGAATCTAATCCACACAGCAGCTCATTTAGCAAAGCAAATAGTCAGCAGACTAGTTTGTGACTCTGTTGGTGCTTTTCCATTGCATAGTACCCCACGGTTTGGGTCGGGTCAGCTTACTTGTTGTCTTCTGTGCTCTGCTACAAGTTCCCCAACTCCATTTTAGTGATGAAAAACATCCACAGGTTGTGAATCAGGAACACCACATTTTTGTCAGACTTGCTGTTTGTGGCGGCACATTCGTGATGCGCATGACCACATATATGCAACTTAAATGAGGCTCAGCGGAGCGCGTCCACTGACGCCACGGGTGTTTGTACAGAAACTGTCATGTGAGACACGATGAATAAACATCTATTTGTGGTGGTTAATTTTAAATTTGTGGCAGATTGAGAAATAAATGAATGTATGGGAATGTACAACGAAGGTCTCACTATGATGTCACAGCAGTGGGCAGCGCAAATAACGACATGTCTATAATCCCTCCCACTCCGAAGTGTACTAAACTCGATGGAAAAGCTAACCAAAGTGAGGTGAGCTGACCCGACCTGACCCAAACCGTGGGGTACTATGCAATGAAAAAGCACCATTTGGTTGTGATGGTTATTTAAACAATGGATGTTGGTTGGGTGTTCCGTTTAGCCCATTTCAGACATTGATTACAGAAAATACATGGAAAATGCGTCCGGGATCATTTGGTTTTTGGTTCATTCACACTGCCAATGATTTTCCGGAATCTGTGTGTGCATAAAAATCCCATAAAGAGACGTAAGAAATTTGAAGTCTTGCACTTGGTAGGTTTTTTCCAAAGCGTTGCTAATTATCTTTGATTTCTCTCTCTTGATACAACGCATATGCATTTTAAGTCATGCTGGTGATTGATCTCAGCTTTAGCTTGGATAGTGATGAGCTCCCTGATCTCTACTTAAGTCCAGTTTGCCGACATTTCTCATCGTAAATGTTGATCTCCGTTTAAATCCCTGTGCCAAAGAGCTGAAGGGCTAGGGCTGGGTATTAGGGATGCTTAACGATTAATCGTGATTAATCGTTAGCAGAATAAAAGTTTTTGTTTACATCATATATGTGTGTGAACTGTGTATAATAACTTTGTTTAAATAAATGTACACACATGCATGTATATGTTTTAGAAATGTTTACATGTGTATTAGGGGTGGGCGATATGACCAAAATCTTCTATCACGATAGGATTAATTTTATATCATGATAACGATATGTATCACGGTAGAGTTTTTTATGTTTTAATAAGTTTTAAATCTTTAATACCATAGAAATGTTCATAATTCTCACAAAAAACATATACAAGCATAGAAAGAAGATAAAAACAAACAAAACTCAAGCTCTCTGAAGATACACAGTCAATAAGAATGATAATAAATAATTATGCATGTATGTATAGGCCTATATATATTTTTATTTAAGGTAGAAAAGTGATTTAATCAGGAGCGAGAGATTTTTTTCTCAATGCTGTTTGATTAACACGAGTGACAGACAGGAGCAAAATTAGGTAACTTCCCCTTTAAGACCAAAGTCCGGATCCAATACACTGTTACACATGCGCTTTCTCTTTTAGCTGTTTACTTTCTCTTAAGACCTTACTGGTCGTGTTTATGATGATGCTTGCAAAGACGGGAATTTTGACGCATATGTGTATTTAAGGCCAATAAAGCGGGAAAAATGCTCACGAGCTTAATAAGCAGAGGTCGCGCGACTTGCGCGCTCCTCACAGACAGAAAGAGCAGCGGTTGCGCGACTTGTCCGCTCCTGACACACAGAAAGAACGCACGCATACAGATCTGTTGTCTGTGTTTCAATGGCTTAAAATAACTTGTTTTAAAACTGCAGTGCTTAAATACGTGTACAAACGTTACGTTTTCGCGACCACACGCACAGGAGCGTGACGTGGGCACGTAACCTCGATAGAAACGATAGTCCAAAATCTCTACCGGTTGACAAATTTCTACCGGTTAATTTTGTCTACCGGTTTATCGCCCACCCCTAATGTGTATATACATTTGTATATTTATGTATAATTTATATTATATATAAATATAAGTACTTAATATATACATTTTTTTTTCTTAAAATTATACATGAATGTGTTCATATTTATATATATACATATTTATTATACACAGTTTACACACATATGTGATGTAAACAAAAACTTTTATTCTGCTAACGATTAATTGCGATTAATTGTTTAGCATCCCTACTGGGTATCGATTCAGATGTTCCAGATCGATCGATTCGATTTCGATTCACAAGCCATCAAATTGATTCGATTTCGATTCTCAATTAGATTCCGATTCTTGTGCCGATTTTTATACTCGATTTTCGCTTCAACTAAATGAATATAGATTATATAGATTATATTATATTAGATAACATCTCCTTGGTAACATCGCGCAAGGAAAAAAAGAGGGTGACATCTAGTGGTGAAGACTAGTATTTAGATTAACGTTAATCTTACGTTCAATGTTTGCAGAAATAAATATGGGAAACAAATCGATTCCTGGGCTTTAAGAATGGATTTTGAATCAACGTAAAAAAAAAAACAATTAATTGAAAAATCGCTTTCAACATTGTTTCTGCCACTTGTTCACACAGAATGTTTTCCGTTAATGTTACGGCATCGTTATTAGGTCCTCTTTACGGGAGCGATCCCAGAACATTTACAGTGTTTGTATTCGCACAGAAGCCTTTCTGCCAATTTTACAGAATTTTTTGGGGACCAAAGTGATGTGTGAATGGGGTATCTGTCTGTCTTTTTAGCTATCATTGATTCAGATATGTTTCTTACTGGCTTATAGTCTAGCTAACTACTTTTTAAAATGGTGCTTGGCAGTACTTCAAAAGTAATGTAATTTTTGCATCATTAACCTTACTGATTGCAAAAATAATTCCCATGTGCTCCTCCTGTTGGCCTACCCCTGACTCATACGATTGTCGAGATTTAAGACTGGAGACTTAAACAGAGCAATGATTTGAAAGCTTAACTGAGTCATACTGTTTAGGGGAATCAACCTACAATAACTTTATTTGGAAAACTAATAGCAAAGTAGAATCCAAATACTTCAAATAAGTTAAAATATAACCTTAAGTAGAGCAATTGTTTGCAGTGTTAATAATGGTCTGTATTTCTGCAGCTTCGACTTTAGGCGTTTCACCTCTAGATTGTCTTAAACTGACCTTTAAGTGATGTGTGCACTGTCAGTGTATGCAAATGAATGCTAATGTTAATGAATATTCATACTTTAATTCATGCAGCACCTGCTGTGCTGTAGAGGCTTTGGCCCGCCTTGTCCAGCCATACTGGATTTTCTTGGTATGTTTTAAACTTATGACGTTACAGGTGAATAAAGAGACCGTGTTGAAGAATATTTATGTATTAATCGCTATTTTGTTGCAAATGTGCGAACGACTTGAAATGAAACTTAAACAACAACCTCCCCACATCCAATATTATAGACTAAGTTTTATGTTGAGGATGATTTTGCGGTGAAAATCTACGTTTTTAGTCAAACTTCATGACGTTTTCAGTCATGACGATGTAATTTTTACTTTTTCCCAACCATTGACGAGTTATCTCGTCAATTAAGAGAAAACATTTGCATAAAAAAGTGTTTCTGAGGAATGTTTGTTAATCCGCACTTACCCAATTTATGAAAAAACTGAAGCCAAAAAGGTTATTTACTAATTTTAAACGGTATGTATGTTTTGATAATCGTTCTGAACAAAATTCTCTTTCAAAAAAATGCTATTATTTTAGCTTTTTGCAAAAAAGATTATAAAGAAAAATACCCATGTTTAAAAGTTTATAAGCAGAGAAAAAAATATAGAAAGGATGAAATGTTTTCCTGTTTTGTTTGTTTATTGTTCGTTTGAAAGCAGAGGGTTTGTTCTTTCATTTGATATATTTGTATGTTTATATTTTTTCTGGAAGGCAATTTGTAAAACATTTTTGAAAAATCACAAAAAATGCTAAATGGGCAACTTTTCAAAAAATGGCCGGCGGGAATGAGTTAATTAACCTCTTTTTATTTATTTTATTTTTATTGCAGTATGGATGCAGGGCAAGAGGAATATTTATCTAACGTGGAGTAATGTGAAGAAATCAGAAATCATAATTCATTTCTGCTTTTTTTAATAATTACACACCGTTTTGGGTGTAATTAGCGTTATGAGATAGGCCTATTTACTGTTTTGAATACTTTTTTAAATAGTAAAGAGTATTGACAATACAGTTTTTTTTCTGCAGTTGGATATGTACGATATTGAAAGGATACGCTTAATTACTTATTTTTTAAGGGATTGATTTGCGATAACCAAATAATGTGATATACAATATGTACTATGATAAATCCTTTAAATTTGTACATTTATTGAAATTACATAAAAAATTATATTTAAAAACTGAAAATTATATAACCAACATACGTTTTACTTTCTCTGTTACACCGGTCTCTATGCTATAGACATACAAACTCAGATGCGTCATGCCCATTCAAACTGAGGGGGCGCTTGTCCATTAATGTGTTACTTGTCTTTTAATCTGTTTAATATGCAAAATATGATTAATTCTGTGCTGCAACTTTGTCACTTTTCAGAGATTTGTGCCATTTTGTTCATGATCGTGTTTTGATCATGTTACATTTCTTTATTCTGGCGGCAGGCGCTGCAGTCAGCGCAGTCGCAGACGTCATCAGCGTCTGAGCACGCTCACAAGCTCTTTGCTGTGGCTGCTGTATTTTGCTATCTAAGGAATTAAAACGCTTAACTCTTTCCCCGCCAGCATTTTCTTTTAAAAGTTGCCAGCCAGCGCCAGCATTTTTCATGATTTTCACAAAAGTTTAATGCCAGAAAATGTTCTTCTTTAAATATATAAACAAACAATATATCAGATGAAAGAACTCTGCTTTCAAACGAAAAAAAAAAAAATTTCATCCTACCTTCATTAGTTCTCTTGAAATCACCTCTCAAACACGGGTAGGTTTCTTCAAAAACACCCAATTTTGAGCAAAAAGTTGAGATAATTCAATTTTTGCGAAGGACTTTTGATAGAGATCAGATGCAGAGCGATCTTTAAAACATACACGGAGTTCTTTCTCTTTCACGTGAGGCGCTACTTCCGGGTTGTATAAGTTGCGGAAGTGCGCCACCTGTTGGATAATAGCGGTATTGCTGAAAGACGGAAAATCTCGTCATTGGCGGGGAAGCGTTTCTCTTAATTGACGAGATATCTCATCAATGGCAGTGAAAGAGTTAAGAAACGCTCACAACATTTTCAAACCCCAGTACGGGACTGTGCAGTGGTGTAGAAAATGTATGGTTTAAAATGTGACAGTCTCGACGTTATATTAGTAGAGATTTCTAGATTCATCTTGGTACAACGCCAAAGTTCGCCAGAGTTCACGGGGGCGCGGAATCACACATGCTCACATATGAGGTCAAATTTGATGCAATAATGCGTTTCTCTAATAATTTTATCTAAACATTTTTTTATCATTATGGAACATTAAGCTCAATCACATGTCTTTTTTGTTGTTTATATATTTTATGGATTTAAAATTACATTAATTTGATAGGATAATGCAGTTGTTGTGCAAAATGCATTAATGACACAATTAAACAAACGTAAATAAACAAAACATGCCGTTTCAGATGTAATATGATGCCAATATGTCATTATTCCGATTAAATAGTATTTGATGTGAAAGTTAGTCAACGCTTTTATTTTGGAGGTTTTTGCGTGAAAGCAGGGGTGTTCAGAAATGTAAGTGCCATGGAAAGACAGAAAGCTCTATAATATTTCGTTTAATGTCTGTGTATGCACACATTTCTGTGAGCTGTGCACACTGTGCCCCCTTAAAAAAAACTGGCGCATGACTCCCCTGATCAAACTCGATCCGTTTTTGCAATGCATACCATTACTACATGCATATTGTGATATGAACATTTGCTATAATTCGATCATGTTTGATATAACGTTTCCCAGACAGGATTTAGATGAATCCAGGACTAGGCCTTCACTGTAAAAAAATTGCTGTAATTATGCCGCTGGTTGCCAGTAACTTACTGTAGAAGATAAAGACTAAAAATGTTTCATGTTCATTTAACTTTGAACAAATTGTTGACAGTAAATAACATAAATGTTAAATCTACAGTAAATTACTGGCAGCTAGTTGCCAGTAATACTGTAATTTCTACAGACATTTTTTACAGTGTAGTATTATTAGGACATTTAAACAGTTTTTATAGACATGCCTTACAAAAAACAATATAAGTGTGCATTCTGAGACAAATGATTAAAATATGTCAGTGCAAGATGTTTTAAAAGTAGTTAAAAAATGCATTTAAGTCTAGGACTGCCCTGTCTGGGAAACGGCATCTAAGTATAATATATATATATATTATCTTTAAATAATTGATCCAATTACATTGACATGACCGGGTCAGATGACTTTAAAAAAAAACATAAAGACAGTAAATTGACTTTTTCACCTAAAAAGCAACATAAATCATCAAATATGAATGACAGACACATTTTAGACTTTCAGATGACTGACTTAAACTATAAAAATGATAAAACAGTAAATTTTAAAGTATACAGATGACTCTTGATGTTTATTTCGTAGGAATAAACCTCTAGCTTGTTTCAGAGATGTGTGATAGACATATCACAATGTGTACATCTGTCAGGTCTTCCACTATGCCATCTGTATAAGTCATTAGTCTGTGTGGCTCTGTACAGATGTTCAGGAGAGATTTCATTCGGCCTGCAGGACTTATTTCTAAAGACCCAAGGGAGAGAAATGTTTAGATAAGCATGTTAAATTTGTGTGCTTCGAGCACGCCATTAATCTGAGCCGTTGAAGCGACGTGCCCACTGTTGCATTCCAATTTAAAATTTTATTGCAAAACAAATCTTATGACTCATTTTATGCTTACCAAGTTTTCATACTGTAAATGCCAATCCGTGACGTGAAGTTCCTATTGAAGTGTATTAGCACTATAAAGGCACTAATCAAAATATGCCTTTTTCTTTGTAGTGATGCTTTTCCTCCCAACAGGAAGCATTACGAGTCCGATCACATTTAGTCTGTTTCTACTGTGTAATACCTGGGTGTGCAGAAGTGAAATTATACCACAACAGCTGTCAGGTTTTCAGGTTTTATGGCCTGCAACTAATTTTTTATGTTTCAAAACCTCATGGCACTTTAGTGTGTCTGCCTCTTTTTTCTTTATGCATTAAATGGTGTTGTAAGTCAAAGTTGTCGTGATGTGAAGGTTAACCATTGTCTGGTGTTTCTCTATCTGTGAGCTCTGGGTGATTTGTAAATGAGCGTTGACGTGTGAATATTGAGTTCCCTTTCAATACGGTTCACTTCGCATTGCGTCAGTTAGCTGACGCTATGGGGGAAACTCCTGTTTACTCCGTGACTGAAGCCTATTGGTTAACGTCTGTACAAAGTACAGACCAATGACGTTTGAACCTGCGCGCGGGAGGAACGCGTCCTTATATAAGCGCGGTTCAATCGTCAGGAGCTCATTATTTTCTCCTTCAGCGCGAACCTCTCGCTGCTCCGAAGAAAAAGAAGAAGCCTTACCTCGCCGTTGACAAAAGCCCTGCAGCGGAGTCCAGGCCTAGCGTCTTCTCCTCCCGTTTTCCGGCTGAGAACCGAAGATAGCAGAGTCCAGGTCTAGCGTATTCCCCTGCCGCTTTCCGGCCGAGAACCGAAGATAGCCTTCGCTTGCCGTGGTACGAGCCCTGTGCAGCGGACACGCCTGACGAGGTCTCCCCTGCGGCCGCCCGGTAAGATCAATATTTTTAATATAAAGCTATAAGCTAAAAGAGCAGGCGCTGTTGTAATAGCGTCCAGCACAGCGGCTCGGTGAGCCTCTCTGCTATGAATTTCCTCCGAGCGCGTTACCGGTCTGGCACCTCCCACGCCGGGACCGCGCTTATGCTTTGGTTGTCTTATCCATGTTTCGTGCTCCCCCTGCTGTTCCTCTCTCGCCGGGATGAACACACGGCGAGCCATGAGACTAGATGGATGCATAGACAAGCACACACGGACTAACCCCCCCTGTGTTCTGTCACACCGCAACCGTTCATGCTTACAGAGTCCCTTCGCTCCTCTCAAATTCAGTGGCGAGATCTCTGGCACATATATTAATCCCCCGAGTGCATCGGGTGATACCGTCACGACGCATGGCTGTTCTGTCTGTTGCTGCTCCCCTCTGCCGTTCCTCTCTTGTTGAGATGAACAAGCGGGGAACCGTAGACCTGGATAGATGCATACGACAAGCAAACACGGGCGGTCTGCCCCTGTCTCTGTCATAGCACAGCCACTCGTGCTCCACGCTCGCGGAGTCCCTCGCTCCTTTCCCCACAGTGGTGAGGTCTCTTAACGGCTTAGCTAGCACGCGGTATTACGGCTCGCTGCCTCTAAATGCAGCTGTCCAGTGTTCAACGATTACAGAGCTTCATGCCCCTCCCCTCCTGGAGCGGCGCGATCTCATTCGTCTGCTCGATAGGGCCGATTCGCCGCTATTGGAGCACCAAGAACACTCATTTTAAGAGAGCTTCATGCCCCTCCCCTCCTGGAGCGGCACGATCTCATTCGTCTGCTCGATAAGTCGGACACGCCTCTATTGGAGCGCTAAAACACTTATTATAGAGCTTTACTGGCCTGAGCCGATCTCACTTCAGATAGCTCATTTTTCGTCTGCCTGGTAATTTCTCTCTGGTTTAGACGGAATCAGAGGCAGAACGAATTTGTTTATAATATACTGAGGCCCGAATACCTCCCTTTATTCATTCCCGTCCTATATCAGTGCGCTGAATATTGGTACATTCTTATATATATATACCCGGTTTTTCTGCCCTTTTAATAAACGGCAAAACCGCGGGCCTCGCGGCAGACTTCCTCTCTGCGATGGGTTCAGTCTGACATTAAACTACCTAGACATACTACCCTGCTCCGTGAGCCGTTCGGTCACCGTCACTACTGAGGCTTGTGCACCTGAACGGCTGAGCTCTGGTCTCCGCAGCATAGCTGCATCAACAGAGAACGAAACTGTCTGGGAAAAAGGGGTTATGTCGCGCCTCGGCTGGACTGCCCTGAAATGTTTTCTGTGTGCTGTTTATCCAAACATACTGTGTAATACTGTCGGCTATGCGACCTCACTATAGTGGCGAACGGTATTTAATTCCTCTAAAAAGAGTAATTTCCGTGCTTACTATACTGTGTATTGACACCCACGGTTGTACGGTGTCTCTAAACACTTTATCGCCTTACTGACAAGCAATCAGTAATACGCACACACGGCCCGCTGTCCATAATTCTATCGACGCTAGCCGAAAAAACCCCGGTTTGGCCATATACTGTGTATTGACACCCCACGACTGTACGGTG
The DNA here is from genome assembly GCF_030506205.2 of Paramisgurnus dabryanus. Taxonomy (NCBI): domain Eukaryota; kingdom Metazoa; phylum Chordata; class Actinopteri; order Cypriniformes; family Cobitidae; genus Paramisgurnus; species Paramisgurnus dabryanus. The sequence continues at coordinate 30,733,103 of NC_133345.1, read as the reverse complement.
TCTCTAACACCTTTCTGCCAAATTCGCTCGCAGCCCACCTCAGTTTCTCCGCTACGATGCTGATGGCGCAAACGAGCACGGTCTTACGGCTGTTATTCTCTCTTCCTAGAGGAAGGACAGCCTCAGACTTTTGCATGGCTCCAAGCGTTTGAATCGCGCCCTCTCCGGACGGCCACTCAAACCCTTTACAGCCAAGCGGTTTATGACGTTTTTCGGCCATATAGCTGATTTATATTAGCGGATCCGAAGACGCTCACACCTCCGCTCCAATACTCGGAGATATTAAGGGTAATATCAACCTCAAGTGAGCTTGCTACCCGCCACAATAAGTTTCAAAGCTTTAAGCGCGCGCACAGTCAGAGGCGCGCGGCATCTCGTTTAAGACGGGCGCACGTACCCCTCTAACGAGCCTCAGAAAGCTGAATATCGTGGCATTGTTCATAAGTCCACTTCAGTTTGACTAAGCAAAGGTCCCGCCCCGAGCTGACGGCCGGGAAGCTTGCTTAAGTTACACACTGCTGCATGGAGTGCTGTCATTACGAGCTAGCCCAGCATTTGCTGTGGGTTGAACACGCTTTACGACGGCAATCAGCCTTCGGCGCGTGGAACGCCGTTTGTCTCATATAAATCACCTTGTACTGTGAATACGGTACATTAAGAGGATGATTTAGCACTGCAGCACTCTCGACCGTGTTATTGTGATAATGCGGTCGGGCAATCTACGGTGGTTTCATTATTTACCGAACCAGACTGAGATCTCGCCCCCTGAACAAGCTCAGAGGCGATTCTAGGGTCTATGGGGGCCCCAAGCAGAAAATTCCCTGTGTACAAGAAGTGTGCAATACTTCTATACAATGTCCTTTGCCACTATTCTACAGTGCAATAGTTACTGCGAAAGATACATATAATCCTCATCATACCTAACATTATTAACATGTTTGGATGCATAAATGGCATAACATGTTTGGAAATAATGACAGCAGAGAAATATTTTCTACATTATACAATGATAGCAATGATTAATGACTTATTTTTACAAGAATATTTTAAGAAACCAGTCATTTTATGACTGCTACTAAATAATCTCAGTCATAGTTACTGCTAACTGTTATGTAAGTTAGTGTCCTAGAGTAAAATATTAGTAAACTAAATAATAATTTCATATCTGAAAATACAGAACAGTATAACGCATACATCTGTTGATTTTCTCAGCAACAATGCAATTCTATAGACTTGACAAGAGGTTTTCCTGAGATTTGTTTGATAATGTTTGAGACCTGACAGGGTCAGGATGTAGTTTGTCTTACCTCCCTTAAACCCATCATCTCTCATTTCTTCTTCCCTTTCCCTGCTTTGCACAAAACATTTCTGATGTATTTCTACAGAAGCCAATAATGATCGAGTCAAAATAAGATTAGCATTGTTATTTAGAAACTTCCTTTAGTCTCGTCATGTTTTCATAAGCTAACTCACTCGCGTGGCGTCTTTTGAATGTGGTTGTGCGCGAATGAACGCAAAGACGCGCGCGGACATGAATACGTGCGTGCACGCGTCATTGCGACTGCTTCGCTTTTACAATCGTAAATTGGGTAACTATATTGCATATAGATCCGTTTTTGCCGCGATTGTCTTTGTAAAGGATTGCACTAGTTAACTGTTAAAATTTAAACTTGAGATTTACGCCAGAAGATTTACACTTGGGCACGTGCCTGACTGGAGCTGGACCGGGCACATTAAACCACATGTGGGTACAGAGGGCTGCTCACTTTAGCGCCTTTTATATGCGGTTAAATTGTTTTAAATCACTTGAGTATTATCATTTGCAATCACATGCGAGCCAAACCGTGGGTTGTGATCCATACGGATCAACTGCGACATCACGACTGAACGATACAACGTCACCCATTCGCTATGTTCATTTTCGATTTTGACTGGGCTAAGCCAATGTCAATCAACATTCCATCCAATCGGAATTTTGATATGCAGTCATGTTGAGTATCTATGTTCATCTACCGGGTGTTGCTGGCCATCCGAGAAACAAACTCGGGGGCCCTCTAGTGGCTCGGGGCTCCAAGCAGTTGCCTGCCTTGCCTGTTGACAAGGTGCGCCTCTGAACAAGCTGACGAGTCATCTCCTTTATAAACTCATTGCATCGCTTTATAAGCTATGTTCAATCAGAGTGATACGCATCTCATGCTAAAACTACCAATATAAACCCATTACGATGGGCGTGCGGAGATGGCATCCGTGGGACACGACCTACATTACGTGCCTTATGACACATTGACACAAGCTGCTAGGACCCCTTTCACGAGGCGTCCTTATGCAAAGTCTGATCCATTCTGTCTAGTGACATTTGAAAGTCAATACCCCCCGCGAATCGTGGGTGGAACACTTTTCTCCTCACTACAGAGGCACGGCGGCTCTCTCCCCTACCTATATCTATGTGGCCGTGATAACAGCGAACCACGCTTTTAAGACCGACCATTCATTTAATTCACAAGCCTGTCATCTCTCAGATGCGGACGGCGGCGGTAACAGCGAACCATGCTTTTACGGCTGGCCATTCACTTTATTCATAAGCCTGTCATTTCTCAGATGCGGACGGTGCCCGAGGCACAGCGCTCTGGAACTGTCCAAGGTCCTGGATGACACATACGTCTGACGTACATCAGACGATCAGCTGTTCATCTGCGTCACAGATCACTCACTAGAGCACCTGTCAATACAGGCTATTTATGGATCGTTGACGTTATCACCTCCCGTGACAATTATGCTCACTTGTCTTAGAGCATGGGCATGGTCTTAGAGGTTTCTCATTTGACAATTGTGACACGGCCGGCTGGTCCCCGCCGTCCACGTTGTCAGTTTACAGCTTCGACATCCCTGCTTCGCACTACTGAGGTTTGTTGCATTAAAGGTGCGCCCATTAGCTCACCTGTATGCACGATATGGTTTTTAATTATATGCGTCCACCGTGCGCTTAGAGAAGCTCACATGTACACGCTATAACATTTTGGTATACAATAAGATGCACTTGGGAAAGCTCACCTGTATACACAGCTGTGTTATGATTTGTGACACATACATTGTTGTTCATCTGTGTACGTTCACGGTGCGTTGGGTGCCCACCGTTACGTTCATCAATCATATTTGTACACATTCATGGCGCGTTCTGTGCACTGATTTATCTATACGCATTCACGGTGCACTGAAGAGTTCACCCGTGTGCGCACAATTTATTATCAGAACACATGACGGCGCGCTCGAGAATCTTGCCGGCCTGTGCATTATAACACTCTGATTCATCTATATGCATTCACGATGTATTCAAGTGTTCACCTGTGCCCGTGCAATTTATAGTCAATACACATTTACGGCGCGCTTGGAAAGCTCACCGATCTGTGCACTATAATACTACCTATATGCATCCCGATGCGCTCGAGGGTGCACCTGGGTTCACACTATTGTGGTATCTGTATAATCCCACGCTACGAACCGTTCTGCCGCATATTATAGTCAGATCGGCCGTTCGTGAGCTTCGCAGATCACTCACTACGTATGTCTGTTGCTAACAGTGGTTATTTAGATGGATCGTTGAAACCATCGCACTGGCTCACGCCCCTCTATGAGCTATGTCCTATATAGAGCCCACTCTCTGCGAGTTTGGCTTCTTCATGAACTTGGTCTACAGGGGTATCTATATCTATATTTGATATCTGCTACGCGGCCGGCTGGTCTTCGCCGTCTACGTTGTCAGATTGTACAGCTTAGACGTCCCTGCCCTACGAGCGCAGGTTCTCTCGGCTCAATCATGCACGCTCATGCGTTTTATGTGTACACCAAGGTGCGCTCAGCGAGCTCACCAACGTGACTCTGAATTTACTTATCTCGCACAGCCGCGGCGCGCTCGGTACCTCGCCGTCTTGTGCTATGTTATGTGCCCCCGGTGCGTTTAAAACCCCACCGTGTGCGCGTCAACAATTATATGGTGCTTACACATTTGCTTTTTAAGCTGTGAATATGCCGGGTATAGGGCCACACGCAGTGTCTCTCCGGTAAGGCACTTCAGTACGTTGTGTATGCACGGCGTGATGGGATTACGTTCCCCCATAGCGTCAGCTAACTGACGCAATGCGAAGTGAACCGTATTGAAAGGGAACGCTTAGGTTACTCACGTAACCCCGGTTCCCTGAAATAACGGGAACGAAGCATTGCGTCTCTTGCCGCTACAAACGTATACGCAGCGAGTGTTATTCGGCTGCGCGCTTCAGTCGAATATAATGAGCTCCTGACGATTGAACCGCGCTTATATAAGGACGCGTTCCTCCCGCGCGCGGGTTCAAACGTCATTGGTCTGTACTTTGTACAGACGTTAACCAATAGGCTTCAGTCACGGAGTAAACAGGAGTTTCCCCCATAGCGTCAGCTAACTGACGCAATGCTTCGTTCCCGTTATTTCAGGGAACCGGGGTTACGTGAGTAACCTAAGCGTTTCCTGTGTTGGGGAAAGAGGAAGCCTTTTTAAGCTTTCTGCTGATCCACATGATTGATTGATTGAGGTGATGTGCAGGTCCACCATCGAACAGCCACAAGAGTCAACATCAGAAGTGTAATTTCTATTTTACGAAACAGTGTTTCTATGTAAAGAGAGTAAGTAAATGTTGTGCAACACCAGTCAAAATGTTTTGATTGATTTTGTGTGTGTGTCAGGTTTTGGGTATTGAATGGTTATGGCATAGAAAATATTATCTATCTCTGTATTCCTTCACAGAGAAAGATAATACAGCATCAGTGTGCATATTAGGGCTGCATATACGATTTAAATTATTTTTGATTTAGATTTTTGATTCAAATGATTACAAAAACAAGCAGTAATAATATTTCAGAGGTGTAAAGAGTAGCTGAAAGCCATACTTGAGTAAAAGTACAAATTCCTTACTGTAAAAATTACTCCACTACAAGTTACAAGTCACCAATTTAAATACGACTTGAGTAAAAGTATTAAAGTAACCCAATTTAAAAGTACTCAAGTATTTTTACTCGTACTGAATGTTGGCTCAAAGATGCACTAGTCCTCAACACAAAGAGACATTGTAGGTCTGGGCAGTGAAAACTAAGAAAGTTTATTTATGAGGTTTTATTTCCTAATATAGAAAAGAAATCAAACACCTCAAAATTTTGACCTGGCAGAACAAACACAGATTAAACATAGTCATAGTCTTTTGACTAAAATTTAATTAGGTTTTAGTCATATTTTTGTCATCTGAATTGATTTAGTTTTAGTCTAATTTTATTCAACTAAATGCCATGAGATTTTAGTCTAGAAATCTACATTAAATTTAAATGTGCCATGCTGAAAAATATATAGCCTAACTTTGTGATATAAATATATGGTAACACTTTACAATAAGGTTCATTAGTTAACATTAGTTAGCTACATTAGTTAACATGAACTAATAATGAACTGCACTTATACAGCATTTATTCATCTTTGTTAATGTTAATTTCAACAATTACTAATACTTTATTAAAATCTTGTTAACATTAGTTAATGCACTCTGAACTAACATGAACAAACAATTAAAGCTTAAATTTGTATTAACTAACATTAACAAAGATGAAGAAATAATGTAACAAATGTATTGCTCATGGTTTGTTCAAGTTGGTTAATACATTAACTACTGTTAACTAATGAACCTTATTGTAAAGTGTTACCAAATATTCTTATATAGGCCTATCCTAAAAAAGATATAATTTTAATATTTAAAAAATTCCAGTAAACTAAAATTACACTAACAGAAATATGATAATGCATATTAAAAACGTGAAGTTGTTCATTTGAAAGATTAATTGTAAACACATGTAGTACGTAACACCACTATCTCACTACATTTCTTCCGTCATGCATCCCTCTTTACATTAAATACATTACAGCATACTTGATTTAATGTGAGGACAGTGAAATTGTACACTTATTATCAATCTTATAATGTACTTAAGTTACTCGGGCAATCAGTACAGGACCTCGCTGGTTTATTTTGGCTTATATAGTAAGTTATATCAAGTTATGTAACTCAGGTTAGCTGATAAAGTAGCATCAGAGTATACAAACATTTGTGCTTGCCTTTGAGTTGCGGGATGACCCTCCTGCAATCGCGCATCACTTTTATTTTGATTGTAGTATCACAAGTTTAAGTCCCTTGACTGAAGCAAATGTGATATGCATCCATATGTTTGCTCTTTATCTCTTCTCTCAGACCAGACGCGAACTTTTCTCTACGTTTATGACATACGCAGCATGCAGATGTCCCGCTACGGTGGCTCAACGCAAGCCATTCAGCGTTTGACATCAAAGAACCGCGAGACCAGACTTCTCCATATGCATTTGATTCGCTCTCGCAGTACTTTGATTTATACGATAGCTCTGCACAGCGCCAAATGAAGTTGTGTGTGTGTGCGTGTAACCTCGCGACCACAGATTCTATCCATCATCATAAACAATGTAGCGAGTAACGTTAAGTGTCATTTCAAATGTAGTGGAGTAAAGAGTACAAATACCCAATCAAAAATGTAATTGAGTAGAGAGTAAAAGTTGCCTATATTTTTGATACTCAGTACAAGTACAAAGTAGCCCAAAAAATACTTAAGTACAGTAACGAAGTACATTTACTCGAGTACTTTACACCTCTGTAATATTTTAACAGGTACACTTTTAACGTAGGGACCTAAACATTTAGTCCTGTGTCAGTCATCATTAAAAGCATATGGTAAACGGGAGTCTCAGTGCCTCTGCGCCCAGCCGCAATAATATTACGCAGTGACCGAAAGAAGTCCCCTGCTATTGAAAGTAACCAAGGGGACTATTTTCAGGAGCTGTGCAATATCATTGCGCCTCCATGGCAGCAAAGTCATTGATTTACGCCAGAATGAGAGTATAGTTCCTAGACATATCGGCCTAGAAAATTGCAACTTTTAATTTCCGTCGGTCTTAGCACACTATGTAATTACAGAAGAGTCAAGTTTTAAATAGGAAAGGTATTAAAACTATTTGGTCATTTTTGAGCGCGATGCTAATGGTCTAATCAGTTTCAATGGATTATGCTAAGCTATGCTAAAAGTGGTAACGCCAGACCCAGAGATCGGCTGAATGGATTCCAAAACGGTAAAAATCTAATGTTTATTTTCTAGGGAAGCTAGAAAATAAGTTTATTAAAAAAAAAAAAGTGGAGTGTCCCTTTTTTTTTAAAGCCGGTACCCCAACTATAATCACATCTATAGACGCGTTTCAGCTGATGTCACTCACTTGTCTTCCGCCATTTTGAGTACCTGAAGTAGTTGCAAAAGAACTAGAAGCTATGGCTTCAATATGTTGTGAGCATCAAAATAGCTATTTTTACAACACTAAGAAGGCTCGACACAACATTGCTCGAAGTATCACCTGTGTCTCTACACGTGAACTCGAGCATTGAGAACATTGTTTGTGAACACAGAGTTAACTAAAAAGAAGGTTTTGAACAACTGACTTTGGCTGTTTTGGTGTCCCCTCGCCGCCATCTTCCCAGTCAAGCTGTATCGATCTGCGAATGCGACATAAGGAGGGAGGAGAGTATACATCCATAGCTCCTAAAGCATAGTTCCATAAAAATGCACGGATAATTCGTTGTTTTGTCGCAGGTGACAAACAATATTGACCTTCTAGTTGAAAAAGGAGCCTAATATGAGATTCATTCATTCGCATTCGGAAATCAATTATTTATGTCTGGCAGAGATGACAAGCGGACACCATAACAGCCAAAGTCAGTTGTACAAAACCTTTCTTTTTAGTAAACTCTGTGTTCACAAACAATGTTCTCAATGCTTGCGTTCATGTGTAGAGATCAAGGTGATACTTTGAGCAAAGTTTCATGTTGTGTCGCGCCTTCTTATGTTGTAAAATAGTGGTAGTTCGGTAGCAGCGGCTGGAAGAACGCATCAGGGATCGAGTAGGCATCACACCCTAACCAAGATATATATTTTTTAAAGTAGCCTGTATCCGTAAGAATCATCTTTTTTTCACCATCAAACACAGACAGGGCCTACATCAGAGCCAGGGAATCCCTAGCCCAGATAGGGCGGTGGTCAGCGGGGTGAGTGAACACTGACGTCCGCTCATGGCTCTGGTTCTCACATACCGAATCTTTCTAACAAACGTTCAAATAGGCGCTATCTTTACTAATCGACTGCAGATTTGAATATAATACATATTATTCTCGAATGAACTAATCTTAAAACTACACTTTGTGACCAAGAAACGGTAATATTAAGAAACTCAAAAAACGGAAGCTATTCCGTTTATTGAGTTATTATGAGATTCAAAACAGCCAAAAAAAGAAAATAACTTAAAATAACTCCCTTGTTGTTTTCTAGTTTTCTTTTTTCAAACGTGTGCCATCAAACTGTTGTATAAAAGCAATATCGCTCTCGGAGTCGTGTGATATAGGTCTATATCTTCATGGATTTGATTAGGCTAGTATAGACCTATATTACACTCCTACTCCAGCGATATTGCTTAATTAAATCATAAAAGTCTTCATGGTCGATGTAAGCTTTAAGAAATCTGATGCATAATCTCTTGTCTCCACATTTGGTGTAGGCTATGATATTTTTCTGCCTAAAATAGATTTGTTTATTTGTTAAAGTAAATGATGTCACATGCTTTTTTGGAAGAACTTCAGCTTGTGTTTTCTTCTGTAATTGTTGATTTATGCAAATAAATTTTTGGTTGTCGGGTGTCAAACTTTATCAAACATGATTTTAAGATATCTATTTTATGTTGTGTTCTTTTTTGGAGTGCAAGGACATGTCCTTTGTGAACAGCTAGTATGAAATGCATCTGATTGATGTCTGATGGACGTGACCCTAAATCATCTCATCCTTGTTTGTCCATGTGCATCAACACAAAGCAGGTATGTGAGTGTTCATGCTGTGAGGTGATGTTGTGCGACTGAAAAAATCCCTCATGGATTTAATAGAAAAATGTCTTGCAGACGTTATTAACTTAATTCTAATGTGTGACTGTTTAAATTACGCTCACGGCAGCGTGTGAGTCACTTTTCATAAGCTATAGTTAATAATATTTATGTAACCACCCATCAGACGTCCGTTGCTTTATTAATATTTATAACAATATTTGCATTGATTTTGTTTCTTTTAAACATGGTTGATGCAGCGTTTGTGTGAGGTAAATTGAAATGGGCGGTAATAACGTAAATGATTTTAAGAAAGTCTCGTTCTCTTTATATCCGCCATCAACATTGATTAAATAATTAGCATCCAGACCCAATTCTGTCTCTTGCGGATGCATGGTTTTGATAAATTGGGTCGTGTAAAAAATAGTGTTCCTATATAAAGAAATAATTTCCTGTTGTATTAAAGCAGATGCTCTGGATTGTATGGCTGTGTTTGGAAAAGCACACGTGTGCTAACATACTGTTGAAACGAGAGACATCCAGTTATCATATCTGAATATACAGCAGCACAATAAGCAATATGTCATTAAGAACTTTTTTGTTCATTTTGTGTTTTATGAGCAGTTAACAGCATGGCCTGTCATGAGGATGTGTTACGCATGTTACTGTTTTTGCATACGTGAACATACGCCTGTCCTGGTTTTGGCTCACACGACTGTACTGTAGGTGTTAAACACTGATGTGTGGGCTGTTTGCGTGGTTTAGTCTTTGCTTGCCGTCTGAGTTAATGACTCACTGCATTTCTGTTAAAAGAGGGAGTAGATGATTGACAGCTTGTTCCCGCAGTGGGCGCGTTCATTCTTTAAAACATTTTTCTGGCAGCTTTTTCATAATGTTAAACTCTATGTTAAAGGGGACATTTCACAAGACTTTTTTAAGATGTCAAATAAATCTTTGGTGTCCTCAGAGTACGTAAGTGAAGTTTTGGCTCAAAATACTATATGGATAATTTATAATAGCATGTTAAAATTGCCACTTTGTAGGTGTGACCAAAATGTGCCCTTTTCTAAACAATGCCTAATTCCTGCATATTTGAAAAAAGTGAATTCATGTTATATTTATACCATGTTGATAACTATCCTTTAGTGCACTTGGATTAGATCTTTAGTCTCTTTAACCAGATGTTCTTGTATATTGTTGTAGTTATGTTTTAAGTAAAAAAAAATCGAAAATCAAAATTGTGAATCGATCAAATGTTCTGATAAAAAATCTAATTTTTTTTGCCATATTGCCCAGCCCTATAACACGTTTTGAATAGGGATGTCAATTTATGCAATTTCCCATATTCGACGATCATTTAAATTAACGATCAATCAATCGAATAATCGTTAACAGTAATAGTGCAATAAGCCTTCACTGCAGTGGCATATAGCCAATGACATAAAAGTGTGCATAAAAACGACAGCTTCCTCACACGAATTAAAAGATTTTATTTTGTCTAAATAACATGCTAGTGGGATTGTAAAATGAGTCAATGTAGTTGTTGTTTTGATAAAATCATCAAATTAAACTTATCTCGTAATGAAATATAATGACTAATAGACACAGTGTATAACTCCGCCTCACATGGGCACTCTGCAACAGACGCATGAAAGTCCATGTCAAAATAACAGTTTTATTATCATCAAGTGTTATTTATCAAGTTGTTTACATCGCTTTCCGAGTCGTTGATACACTGTTTTTAATTATATCCAAGAAGCACACGAAGGGCACTTTTCTCGTCGTCACCTCAGCTTAGACGTACTTTCAGCAAAGATGCTAAATATTACGGAGATGGCAACCTTCCATTAGAAAACACGCAGCGCCTCAGCCAGTCAATAATGATGATCAGTGATATATGTTGCGGGCATTCAGGGTGTAACGACAGTCAGTTACAGTTTACATTTGACAGTTTCTTGCCATAATTTAAGATTACATTTTAATCTGTTCATTAAAAACGGCTTCTGGTCTCCTTCTCTGTATATAGCAGCGTTGCTATGCTAATCTTGCAGGCTTCCCTGAAGAGGGTCTTTGCTTTCAGTATCCTAAACATATTTGCATTTTCTGCATCGGACCCTCTCAGATCCACTGCGGATGTCATTTCGTTGCGTTGGCAGCCAGCCAGCCTCGTCTCGCATGACGTTAAAAAGCACATGCGTGTGCTTGGCATCGAGCATCGTTGTGATCATAGCTAGTAGTTTAAATTTTGCACGCTCGCTTAATTTTTTTTTCTCCGACTGTATGTGTTTTGCGCAGGAGCCGCACACATGTGCATGATCTTGTTTTTCAACAATCGTTACGTTTTTTCGAGTAAATTCTTATCGACAATTAATCGAAGATCGATTGTTAACATCCCTAGTTTTGAACGTAACATTTTGAAGTGCACATGGGTTTACTAGAAATATAGGAAGACAAATTTTGAGTTTAAAATTCATAAAAAGTTAATCTGTAAAGAATGAACGTGTCCTGAACTTTTGTTAAACACAGAGCTTATTTTTTTGCAATAATCTAAAAGAAAAATAAATGCGCTTTTTTGCCAGGGAACCTGTATCATGCTATAGTCACTGCTCTTGAAAATCTGACTTTTTCCATGTTTAAGTGCTATAATTGGGTCCCTGGTGCTTCTATCAACCTAGAAAATGTGAAAAGAGCAACCCAGTAACTTTGTTTTGGTAAACCATTCTCTTTAAGCATGTGAAACAATAGCTGAAATTTGGCTCCTCTTGTGATGTCAGAAGGGGATCTTATTATAATAATACCACCCCTTAATCTGCACTATCCAACCACAGCACTACAATTTAGCGCAGAGATCAGCTCATTTGCATTTTAAACCCAAATATATTATGAAGGTTAAAAAACTACAAAGTATCACTTAAAAATTGCGTCAAAACAAAAATCAAACTAATCAGTAAAATCAAGTCTTACGTTTAAGTGTCTTTAACTTTTGTTAAATAATAATTTTGGCATTACAGTAGATGTACGATGACTTGAATATCGGCTATGGCAATGCCGGCTATTTAAAATGCGTCTCATCCAATCAGATTTCAGAGGTGGGTTCAAGGAGGTCTGAATTGTCTGATGTGTGTTATCTATTAGCTTTCAGATTCATCACAATGACATTTGCTCTCCTGGCCTGTGTCCAGAAGGTGACACGGGACCATGAACTTAATTTTGCTTAATAAGTTGTCATCCAGAAGTGTCAAGTAAGGATGTCATTTTAGCTCCGGTAAGGCACGGTGAAGGTCGAGTGATTGATCCGGATCTAAGTTTAAACATTGATTTAGTGTGTGAAATACTCTGATCTTATTCAGCTCGACTCTTCTCAGACTCAGACAGGAGCTATCAGAAACCTCACCTGATTTGTTTCATTATTGACTCATCCAGGAGTCTGTCTGTCTGTGTGTCTTTAGGTCTGTTACTGTGCTGAGATTTTACTTTGAATTCACTTGAAGTACTTTTGCACAAACTGGCTGCTTCACCTTGTTTCTCTTCAGAGACTTTCCATGTCTCGGTTTGCAGTGAATACCCACACTAGTTTGTTTCGTGTTTGTCTAAAGTGGTCACCAACATCTCTGAGAAGTGCAGACCAAAAGATCTGTAGCTCCTCTGTTGGGTTGTGGACTGTTTTATGTGATATAAACACCTCTGCTGTTGTGAGGCTGTTGAAACCGAGATTGCTGCTTGTGGGAGAGACACAAATCTACGGTGCCTCAGGAAATGTAGGTTGCCAAACGCTTGTAAAAATCTGGAAATGAATTTCATAAATGCATAAATTTATGCTTGGGGACATTCTGGTCCTGTCCCAAATCCTAGTGAAATGATTGACAGCATTTAAGGCCTAATGCATTCACAGCAGATGTAAAGACTGTTACAAATGTAAAGGCTGCAGACAATGCTGCTCTAAAAGATGCCTTACAAAATCTAAAGGGCCCATTATACTAGTATACTTTCGCGTAGGACCTACACCATAGCCCAGACACACCGTAGGCTACACGTCGATGTGTGTTTTGTTTGCGTTGCAAATATGTTTGCATTGCATTGTTTGCAATGTCCACAGTGGTGTATACACAGTATCAAGGCAAAGACAAAGAAGGCATGTGATGGGGGTAAATAGACAGCGACTTTTGTTGCAGCTTGAGTTAAAATTCATTCCTCAACTTACCCATCTTTGTCAGAAATGCATATGAGGAAATGCAATGCAGATTTTTGGACCTGATTGGAGGGGATCTAGCGTCCCAATCACAGAATGGACACCTTGTTACATTTTTGGAGAGGTGCGTGTCAGGCTACGCAGAGCTACACACAGCCTACACATAGCCTAATTTGTAGGTCCTACACGGAACCATAAATCCCCCTTCAGGCAGTATTGCATGTGCCCAATCGAAAGCAATCCCCGAATGCATTGCGACGAGCACAAATCATTCATCCAAAAAGTGCAACAAATTACAACATATCCTCCAACTCATACGATTGCTTTGGTCGTTTGTCCATTTCACCAAATACGACCAATAGATGCATTTACTAAATAAGCGCCTCTACCGGCAGCAGGTGAAATATATTTGGGTGTAAAATTATTTCTATTTTTCTAAGATGACATGTACTGGGACAAGATTTTTTATCCCCGCCAGGATTAATTGTATTTTATTACACACTGCACTATTCAGGCATTTAGGGCAAATAACATACCCATTTATTTATTATATGATATAAACCAGGGGCGAAAATTTCATTTAAATGTTGGGGGGGACATTAAACATAACATTTTTCAAGAACAATTTTTGAAGGGGACACCAATAATACAGGCAAAATTGTAATTGCAAGTAAATGTGTACAGATAGAAAACGTTTCTCTTTCTCTATGAACGGATGCAAATTTAATTTTAATACACATGAATGCAGAGGTGAAAAATTATTAAATTATTCTACTTAAATAAAAGTATAGTTACTGGTCTAAAAATCTACTCAAGTAAAAGTAAGTAATTTTAATTTTACTCAGAGTAAAAGTTACTTTTTTACAGCGGGGAGAGGTTTCTAGTATTGTTCAAAAAGGACAAGGGTATATAAATCTCAAACTAGTTGTTTTTTATTGTAGGAACATCTTAAAAATTAAAGTGCAATTACAAAAAGTTAATAAAACAAAAAGCTTTTTTATAACTAAGAAACATTTATAGAATTGTTTAATGATTTTTACAGGTAAGTTATGCACTTTTGAAGCAAAAATAATATGACGTCAGCAGCTAGTAAATAAAATCACTATAGTAAGGTTGTAATTGATATATTGCTGGTAACATACATTATTTTATTAAACTATATACCTAGTTTAAATGAGCATATAATGAGATGAGTGGCATATACTTTTATCATTTACACGTTTATTGTATTCTAGCTTCCCAGACCTGTGTACCTGATGTCTTTCAATCTCTCTCTATCTCTCGCTCTCTCCCTCTCTGCAATGTCTAATGCGCATTCCCGAGGACGTTCTTAAGTTGTTTGACTTGACGCGAAGCTGATAGACCTCGAAGGATAATGCACATGTATTAAAAACGCGTCGTGCAAATTAGCGGTAAAAACCCGGCTCAATGAAACAATCGCTTCGCGTCAATGGCCAGGGGTTTCTTTCATAAGAATTGAATTGAGGGTCTGCATTAGCCCGCGCCTGTCTCGTCCCTCTCCATGGCTCTTTTTGCGCGTTCCCCCGCCCATCAATCAATCATCCGTGGCGCTTCTTTATCACCTTGCTACTTTATTTTTTTACTCAGTAACGGATATGATTTAAAATGCAGCGATGTAGCCTACAATACTTTAAACAAAACATACTTAAGTAAAAGTAAAAGTACAGATTTTAAACCTACTAAAAAAAAGCAAAAGTACACAAAAAACCCTCAATTACAGCAAACGTGAGTAAATGTAATTTGTTACTTTCAGCTCTGCCTCACCTCTGCATGAATGCATAAAAATGTTTTCTTGTTCGTTTATCTGCTTCTGTTCTCATAAAACAAAATATTTTCATGTTTATATGTCCAAACGTTGGTTTGTAGGTATATAGCTGATTAACGCGTCAGCTCCGTACACTTCTCAACCACCCGACTGTGTGGCGCTGTCAGTGGACCAAACCACTGTGAGGCAAGGGAGGGGGGAATCAAAATGTTTACAACGTTTTTTGTAGTTGCTCTGTTTGCATTTGTATTGTTTTACTTCTTACACAACTATTTTAAGTATTATAAATCATTAAATTATTTTCAATACACATATTTTAATGATATTTTAAAGGGGGGAAAACCTTCAGATAGGGGGGGGTTCTGTCCGCCAGAAGAAGCGATGATACGTCATCTATGATTGTAAAAAGGCATTGGCTCTCGTTTGTCTCGTGAATGATCGCACCATTACGTCAGCTAAGAATGTGAAGCGCTA
Organism: Paramisgurnus dabryanus; assembly: GCF_030506205.2. Taxonomy (NCBI): domain Eukaryota; kingdom Metazoa; phylum Chordata; class Actinopteri; order Cypriniformes; family Cobitidae; genus Paramisgurnus; species Paramisgurnus dabryanus. The sequence continues at coordinate 30,717,703 of NC_133345.1, read as the reverse complement.
CTTGCTCTTGTGATCGACTACGTCATGCTGGTTTATGTTTGAATGAGATCTGACTGTGCGTTCTTCAAAGTAATCTTATGGCTTCAGTTCGCAAGGTTTGCAACGCGAATGGTTTGTAATACTTTTATACTGTTTTATGCAATAAATACCCAAAAAATAAAAACCAGCCACCTCATACTCACCCACTTCCCGCCTCTTTACCCATTTTTGGATATCCATGAGTCACACGCGACCAAATGGCGACGCAGGCACCGCTTACTATTGGCTTCAAAAACGATCTTCAGAAACCTATGGGTGACGTAACAGAAACTACGTCCATCTTTTTTTACAGTCTATGGCAAAACTAGGTAATTTTGAGCCTTTTGTGCTATTTTCGTCTTTCGGTTTATGATTTACATCATGGGTTGTGATTATGGATGCAGCGATTATAGATTTTTTTGGTACGGTTATAGTCTGATGAATAATCACTATTGTATGGTTGTTACGGTTATTATGGATTCATTAATTTTACAGCATTAATATATAAAAGCACATGAACACACTTTTGAACAATTCTTTTGTATTTTCAGTTTGTGTATTTTTTCTACAATTCTTGTTTAAAAAAACGAATAAAATAAAATAAAAATAACCTAGCTGTCTTATGACTTAAACAGTATAGCTGCCTTTTGAAACCTGTATTTATTTTAATGATTTGCTTTAATAAATGTAACTTTACATATGGACTATTAAATATATTAAATATGTCTATTATTTTGGTTTGTTTAAAGTTTTAGTAAAAATGGACCAATTGGAGTGTGCCTTCATTTCACACATGCAGGCACACACACAAACCAGATCCACGAAATAACAAGAGACGCGTCACACGCGCATATTCTTTTGAAACACTCTTTTCCCACAATGCTGTCAGTCCTAGATTCGGCTGCGGGCGGTTGGCCATCAACTACTGTTTTTCTCTGGAAGCTTTGAGAATGGGAAACAGGTGTACTTCGACCTTGCTCATGAAAGCAGTTTGCTCTAGCCCCGAGAACTTTTCCGTCTCTTCAAATACGGCACTGTCATATTTCAACTCTAAGAGTTTCACTTCTTACTTGACTTTTTTATGTTCATTCTGTAAAACCCATCTTACTATTTATTTATTTCACTACATGGAAAATGCATGGAAAATGCGTCCGGGATTTGTCTGGGATCATTTGATTTTTGGTTCATTTACACTGCTAATGATTTTCAAGAATCTGCGTGCATTCACACACATACGGTAAATATCCCGTAAAAAAAGCCTCTGTGATTTTAGTGAGGGTCGTGCTCTGCCTTTTGCTTACCCTCACAGCGTCTCTGGCCATTCAAAGAGTACCTATTTTATTGTGTGTTATACAATGGTTTTGCATAGTTTATGGTTAAAAACACATTATTTTCCACATTATTTGTATCTCTAGATTTCACTCTCTTTCTGAAACGCACGGATTTAAAAAGCTCTGTGTCCCTGCTTGGCCAGCTAATCTGTACTTTGTGTTTGGCCTGAATACCTCTGACGTTCTATATATTCGGAAACGTGCGGTTCCTTACCATGTTTGAAAGATTCGGTTGCTAATAGGAGTTAACTTATAGGCTGTGAGTCCAAGCGGGAGGAATTATTATAATGTCGGTCTTGTTCACATCACCAATCCCAGGAAGTAAACTGTTGCCTACAATCCGTGTGTTTGTTGTAGTCCAAGAACAGAGATTTATGTTGGAGACGATAACTCGCGTCATTGTTTATTTTGGGGTTTGTACCTTGTGCATATCGTTAACATGTACTACACATTTACACACCAAAGGAAATGTAAAATTGTGAATCGAACAATAGGTGCTCTTGAAGTTACATTTTTCAAGTAAACTGAGGATGAAAGAGTATTAATGCTAATAATAAAAAAATGTTAAAGGGGACATTTTACAAGACTTTTGTATCTGAAAATACCATATAGATAATTTTTTCTAACATGCTAAAATTGCCACTTTGTAGGTGTGACCAAAAATGTGCCGTTTTGGGGTTTTAAATGCAAATGCATTAATCTCTGCACTAAATTGCGGTGTCGTGATTGGATAGTGCAGATTAAGGGGTAGTATTATCCCCTTCTGACATCACAAGGGGAGCCAAATTTCAATGAGGTATTTTTTTACATGCTTGCAGAGAATGGTTTACCAAAACTAAGTTACTTGGTTGATCTTTTTCACATTTTCTAGGTTGATACAAGCACTGGGGACCCAATTATAGCACTTAAGCCAATGGGGTAAGCAAAAAAATCATGAACCCTTTTCTTGAAAACAAAATTCAAGAAAAATTAGCTTACCCCATTGGCAGATTTTTTTGCTTGTTTTATGCACAAAATCACTTAAATTTGATATTTTTGCTCTAAAAACTAGACTTATTTTCTTGGGTCATTTTGTTCATCAAGAAAAAGCATCTTAATTTAAGAATTTTTAGATATTTTTACTGAAAACAAGACAAAAATATTAAGAATTTTTTTCTTGAAAATAATTTTTTTGCACGTTGTAACACAGTCTCACCCCATGTCGTCAATATTTGACGACACTTGACCATTCGTCATATGTTGACGCGAAGGGTATACCTTTCGAGTCATTTTTTGACGAACTGGGGACTTCAATACTATTACGTCCGTTGCATTCTCTTTCCTATTTTCTTACCATTTTCGAGTCGGTTTAGGGTTAGATTACGCAAAATTAAACAGTCTACGCGAAATTAAACAGTTGTCACCTGGCGTTGGGGTTAGAGTTAGGTACGCGAAATGAAACAGTTGTCACCTGGCGTTGGGGTTAGAGTTAGGTTTGGGTAGGGATGTCATTATGTAAATCTAACCCTAAACCGACGCGGAAATGGTAAGAAAATAGGAAAGAGAATGCAACGGACGTAATAGTATTGAAGTCCCCAGTTCGTCAAAAAATGATGCGAAAGGTATACCCTTCGCGTCAACATATGACGAATGGTCAAGTGTCGTCAAATATTGACGACATGGGGTGAGACTGGGTTGCACTGTGCCATCAGTTGTGGTCTTGACCGGTCTTGAAATAAAATTCCGAGTCCTTTTTGTCTGAGACCGAGACGAGACCGAGTAGAAAAGACCAAGACCTTAAAAAAGTGGTCTTGAGACCGGTCTTGAGACTGAAACCGGTCTCGAGAACCACAACACTAGTACAGAGCTACCCACACTAACATTAAGTATATGTGAATGTATGGGTAGACAACAGGGCAGATGGTTTATGTGTATCTGTCCCCCAGCAACTTTTTGTGTGTGATCCAGTGTTGTATAATTACAGGATCACAGCAGGGACACACACAGGTTTTCATTATATTGTATAGAGAAGTGTTTCTTCTCTGTGTGCTGCTGGAGGTGAGATCAGAGATGTGAAACACTATGGGGTTATTAACAAAGCTCTGGACTCAGGGATGCTGGAGTCTCATTATAAAGTGAACTACAGCCCCAAGTGTAACTCTTACATTTGACCATCCGTTGCTATGTGTGTGTGAGGTAGAGTTATTGTGTAGATGCATCTTGTGAATGTTGGGATGTTTGTGTCGCTCTGATCGGAAACATGAAGAAGAGGATTGCACAAATGCTTACATGTGCATTTACTTAACGTGTATTGATTACTTGGGTTTACTCTGTAATAACACTGTACTTAAAGGTTAAAGCGATACTTCAGCATATAAATAAAATCACCCTCAATTTATCATCGATGTTCATGATTATTTTTTTTAGATGAACGCAATAAGAGAGAGATAAAAAATGTCCTTGCTCTTCCAAGCTTTATAATGGTACCAGAGAGTAGCGTAGCAGGTGATGTGTACGATCTTGTGAGAATAGACTCTTGCAAGAACCGTGCGTTGGGTTGTACAGGTATACACATACTCTGTATCCTCTTTTTCTTATATCAAAGTCATCCACTATTTTCTTTAAAATTCTTGGTTTATACTCCAGACTTGAAAGGTGTCCAGCATCAGATTTTTTTAAAAAGCCATTGAAGCCAATTTTTTTGCACATATAAGATTAAGGTCTGAACTTACTATAACCATTATTTTTAGAGGATTTCAAAAATATTTCCTATAGAATTATTTACATTTAGATTATCATTATAAAAAAAATATCATTACCGCAACATGATATTACATTAAACTCATGTTTCGGTAATGAGAACTAAACAGTTGTCTAGGTACTATGACAAACAAAATTTAAACTTTTATCTGGAGAGAAAAAATAAGAACTGCTTCCCTGGTAGCCATCTTGAGTTTCACAGTAAATTATGTTCCTTCCAACAATTTAAAAAAAAAAATTAGTTCCTCTAGGGCTTAAACAATGATTGAAATTTGTTGCGGAGGATGAGACACATTTATATTCCTTATTATTGTCTCTACATTTCCCAATGATCACCAAATAGCACGTTTCTATTATGTAAATGTTTATAGTATAAAATGCACCGAAGCTTTTGATTTTTTAGATTTTTTAATTATAAATATTTCCATGTCAAAGAACCCAAATCCAGTCATGGACACGTTGCGGTAATGAAAATGTTCCCCTTAAATGTGAAAAAAATCGAAATTGGTTTGTATGATGTCATTTGAAATCATGTGCAAAATAGTACATGAAGAGATGTTTGTAACTGTATGCTTCTTATTTTGATACTCTTACTATGCATTTACTTTTTTTATCAAAAATGTTAATGACACCTCATAAGTCTAATTTTGCGAGAATTACTTATGAGCGCATTGGTGAAAATATGTCAACGTGGAGTGTGCGGTTGTGCGCGTTGGATGCGCGAGACCTCATTTCGCGAGGTGGGTGCACAGCATGTGCACATTTGACGACCTCGAGGCGATTCTGGCCGAGCAAGCAAGCCTGTGATGTATCTCTTTGATCTATGCAAAACAAAGCATATACTATTTATCTGACACTTAAAGAATAGAAACTTTGCAAATTCTTTTACATATGATTCAGAATTATTGGCTTATATTTGTATTAAATGTACCACTGGATGAGGAATAAAATGCAAACTTGAGATTTCTGTATTGTTTGTTTAGTAAAAACGTTAATGAAATAATTATGGTCAATATGAAATATTTAAGATATTGTTGTTTTATTCATGTTCTCATATTTATATATCAGACAAGGGAACTGGGACGCATTCACACTTTGGAGGTTAGATGTTTATTTTGCTGTAACGTTACTATTGTGCAAGTATTGTGGGATATGTTAGCAAGCGTTTGATTTTTTTTACGACATTTTTTTTGCGCATGAGTGTAAATATGAACACAAAATGAATGTAACATAAAACAAATTATTATTTGTCATTGAAAACTTTATTAAGGCAAAAAAGACTTTAATTAAACTCGCATGAGCAGCCATGTTGGAAAATTTCTAACCCCTTTGTTTGAAGTGAGGTCCTGAAAAATCTTTGTTTGGAGGGCTGTTTGGCCCATTCCCTAATCCCTCCAACTAAAAGAGAATTGGGACATCCCTAGCCCTTCATGTGAACACGCTAAACAAAGAAAGTGTAGGGGTAAGGGACAGAAATGGAATCGGGCCTTAATGGGGGGTAATATTGGGGTATATATACTTTTCAGTTATCTGACTTTTCGTTTTGTAGATTATAAAAATTTGATTAAAGACGGAGTGCACGATATCTGAAAAAGGCTTTGGAAAAGTCAGGCCGACTACCGAAACACACTTGTAGCCAATCAGCAGTAAGATGCGTGTCTACTAACCGACATCATTGCCTGGGCTGCGTATGTGTGGGGCGGGTCTATTAAAAGAAGGTCCAGATTCTATTGGGGTAGGGGCGTGTTTGATTAGGTGATTTCAAATGTCAACATTGGCTTTCAGAAATCATGAACCCAGCCTTTAATCCCATAGACTGACAGTGAGGAAGTATTCATGTGTATAAACCAGAGAATCAGAAGTTTTGTTCTTTATTTTAAACAGCACCCTAACAACCATCCATACCTCCCTAACAACCATATAGCAATGTACTAACAACTGCACAGAACATCTCTGTGTGTTTTCTTACATTTTCTTTAAGCTTATACTGATCTAATTGCCATTGGTACTAAGTAATTTCTTCAGAGAGCTGGTTAAATTGTATCTGCGTTTGTAGAAAACAAGGGTCCACTAGGAGCAGTTTTCATCTCTGCAATGTTTCCAAACAATAACCTTCCCAAACATTTTATATTGGTTGATAAACTTCATCCACTGTCAAAATAAGTCCACAACATTAAAGGAACTGTCAGAATCCAAAGCACTAAACTGTATGATGTTATGTCATAACCATATTCACATTCCTAATAAAACAAAAGCATTAAAACTAGAGACGAAGCCCAGCAGAACACAGCTCCGGTCTAAAGGCCCATTAATGGTCCACAGTTTTAGCCTGTTGTTCTGCACTGTGATCTCCAATGGCACCAACCATCTAAAGCTTGTATATTTAAGACAAACTCAAGCTTACGATGAGACTCACTTTTCATTTTTAGATGCTTTGGGTCGAGGGTTTCTGGCAGGTTGGTTTTGGCTGGAAAATAAATCCTGATCATTCTGGGCTAATAAAGCATAAGTGATTTGTGTTTAGTCCCACAACTGTGTTTTTGAATTATAAGTTGTATTCAGATGTAAGCTTATGAGTAGTTTTAAAAAATAATGTGGATGTTAATGACTTTCTAATTCTTTCCTGGACATACTTAAATGTGCATTGTGATACTTTTAGACAGATCTCTTGACAGAAATGCAAAATAATATACATAACAATGTTGTCAGGGGTGTAAAAAGACATATAATGAACTGTTATGTCTTCATTACCTTAGAGTCCTCAAACTTTTCGGCATGCGCCACCACCCCCCGTTTAGGGTTCATGCCTTCGTGCCCCTGAACAAAATTCATGACATAAAAGAATCTCAAACATAAATTTAAATTAAACAAACAAATTAAAGTCACCATGAAACTTAAAGTAGCGATTGTCTTATTTTCCCCATGGTGACATATATCTGAGTGAAATGACTTTTGAAATGAAGAAATTTAGGGCTGGACTTAAATTCGTCCATCGAGAACTGATTGGATAATTTGAAGTTGGGTCATGTTGCTATTTGCAAATTGCCGTGATCTTTTCCCAGACCCCGCCCACCTGCCATACCATATGACCGGAAATAAAGAGAAATCGTTTCAAGGAGGAGAGGAGATTTGATTAAGGTCTGAACTTACTATAACCATTATTTTTGGAGGATTAAAAAAATATTTCCTATAAAATTATTAATTTTTTAGATTATCATCATAAAAATTATCATTACCGCAACATGACATTACATTAAATATATGCATTTACAAACTCATGTTTCGGTAATGAGAACTAAAAAGTTGTCTAGGTACTATGACAAACAAAATTTCAACTCTTATCTGGAGAGAAAACATAAGAACTGCTTACCTGGTAGCCATCTTGAGTGTCACAGTCAATTATGTCCCTTCCAACAAATATTTTTTTTTGAATGTAAGTTCCTTGACGGCTTATACAATGATTGAAAATTGTTGCGGAGGATGAGAAAATTGGTCTTGGACACATTTATATTCCTTATTATTATAACTTCATTTACCAATGATCACCAAATACGACATTTCGATTTTTTTATGATTTTTATATATATTTCCATGTCAAATAACCCAAATCCAGTCATAGACACGTTGCAGTAATGACAATTTTCCCCTAAAATGTGAAAAAAAAATTGGTTTGTATGATGTCATTTGAAATCATGTGCAAAATAGTACATGAAGAGATGTTTTTAACTGTATGGGTGATTCTCACGAAAACTTGGTTTTAAAAATGTCAAGCATGAAAATGTAAAAATTGCTTAAATTTACTTTTTTCCCACCAGACATTGAAAAACAAAGTCTGGAGTAAATGGGAACATTAATTTAAACACTTTTACTTATCATTTAACACTTTTTGTAACATAATTTAAAAAATTAGTCCTAAAAAATCTCATTACCGCAACAGTCAGAAAACATCAACACTGACATATTTTTAAAATGACATGACAAACCTGAAAGAACATAATTTGGAGATTCTGCACATGCATTTAAAATCAAAGTATTATGCTTCTATTAATTCAATTAACATTTAATAAGCATCTGTTGCGGTAATGATAATCAAAATGTCGTGTAAGCATTCTGACAAGACAATATTTCAAATTAACTGTAAAAAAATGATCTTACCTGGTAGCCATCTTGAAGTAACTGGTCCATGTGCTTGGTCACTCAAAATCAAAGTTTATTAAAATTCTGTATGTGTGCTTAAACTGTTCTCAAAAAGTGTTGCGGAGGATGAGAACATCAGGCATGGACACATCATTTTTCCAATTTTTCTTCATTATTATTATACATGAATATTCAGTAAATATTTTTTCTGTCATCTAAAGTAGTCTAGCAAAACATCCATTTATTTTTTTTCTAAATATTTTTTGTGTTAATTTGATTAAATTACAACATAACGCATGTTCAAACACAGCCGGACACATTGCGGTAATGAGAATTTCAGCAGAAAATGAGATAAAATTGACAAATTATAAATTCTTATGTTAAAATCACACATTGTGCAAGGTAGAACACAGTATTGTTGTGTTAATTCTGATGCTTTTTAATATTACTATATTACACATTTTATAGCTAAAATCATTAGTGCCGTGGTGTTTCAATGGTTTCGTGAGAATCACCCGTATGCTTCTTATTTTAAAACTCTTACTTTGCATTTACTTTTCTTATCAAAATGTTCATGACACCTCATAAGTCTAATTTCAGGAGAATCACCCACTTGCGTTTTTGATTAAATATTATGAGGGCACAAAAAGTCATTTGTAAAAAAAATACCACAATATTTCTAAACAAATTACAGTTTTTCATTTCAGATTCATTGTATAATTTAAAGTCGCAATGTAGATTTTTTGGTTAGTAGCGCTAGAGGTTTAATTGGACAGATTTTATAGAATTAATGTATTTTTTTTTTTAATTGCAAAAATCTCATGTCCCCCAGTTTAAAAGCCATTGCCTACATACACAGCGGGGGCCCCTTACATGGATGTCACCATTTCACAGCACCATGTTTCTACAGAGTGCATTTCGTCACTGTTGTATCAGACAATGACATGTTTGTCCTGTGGTGGCTACCGTAGCTTCTCAATGTGTTTCGGAACGGAGGGGTGAGCAGCGGAATGAGCCGTTGGTTGCAATTCACAATCTCACCACTAGATGCCACTAAAAATCTACTCAGTGGACCTTTAATAAATTCTTGCATTACTAAGGTGGTACCAAACAGCACTTAATGTTAGGCTTTCCTGATTTTGCCAAGAGGTTGATGTCCTCAGGCCAACATTACCCTGGGACAACATTTCAATCAACCAATCAGATTTCAGAAATAAGTTTACAGTTTTTTTTTTAAGCTTACAACGAGGGTTAGCTGTTTCTAGACCATTGTTTTTCACTTATCATGTCCCTCTGATTTTAGGGTTTGGTTATGGTTAGGGTTGGGGTTTGGGGTGGGTTTAGGTTTTATTTAGAAAAATTTTGTCCTTGGGTCAACACAATATGTTGCTCTGAGGACATCAACCACTTGGCAAAATCAGGTTGAGCGTATTACTGTAGTAGGTAACTTAAAACCTGCACATGGGACTTTCATTTTGCCTCTTGTATTACACAAGTACATTTATGTTTATGTGTTTGGCAGACGCTTTTATCCAGAGCAATGTACAATGTATTCAAGCTTCATATTTGAATCAGTTTGTGTGATCGCTGGGATCGAATGCTTGATTACAGATAAAGGAACAACAAATGATGGGCTCTTTGTTTAGAAAATAACAAATAAGTAAGTACACTCTAAAAATGGCTGGGTTATTTTTTAACCCAAAATGCTGGGTTGAGTCTGTTGGGTTGTTTTGCTGGGTTAATTTTTAACATTTTAAACACTTTTTGGGTAGTTTCAGTTTTCTGGTTGTTGGGTTAAAACTGCTGGGTTATTATACTGGGTTGTTTGAAGAGGCTCACGTGCTTCGCGCCTTTGATGTTTGAATGTGCTCAGCAACGGTCGTCTTGAAAGGACAGAGTCACTGGAAGCAGTTGTTTCAAGGTAAGTTTATATGTTTTTGTAAACATTTCATGAATATAAACAAGATTATAACATTTTGCGAGACAGCAACGTGTTAATTTATACAGACTAAGACGACGGGTGTAATTTAGAGGAATGACGACTGTTACCTCAGATCGCCATTTACAAAAATTGACTCGAATAATCGTTCTAAGATGTTTAATATGGCATATTAATAAAATTAATAAAATCGATGTTACAAAATCCCCATCATACGGTTGATTACGTTAACTCATGACAATTTCTGTAAGCCTTTAACAAAGCGAGTCAAAACCGGTACCGAGCCGACCTCCGCAACGTTTCGGCTTTTTGTGTCACACACGCGCATAGTTTTCCCAGCTTAGCAATAGCGACACTATTAAATTAAAGTTGATGACAAACGAGTTGCTTTCTTGTCATTCGATATGGAAAGACAGACCGCGAGGCGCGAGCACAAGTTAACTTAACCGGCGGCGGAGAATTGCGGAGCCGCGGCGTCTACTCTGTCACTGAGAGGCAGGGACAAGCAGCACATTCACTTCACAGTCGGTACGGCGGGTAACGCGTCGATAAATGAAAACGAAACAGCGTTTCCAAGAACCGGTGTCTAATATGTATATTGCTTGGTCCTCTCTTTTAAAATGAAACAATAATGTCAGTGTTTGGACATGAACTTGAATGCATAAATGCATTTGTCACCAAGACACTGCGTGTCACTGCGTGTACAGTTTAACAAACATTTATATGTGTTATATGAATGAAGATGTGTTATTGAGTCGTATTTAGTTACTATTTTATATTAATTTTATAATATTCTTGGGTTGTCTCCTGTGATTTCAAATTTATATTGACCAACCCTCTGATCTGTGGCTGATACTGTATCAGAGATGTTATGTTTTTAGCAGAGATCAGATGTGATGTTGTTTTCCCATTCTTTTTGTCTAGAGAGTGCAGAGTTTTTATGTCCATCCATTAATGAGGCTAGCAAGACCTTCATACAACTTCAGCCAGTAAGTATAACATTTAATAACTCCTATTTAAAATGTATTGGGAATGTCTTAATTATCTGCTGCATTTTATTCTGCAGCACTTTATTCTTTATAGTCAGATCATCCTATTTGTCAGTCTGTGTGGTTTGCAGCCGTTGTTGTTGGCACAACAGTTAAAGGAGTGTAACACCAAAGTCGTATGCAAACCGACGACAGGCCATTGCATTTTTGGGGAAAAAAATCTCACACGTGGTGGTAATGCGGCCAGGGATGCAAAAGAAAGTCTTATAATTTTTATAAAATGTATAATTCACTTGGCCCACATGGTTTTCTGAACACTTAAATCTGATCATTTAGTTCAGACCACTAAAAGTTTTTTCCTCTTTTGTAGGTTGCAACAAATGTGGTGGAAGTTCTTCTCTGGACAGAATCCTCGAAATCCTTTCCTTTATTTCCTGGCCATGGGAAACATGCAATCAGTCTCTCTGATGGAGCCAATACGGAAGTGACTTAAACTGCAATTTGGCCAAGATGGCGACGGCACGCACCGCCTACTTTAGGCTTCAAAAATGCTCTTCACAATCAATGGGTGACATCACGGACACTACTTTCATATTTTTTTTCAGTCTATGGTTTAAAGGCATTTTACGTGCTTGAAAATAAATACCCCAGGCAATGTGCATCTACTGTAGTCTGTCATTTTCCAAATGGATGAATCCTCTGCTGTTCGGTTCCTTTGTACATCTTTGTTCGTGAGGAGTAACTTTAATAAATGAAGTATTTTTAGTCAAATACATTCCATACTCTGAAACTTGGAACATCTGTTCTGTAAAAAACTTTACACATCTGTAAATGATTTTACTTTTAATTTAACAATTACATTGTTTATTTTCTTACACTGCTGCAGTTTTGTTTATGTACATTTCAGTATTTCATTTATATATTGTATATACTTATATACAAATTCTGTCATAAATTCAAACAAATTGATTTAACCTGTTACATTGTTACTTCAATGTGCATAATTTCTGATATTTAATAAATATATTTATACTTGATGTCAGTAAGCAGCAGTCCTTTAAATGATTTTGCAACTGCCAACTGTAAAAATTTAAGAGTTTGTAGTTATTTTGAAGTCAAATAAACATTTATTTGGTGTTCACAATGGTCTTGATTTACAATAAAGCACATGATAAAAATAACCCAGCAAGAATAACCCAAACCCAGAATATTAATCTCATAAGTGGTTAAAATGACTACACGTTGGGTTTTTTCAACAACCCAACCTGCTGGGTTAAAATGTGTTACCCAGCGTGTTGGGTTACTTTAACCCAGCATGTGTTCTGTCCAATATTTACCCAGCGCTGGGTTGCCAATTGGGTTGTTTTTAACCCAACCATTTTTAGAGTGTATGTAAATGTGGCACCTATCTTCATGTAAATTAAATTTCATTACCACCATATTTTTAAAAGTTCTTAATAGGCCACTTTCAAAAATTTTATGAAACTACTCAGTATGGTATCCCACAAATCCCTTTATGATCGGTTTGGTTTTATAACTGAACATTTGGTTATGCCTCTGTGAGACTCAAACAAGTTGTGTGAAACAGTTCTCAGTGTTAAGCTAGTCTTTTGGGATGGTTTTCATTGAAAATGTAATCCATAAAGTAAAGACATTTTTGAAAGAAAGCCCAGTTTAATTCAGGAATGGGCTTACTCGGTCTCTGCAAGCCAGCTCAGAATCTCAGAAAGCTTTGACAGACAAATTGATTTATTTCTGCACATTGAAATTGCTGCCATACTGTGGAGAGGCACAATTTTTGATGTTTGAAACAAACCTGTTGGCAAGCTGTCATTCAAAGCTGTCTACACACAGTCTTTGGGAGAGCTGTTTTTCCAAGGTGGAAATGCCCAGGTGGCTGTGTGTGTGTGTGAGAGAGGGAGAGAGAGAGAGCGAGAGAGGGAGAGTCTTTTTAGGCAAACTCCTCTCTGACATGGTTTCTCTACCTCCAGGGAGGCCCGAATCAATCCCATAATGCTGTGCCCCTGTGCTGTAAGGCGTGACCAGGTGCCACTGACATTGGCAGGATGAAGTTTGACTACAGAATACCAATTACACACACACACATACGCACGTACGCACGCACACACACGTCTGCGAGGAAAGACAAACATGCATTTGCTTTGATCATTGTAAATAAAATCTCATATATGTTAGGGGTGGGCACTATGACCAAAACCTTATATCACGATAGGATTCATTTTATATCAGGATAATTAGGGAAGCACCGAAAGAAAATTCTTGGCCGAAGCCGGATAAAATGAAAATCTTAGCTGAAGGCCGAATAAATTATTATTTTGCCAGTTTTCTCACCATTGCACAAGTAACATTCAGTATGTCCTTTTATTTGACATTATTTGAAGAGTTTCGTTGCAAAACGAGATAACTCCGTTTTTAACATTTTTGTCAAAACATTTTTATTATTATGTTATCATGTTCAGGGCTCTAGACTAACTTTTTGCACTGGTTGCACTGGTGCGCCTAACATTTTTTCTTAGGTGCACCAGCACAAAAGTTAGGTGCACCCTAATTTTTGTCCGCATCGGATTTATAGTTCACCCAAAAATGAAAATTCTGTCATAATTTACTCACTCTCATGTTGTTACAAACCTGTATAAATGTCTTTGTTCTGGTGAACATGAATGAAAATATTTTGAGGAATGTTTTTAAAAAAAAAAATCTCAACTCTTAACAATACTTTTTTTTTACATTCCAGCAGTCATTATAAGGCTTTTTACATCTGGTCACTTCTCTGATCAGATAGATATGGATAGACTTGTTAAAACTGTATTTGCATTCAACCACATAAATGAGTCTTTGATAAACGGATATTAATCCAATCTTCTATTCCCGCATAAAATGCAAATAACCTATCATTACTATGCCTTAAGAAACTTACAACAATGTTTATATATGACTGTATGTAATCTCACAAATTTCCGTGGTAGACACAGAATATTTTGTGTCATTGTCACGGATCTTTGCATTTTGTCTGTGTCTGTACCACAGACTTTCTTTTCCGTGTCAGTTTCACGTATTGGTTACTCAATTGTTTTTTCTATTTTTAAACCATTGTTCCTTTTGTTTGGGGTTAGATTTGGGGTTCAGGTTAGGATGTCACAAGCAAAAAAAAACAAGCAAAAAAAATCTGCCAATGGGGTAAGCAATTTTTTCTAGAATTTTTCTTGAATTTAGTGTTTAAGAAAAATCTTTTTTTTTGCTTACCCCATTGGCAGATTTTTTTGCTTGTTTTATGCACAAAATCACTTAAATTTGATATTTTTGGTCTAAAAACTAGACTTATTTTCTTGGGTTGTTTTGCTCATAAAAAAAAAACATCTTAATTTAAGAATTTTCAGATATTTTAACTGAAAACAAGACAAAAATACTAAGATTTTTTTTCCTGAAAATAATTTTTTGCAATGTGGCTAATACGTATGAATTGTACAAAGATAATCGCGCAAAAACTTACGATTATCATAAAAAAACAATAAGGGAACCCAAACCCCGCCCCTAACCCCAAAGTCACAGGGGTCAAGGCAAATCGTACAAAAATCTACGGATGTGGTCATATGAATTAATACAAATTTTCCACCTCGTAAAATACTTACAAATTGCCATGAGAAAGCGTCGGTCTTTCTCATACGCTGCATGGTGTTCAGGATGGCACGTGTACAGCAATGTGACAATAGTCCAAAACCTCTACAGGTTTATCATCCCTACCGGTTTAACCCCCACCGCTAATATATGTCATTACGTTTAAATAAAAACCGCAAAAGTATTAAACTGTACTGGTTAAGATGACTCCGTACTCGGATAAGGATGTTGCCACTGGCCAATCAGAATCAAGCATTCTAGACTAATAGTAATTGGCACACACTTTCTGTATTGGTTCAGCATTCGAAAATTAGGCACATTTTGAAACACTGCCAAAAAATGTGCGAAAAGCAGTTTTCACAGCAAAATCGCTGATCGTGCAGGACACTTCTGAATGTTAAGTTGAAGACTTTGCATAATTTATCGGCACATATAGCATTACTCCATTGCTGGACTATTTGTCACTAGGTCTTGCTCTGTATGCCAAAAAGTCGCTAAGCTACAGTAAGTGAAGATAAGCTGAGCACCATTTATAACCCGAGGTCACAAAAATGGGAAGTATTTGCATATGAGATTGCATGTTATTGGCACACGTGAATAGTAGAAGACTGTTGGTCAGGGAAAGAATCGTCTACTTAAGATACACTTGACTACATGTCCTGTCAAAAGGCTCTTCTTCATTATTTTATTATCATTTGATGAATTATTATTGCCATGATCAGTAGAAACAACTCCCAAACTCAGTTTGCCGTATAGAAGCACCATGTTAAATGTCCCTGGCATATAGTTCTGACTTAAATACGGCTTATTGTTTAATACGTTTCATTTACAGTAAATAGAAAGAAAGCATTTTTATGCTGAAATGACTATGTAATTTAAATACTGCTGCAGTGCTGTACTGCACAGATAAACTACTGTAGTGCCTGCTTAAACTGATAAATACAAAACTGCTGGTCAGTGAATCTATTACACAATTTAACATTTATAAATAAAATAAAGTACTGCTACTAATAATAATACAGTAGAAGTAAACACACACACTGCCTTCCTGAGAGAGAGAGAGAGGATAAGAGTTTTCAGTTTTTCCTTTACTGTGATTTATAGCTGGATGATCCCTCTCTCTCGTGCACAGACACACATACACAGGCAATGCCCATCTCTGCAGAAGTCCTTAGAGATTCCCTGAAAAGAAGAAACACGAGCACAGAGAAAGTATATTGCAGGGCTCCATAGTCAAGTTACAAATTTTGTGATTTTTTCATGCATAAAAATGTTTCAGAATCATTGGCTATTGCTTCCCAAATCTCATCATACCTGCAATTAGGACAGACGACGTCAGAACGCGCTGACAGTTTTGGGCCAATCATAACGTTTGATACAGATGACACGTTTACCCCCGCACTGTTTACGGATGTATCTCACATGTGCGCTGCTTAAGGTCGAGCACACCTGAAGTTAACATCCACATCTTATCAGTAAAGTTGTTTAAAGCGTCCATAACACAAGCTGTTTGTGCATCTGATGTTAAGTCCATATAGAGTAGTATTACATCCTTCATATCTTCCAAGAGTCTTTCGTTTAATCAGATTTATAAGAGACAGATCAGCTCTACCGAGTCTTTTCAAATAACGTATGAAAAAATTTGTAAGGAGTTACGAGCTGCGGGAGGAGCGAGTGCGAGTCAACACTTTATACAACACTGACTGGATAACTTATGATTCACTACATGTTCGTGTTGTTTATATAATATGCACTAACGCACCTATTTCAAACATAAGACAGAAGTCTTACTTACCGGATGAAACTCATGACCCGATCGGGACTTTACGATGAAATCCAGCGTTATCCAAACACACATGCAAAACTCCGCTGCTACCCCGGATAAACAAACTATATCCATTGTGTCCATAATTCTGTCTTTCTTCTCCTTACATCCAAAAACACACTTCTTCTTTCATGCAATTGTTGAGTTTGATATAAAACAAAGCTGTTGCGTTTTGTTGTTATAGCTTATGAAATGGCTGTTGACAAAGCGCTGTTTATCTATGCTTTTACTCACGCATTAAACGTATCAAACTGCGACAGCTTGCGGAGGTAATAAATAATTAATTAATATCCATAGACATCTATTTAATAATATTTATTAAATTAATATTAATATTTAATTAATATTTAGCAAAATGTTAAATGTTTATATAACTTAATTCATCGTTTTTAATTCATTCATTGAGCTATGAGCTCAATCTGGATTTTATGCAGCTTGGATTTATTTTAGGTTGTCCTTTTAATATACTTTTTTTCTTAAAAGGCAAATTTATTTTATATTTTATTTCCTTGAAAGTTATAGTAGGTTTCTTTTAAGCATCCTTGATTTAGGGTGTATCTTGTCACAGTGTTCACCCTCTTCAATTAATAGTTTTCACTGCATGTTAAACTTTCAGTATTTTTACGAAGAAAAAATTACATACATCAGCTTAAAAAGACTAATCCCTGTAAATGTGTTTAAACTGTTGGATTATTGTGATTTGCTGAAAGTGCTTTTCATATTTCTCAGAACTGCCTTTGCTGCCCCAGAGGAGGGGACTTTAACCCTTAGCGGTTCTGTCAGCACCTTACACACGATATGTCAAAAGTATACAGATCTTACATAAAATGACTGTATATTGATCCCGTTATACATCCATGATGCACCTGTACTGTACATTTCACATAATAAAAACCCACTTCTGATGGCTGTGGTCTGGATTTTCTCAAACAGATACAGCAGGTGACAAGGATGGAATCTGTGGATGTCATTGTGTGTTTATGTGCAAGCATATGCATGAATGGATTTGCATGTAATTTTATGATGCATACTGTGTGTTTGTGTACAACTCCATCTGCTCACTGTTTGCCTTGGCTGTTTTTGCTTCCTGTTTTCGCATTCGCCCATCTCTCTTGTTCTCTCTCTTCGGATACCCGTCTCTATGAGCTACCTATCAACCAGTGGTACTTTCTTGAAATTTTAGCTACTATTAATGTAATTCGTGGGGATACGAATGTACCGATACCAAAATTCTGTGCCGATATTTAATTACTAAAGCCCAATATATACTTCTGCATTAATTGTATGCCATAGCCTACGCATAGACGCAAAACCTATGCCATAGCCTACAGCATAGCCCAATGGAGACCTATCCAAAATATAACAATGCATCAGTTCTGCACAATTTATATTGTTCTACTGTATAGTTTTTTCTTGTCAAGATATTAAACGGATATTCCAGCCAAATATCAAAATAACCCCATGATTTACTCACCCTCAAAAAATCTGAGATGTCCATCATCTTTCAGATGAACACATTTGAAGTTATTTTAGTAAATGTTTTTGCTCTTCCAAGCTTTATAATGGGAGAAAACAGGGATCAGGC
Organism: Paramisgurnus dabryanus; assembly: GCF_030506205.2. Classification (NCBI taxonomy): domain Eukaryota; kingdom Metazoa; phylum Chordata; class Actinopteri; order Cypriniformes; family Cobitidae; genus Paramisgurnus; species Paramisgurnus dabryanus. The sequence goes on along the minus strand of NC_133345.1, from coordinate 30,699,504 downwards.
AACATATTCTAACTACAAACCCCCCAAAAAGTGCATTCTTCATTCTCAGAAGTAATACACACTGCTCCAAGGGGTTAATAAAGGCCTTCTGCTCATAGTCGATATATCACTATCCATATTTTAAACTTTATAAACTATAATAACTAGCTTCCGGCGGCATCTTGGACTCTTGGAAGAGTCACTGTGCAACGTTCCCATGGCAACCAACATCCAAGATGGCGCCGTTACCGGAAGCTAGTTATTAAAGTTTATTAAGTTTGAAATATATTTAACCCATTGGAGTCGTGTGGATTACTTCTGTGTAGAATGAACTTTTTTGGGCTTCAGAGTCTGTTCCCAGATCCCTGTTTTCTACCATTATAAATCTTGAAAGAGCAATGACTGTACTAAAATAGCTATAAATGTGCTTTGTCTGAAAGATGCTTGACATTTGTATCTTTAATTGCTTGAGGGTGAGTAAATCATGGGGTAATTTTGATATTTGGCTGGAGTATTGCTTTAGGAAAACCAAAAGCTTGATGCATTCATACTATTTAAATGAACTGTTCAACCCAAACTTTAAATTCTGTCATTATGACCTCTTACGTTGCCAAACTTAACAAACAGTAAGGGGCGTGTACATTAAGTCGTTTTCACCTGCAGCCAGCACGTGTATTTTTTAATTGTTTCCAATGGAAGCGGTGTGCTTTTCAAAAACGCCAGCAGCTCTGCATTTTTTTTTTGCGCTCAGCGTTGAGCAGACAAAGTTGAAAAATCTTCAACTTTGGCTGAAACGCTCAGCTCTTCAATAGTCCTGTCCCAAATGGCGCACTTCATGTGGACTTTGGTCTTGTGGCCTTAAATTGTGCATGCTTGCTTAGTCTACGAGTCTGTAGGGTGTCCTATCTGTCATTTTTATGCTCCGAAGTGTGCTCATCAGCGCCCTCTTTGCACCCTAGATGCGGTATTCAGCGAAGCCCACACTGCCACAGACTCCACACACTTTACCAACCCTTGCAAAAGAATAATCAGACGACGGATGGGAGGAGTTTACACCACTTCTTTTCCTATTTCCTATGCTCGAGTCTGTCCCAAAAAATGACTCCGGTGCGCTTCCGTGGACTCGCGTTAAGGGCATAGACTGTAAAAAAAGATGGACGATGCCCGTTCGCTCCCTTCCATTGGTGAAAAGTGTGACTGCCAGTGTCCCGATACGGCGCTTTCATCTTGGGTCTTGAGTCTGCGCAGTAGCGATTTGGGACCAGTCCTGCACAGTAGTGAGCAGGAAGTAAAGCCGCGAAATCAAGGCCCGCCCTCGCTCTCGCAAAATGCGTATATCACAGCTGTCAATCATGACGTCACACCACTATTTTTATAGCATTAAATAACTAACTAAAAACCAACTTAATTAAAAAACAAACACTTGAATTTACATCAGCGTGATTAAAACTACAGTAAATGAGTGAAACCAGCTTCGGAAAAATGATAACTGAAGTGTAATAAATTGTTAAGTTGGACTCAAGTCCCATTGAATAACATGGGGGAGGCGGAGTTTATGACCCATACTAAGGCCAGTCACTGGGGGGGCGATCGAGACTTTTTGGCTTACCTTTTCAGGGCTTGTGTGGTACGCTTGCAGTCAGCCTGGCATTTTCAGCCGCATTTAAATGCTTTGGTGTAAAGCCCTAAGCTATAATGTGGATGCCTGCTAAATGTGGCCATGTTTTAATGACAGAAAGGTGCTAAATTGTTTTGACATTCTTCCTATGTGACATTTTCTCATGTGACAGTGTCTGTAAATCTCTCCACGTCTTTAGTCCGTCAGAAACCTGATCTGATCAGTCAGTGAACGCCGTGAGCAGCAGGTATTCACAGCGTAAATGGCAGTGTGGGGGTTTGATGCGTTGCTTATTGCAATGGCCCTACGGTGTCTGAGATATTATTGCTTCCTGGTGAGTTCATATGTTCAGATAAAAGTCCAAATAGCACGTACTCTCACCCATGAGAAAATGTTGTCAGTATGCAGATAATTTTGCTTCAGGTCAATTTTATAATCAATAATGTCTGTCACCTATGTACACCATTGAAATTTGAGAATGTTGTTTGCAGATGAAAACCTGACAGGAAACTTTTACATGTTTATAAAGCTTTTGTTAAAATGAGACCCCTCCAGTGTTTGTGTGTGGTTTGATTTGTGTATGTGTGTGTATGCGATGCCGGCTTTGCCGTTTAAGCCCTACGGCTATATCTCATACATGTTTAGTTCTTTTTACACAGTCCTAATAACCCAAAAGTCCTCTGGGACTTGAGATATTTCACAAGCCATTACACACAGAGATCCAAACCCACGCTCACATTTCATATTGCTCTGAAATGATTTCAGTTGTGATGACATAAGCAAAAAAATAAAGTTGGAAGTATACGAGCTGCATGTCCTCCTCTTGATCTGTTTCTTGGTCATAAGTACCATGGGTATATTTGTAGCAATAGCCAACAATACATTGTATGGGTCAAAATTGATGCTTTTTTAATGCCAAAATTAAAAGAATATTAAAATAATATTCCACTTTCATAAAAATAATTATGATAATTTACTCACCCCTTGCCATCAAAGATGTTTATGTCTTTCTTTGTTCAGTTGAGAAGAAATTAAGTTTTTTGAGGAAAACATTCAAGGACTGTAGTGGACCTCAACAATTTACAATGTAGCTTCAAAGGGCTTTAAAGGCATAAGGGTCTTATCTAACAAAACGATCGTCTTTTTCACTAAAAAATAAGTACTTTTTAAGTAGGGATGCACAATCTTGATTTTTCATGGGCGATTTTCATACCGATTCTTTTTTTTACATGCAAATTGGCAGATTCCAATACCGATTTCCGATTTTTTTTATTCTTATCAAGCACCAAACAAAGAATGAAAGTACACATAAACAAGATGTTTATTTGGTATTTAACCATCTAAAATGTAACAATCTAAACTTGATTTTGGCTATTGAAAACAATAACTTTAATAAATGGCCTACCAGTGCATCCCTATTTTTAAGCCCACTTTCTCATCTTGCACTGGCCTTGTGATGCGCCACGTCTAAAGGTCCAGTGTTCATAAATGTAGACAAAAAGGACCGATCAGACGTTCTTGTATGTGGAATGATACCAATTAATGTCTTTGTGTCAGTTTATTGTTTAAAATGGTCCGCAAAGTGTGCATTTCACATATGTAACACGTAACCTTTCGGAGTGATTATTTAATACATAAGGTCGTACTGGCACGTCACACGGCAAGTGCAGGACGAGAAGTTGTGGTTTAAAAGTACATATTTTTTATTTATTTATTTATATATTTTTTGAAGAAAATTACGATGGTTTCGCTAGATAAAGTCCACTATATGGAGAAAATCCTGGAATATTTTCCTCCAAAAACTTAATTTTTTCTTGACTGAACAAAGAAAGACAAGACATCAACATCTTGAATATTATCAGATTTTTTTATGAAAATAAAGATCATGTTCAATAAAGAAATTGTGTACATTTCCTACTGTAAATATATAAAATTTATTTAATATTAGTAATTAAATCAAGAAATTAGCAATATGTGTTGCTAAGGACTTTTTTAAAGACAACTTTAATGACATTTTTACAATATTTCTTCTTTTTGCACCCTCAGATTCTAGATCTTCAAAAAGTTGTATCTCGGCCGAATATTGTCCTATCCTAAAAAATAATAAATCAATGGAAAGTTTATTTATTCAGCTTTCAGACAATGTATTTTGACCTTATGACTGGATTTTTGGTCCAGGGTCACAAATATGTAAACACAACATAGACCCATATTTTACAGGCCATTTTATTTTCTTTATCTGATAATGTGTTTCAGAGTAACACAGGATAATAAAAAAGCAAAAAAGGAGTTGATAACATCAGCAGAAAAAGAAAGTTGTTTCAGAGACTTTACAACATTTTGATAATCGATCATGAAGACAAATACTGTTTTCTATGGTACAACCGAGGACAAAGAATCAATCACAATCAGATCAGGAATGTGTAATAAAGTAAATATTGCCAGGGTTGTTTTTAGATTTTCCTTAAACCAAAATATGAAAGCATTTTTCAAAGACCCAAGTGTATTTTGTTTTGTCCAGATTTCTTGATTAATTCTTAAAGAGATTGTTCAGCCAAAAATGTAAATAACCCCATGATTTACAGTGGTGGCGTTTCATGAAAACCTAGGGTATTGCATAATTTTTTCGGGCCATACCAAGACTGTCAGAATCCTGCCAGATCCTTGTTTGTATTTAGATCTAGTTTAGCATGGCAGGGTTCTGACTGTACATATGTTCTATGTGGGAGATGCGGGGTTTTAGTATTGGTTTATTCTGACCACGCATTTCCCGGGTCTTGTCACTTTTTCCCGCTCCCTTACTTGTCATTGATTTCAGCTGTGTCCCTCATTAGTTGTCCCTATTTATTGTCCTTGTGTTTGCTGCTCTGTGCACATTCGTCTTGTCGCTTATCCAGTTGGTTTGCTTGTGAGTGTTCAGTGAATTCTTAGTCTTAAGGGGATCGCACACCGACCGTGCCGCTCAGCACCGCGCCGTTCTAAATCAACTGAACACATTGTTTTCTATGAGTGTACGCACACCGGCGCCGCCCAGCTGTGACTCAGGAAGTTGTTCAAATCCCTGTCGCGCCACACAGCGCCACTCACATAGCTTAACATTAAATAACATCATATTTGCCCAAAATCATTAAGGATTAACATTGGCTGCTAACGTATATTTTGCATTTTGAAGTAGACGCTATCTGACGAAGCTCGCGCTATTTAATGTGCACTTGCGGTTTACAATACCTCCGAGTTCTGCTAGGCGCGACGCGACGCGGCGCTGAGCTGCGCGGCCGGTGTGCAATCCCCTTTAGTCTGTTTAATGTTTTGGAAAAGTTTATTGTTAGTTTTGTGTCGTGTTTCCCTTGTCTTGTTTTGCCCCCTCGTGGGTTTTGTTTTTCTGTTTTACCCTGTTTGTTTAATAAATTCCTTTGTTGTTAACGTCCGCATTTGGGTTCGTGTCTTGTGTTCAAAAACCTTGACAAAGACAACATGGATCCCATAAAATGTGTACATACTCCCCCGGTGTGTACAAACTCCACCATACTAAAATAATGCATGGACATGCACAGACTTACAGATAACAACAAATATGTAAGCAATACAAATGCTAAAATATTCAAAGCTGTAATTTTTAACTAAGTGCAACTCCAGCAACAGATAAACCAAAACAAGATGATATAAACACTAGGGATGTGCATCGATGCATCGCGTTCCCATTGAAAAGACCTGTCTAAAAATCGATTCTGAATCGTAAGGCTCCGATTCAGTGTTTCATGCACAGCTTGTGCATGTACTACGGCTCCGTGATCAGTAGGAAGTCCTTATCAATCTAAAATCACTATGAGTTTGACTCGTTTATATTATCATGAAAATACCTGAAACAATCTGAAGAACAGCGATAGAAATATTCCTGTAGACATTTCCTGGAATAGTGTTTGTAATGATACTTCTTCGATCTGTGGCACAAATGGAGTTTCTGCACGAAAGCGCGCCCTGGCTTTTGAATGTGGCGGCATTTCACCGTAATTCATTCAAATTCATTCATTGAGAAAACGCGCATTTGCCCGATTATTTGTCACAACCCTAATAAACACAAAATCTTTCACCATTTAAACTGTGACATTCTTTCTAGCCAAATGTTGTCATCATAACAACCACCATTAAACAGACTTTTAAATGATGTGATGGCACATGAGTTAACCAACTAATATAGACTAAAATATTAAATAAAATTGTCAATACAACAGGGCTAAATGAAAAAAACCAATCATATTACTTCTGGATTAATGTATGCATTTAGCTCGAGAGTGGCGGAGAACCATGAGCTTGTTTGAATGTTAAAACAAAAAATGATTTTAAAGTGCACCTATTTCATTGCTAAAAAACTACAATATTTTGTGTATTTGGTATAATACAATCTGTTTGTGTGGTTTATGGTTAAAAAACACATTATTTTCCACATATCGTAAATTTTTGTAGCTCCTTCCCTTCTCTCAAAGCTCATAGATCATAAAGCTCTGCGTCCCTGATTGGCCAGCTAATCTGTACATTGTGATTGGCCTGAATACCTCTGACGTCAGCCAGAAATGTGACGCTCCTTACCATGTTTGAAAGATTCGCTCACAATGCAATGCTAACAGGAGTTAACTTACAGGCTGAGTCTGAAGTGGGAGGAATTATGATAATGTCGGTCTTGTTCATGTCAACCGGACCAGGAAGTAAACTGTTGCCTACAATCCGTGTGTTTGTTGTAGTCCAAGAAGAGTTTTACGTTGGAGACAATAACTTGAATCATTGTTTACTTTGGGGTTTGTACCTTTTGCATATCGTTAACATGTACTAATACACACTTACACACCAAAGGAAATGTAAAATCTGGTATCAAACCATTGGTGCTCTTTAAAAAGGCTCACAAATAGTTAATACAATTTGAGTGTCTCCGCTACAATTCCCACTGGAATTGTAAGAATTTGTTTATTTATCCACAGAAAACAAATCACATTAATTCTGGATTAATGTATGCATTTAGCTCAAGGGTGGCGGAGAACCATGAGTCAGTTTGAATGTTAAAAAAAAGGTTTCAATTGCAAAAGCACAGAGGAAATCAAATTTTTTTTTTTTAAAGTTGCACCAGCATTTTTTGTGATTTTCACAAAATGCCTTCCAGGAAAATTTTCTTCTATAAGTACAGTATATAAACATACAAGTATATTAAATGAAAAAAACAGACCCTCTGCTTTTAAACAAACAAATAAAACAGGAAAAATCTTAATTTGTTCTCCTTTTATAACCTCTTAAATATGGGTAGATTTCTTAAAAAAAAAAAAAAAATTAGCAAAAAGCTGAGATAATTGCATTTTTGTAAAGGAATTTTGTCAGAGATCAGATTATCAAAACATAAACAGAGTATAAAATGTTAAATTAGTTTTTGCTTCAGTTTTTTAAAAATTGTGTAAGAGCGCCATCTAGTGCATAAAAGTGGAATTAAAGATTACCATAAAAACTCGTCGGGAAAGCGTCATTGGCAGGGAAATGTTTTCTCTTAATTAACGAGATAACAAATAACATTTTCTAGTGAACGGCATCGGTCGTTACCGGAAGCAATGTATTTAAGTTAGTTTAGTTTAGTTAAGTTTTAAACATTGATATACTTTTACAAAATCGCATTGATTACCCACATAAGGCCTTTATTAACCCCCTGGGGCTGTGTGGATTACAACTGTGAAGGATTGATGCACTCTTTTTGGCTTTATTACCATTTTATAGTATTGTAGTTCTTGAGACCGGTCTCGAGACCACTTTTTAAAGATCTTGGTCTCGTCTTGGAATCGACCGCATTTTTACTTGGTCTCGTCTTGGTCTCAGACAAAGAAGACTCGGAATTTTAATTCAAGACCGGTGAAGACCACAACTGATGGCACATCACAAATTTATTTATCATTAATTTTATGCAGTTTATTCAGGTTTGGCATATGATGTTGGCATTGTTTAAGCATTGTTTGAGTTTCTCCCAATGACAATTTTTCTAATTTTATTAGTAAAAACACCTGCATTGTGTTAAGTGGATGGCAAGCCATGGAAAGACAGTTCAGATTAAATGGTTAAGTTGATTTTAGCTCTTTAGTGTTTGTTTACTTTTATTTGCTTACAGTATAGACAAAGATAAATTCCCAAATATCTGCAATTTTATCAACTTCTCTGATGGGATACACACACGCACACACGCACAGACAAGAAGTGCCTAATCATTTGCATATTCCACATTTTATCATAAGTGTTTTAATGCAGTGACTTGCACTGGTCTTGGGTCTTGACTTGGTCTCGGCCTGTCTTGGTCTTGACTTGGTCTTTGCCTGTCTTGGTCTTTACTTGGTCTTGGTTTAGGTGGTCTTGACTACAACATTTCAATTTTAAAAGCAGGACATTTTCTAATATAACTCCAATTATGTTTGTCTAAAAGGGTAATCAAATACATCTAGGATGGCTTGAGGGAAAATCATTGGGTCATTTTCATTTTTGGCTGAACTATGCCTTTAATGTGAACCTCTTATTATTCAACTAGACTTTCTGCAGAATAGAGTGACTTACGTTGCATTATGTTAATTACTGATTTAGTCTGACCTCTGTTATTACTTGCAGAAAATTAAGACACTGAAACAAATGAGCTGAATTGTTTTCTGGGTGTCTTCGGTCTATTGTGAAACAATCTGTTGGAAACTTTGATTGAATGGTTTCTGCCCGAAATGCTCGGCTGAAGAAAAGAGGATCATTAATCAGTCTAAAGTCTTTAATCAGCATCAATGCATCGACCAGTAGTGCAGAGTCTTTATTTATTACACTCAAATCTGTGTTTCTCAGTGCTGATTTTAACCTTTCTCTCTCTCTCTCTCTCTCTCTCTCTGTCTCTCTCTCTCTTACAGACATTGTGTTCGTAACCATGAAACATTTTTTATCGCGACTTGAATTAGATCATCTTCTCCTCTTATTTGTGCTAAAATCAGTAACAATAAAGAAATTCACACAACCTTGAATACCACAGACAGAAAAACAAACTGATTAATTGTTTTATATATTGGTCATACTTTATTTTCAATGTGGGCAATTCCTAAACATAATGAGCTGTAATGTGGACCAGACTTTATACCAGCAGTCAGTGCTGTGGTCGAGACCACCTACACCAAGACATTTGAGACCGAGACAAGAGCAAAACCATTCAAAAATGGTCTTGAGACCAGTCTGGAGACCAAGACCTTTTCAAGGCTGTTCAAAGTATTTGAAATTTTTCTTTAGTGGTAAAGATATTGTGCTTACTTACGAATCTGAGTTTAATTACCTTTAGTGCAGATGAATCTGGCCTAATAAGACCTGGATCCAGATCAAGTTCATGTTAAGAGAGCAAGACCACATGATCAGAATTTAACTTCGAGTTTTTACATGTTAGCTTGACAGACACGTCCACAACATCATAAAAGGGAAAGTTCAACCAAAAATGAAAATAATGTCATTAATGACTCACCCTCATGTCGTTTCAAACTCGTAAGACCTCCATTCATTTTGGGAAACACAGTTTAAGATGTTTTATATTTAGTCCGAGAGCTTGTTGACCCTTCATTGAAAATATAGGTATGGTATACCGTCCATGTCCAGAAATGTAATAAAAACATAATCAAAGTAGTCCATGTGACATCAGTAAGAATGTGTTGAAGCATCTAAAATAGGGGAGAGCGGGGTAAGTTGTCACACGGGTAAGTTGTCACACTGTTAATAACTCCAACACTAGAGGCTCTATCTGAAAAATCAAATAGCCACTTTATGTGACTTCTTCTTCTATAGTCAACTTCCTGTTCACATGTGGTCAAGATCACTGTAATCTGAGGTTAGCACAATTTTCTTATTTTTCTGCTTAAAAAGTAAAAAAAAATCACTTTACATTTTATGCAATACAACTTTGTTAGGTGTGAATGTTTAAAATGATTATTTTGCACAAAATAGAGGAGACCGTAAAGTGTCTTTTGATACTTTAGCTAAAGTGATATGATGAGCTAAACTTGAGATTTAGACAACATTAGCACACAAGTAAGTGTGGGGCAAGTTGTCTCAATGACTTTGGGGCAAGTCGTCACATCTGACAACTTGCCCCTGTACAAACAAACACATCGAACATGCTCAGAAAACATGATATAGAAAAGAATAAGCCTCAATCTAGCAAAAAGCTGTTTCAAAAGAAAGGGAAGCAGAAATCTGGACCTATGAAAAACAAGGCAGCTAAAAGAAGAAAAATCATGCAAGAGTCATCATCAGATGATGAAGAGTGCTTCTGCCTCGTCTGTGTAGAGCCATTTTCAAAGAGTCGTCCAAAGGAGACCTGGGTAAAATGTGTAAAATGCAACAATTGGGCCCATGATGCTTGCACCTCAGGCCAGGCAATTTATGTGTGTCAGAATTGTGATTCTGGAGATGAGTCCTATTAGTCATACAGGGCATCTGTTTTGTTCAGAGGTTAAACATGTTAAGTTAAGCAAGTTATCTGCAGCGTTCCATTCAGTTATCTGGTTTTATGTGAAAGCCATAGAACATTTGAACCAAAGTTCAAAGTAAAGTGGTCTTGCCACTTAATTGAAATGTGCATTATTTGGATTGAAATAATTGTTTTTCCAGATTCTCCAGGCACGGATGTTTATATTTCCAGTTTGTTTTGAGTTTAAAAATTAAAATCAATATTCACAATTAAGTAGTTGTGTTCTTATTTTTAGATAATCTAGTGTGACAACTTACCCGCCCTAGTGTGACAACTTACCCTCCGATGGGGCAAATTGTCACAAGTGCACAGTCACTATTCAACAGTCTACAACTCTGTAATGAGATAAGATATAAAGATGTTATGAATACAACATATGTGCCCAAGACTTCCTTCTTTCATTTGGTATGAGATTTATACCATTTTGATGTATGGTGCTCAGTAAATGTTAGACAGTGTGAAAAGTGTGACAACATACCCCGCTCTCCCCTACATTTTGGTCCAAAAACAACAACAATTATGACTTTATTCACCATTGTCTTCTCTTCCGCGTCTGATGTGAAGCACATGTGCGAGACTTAAGTCATATGATTGCAGTGACGTGGATGACGTGTTATCCTCAGACATGTTTGCAAAGTTTTTTTTCAAACTTACAGCATTCTTCTCCCTCAGACTGTAAACAAAGCCCGGGCGCACAAAAAACAAAAATATAGCTGGGGCGCACCAGATAACACGTCAGCCACGTCACTGCAGTCACGTGACTTTAGTCTCACGCTTGCGCTTCACAACAAATGCGGAAGAGAAGACAATGCTGAATAAAGTCGTAATTTTTGTTATTTTTAGACCAAAATGTATTCTCACCAGCACATTTTATTATTAGACATGATGTGCATTGACATCTGGGAAGAGAGCCCCAAAAAAACCATTCCCGCCGTGTTTTTAGGGTACTGCTATAGCATTATGAATGTTTGTCTCTGATGGTTGAAAATGCAGGTCAGGGTACGTGACGAAGAAACTAAGCAACAGTCCATAAACCGCTGAGATGAAAGTCATATGGTGTAACCCGTAAATGTTCATTTCCTCTGTTTGTGTGTGTTTGTAGACAGCAATTCACATCTTATCGTGGATATCAAAGGGTCTCTCAGCACAATATCTTATGGTGAACACTGGGGAATATGATTTAGGATGTTGAATGTTTCATGGCACAAGGTCACTTTTTTAATAAGAAGTCTTGGCTTCAGCTTGCAGAAAATTATTGTGAATACTTCAGTAAGTGAGGAAGACTAAGACGCTTCCAAAAACCCTTGTGATGGAGTGAGGGTGACCAGATGCAGATACCGTAGCAAGTCTGTTGAGAATGTCAATTTATGCAATTCCTCGTATTCAACGATCGTTTAAATTAGCGATCAATCAATCGAATAATCGTTACCTGTAATAGTGCAATAAGCCTTTACTGCAGTGGCATATAGCCAATGACATGAAAGTGTGCGTAAAGACGCCAGCTTCCTCACGCAAATTAAAAGATTTATTTTGTCTAAATAACATGCTGGTGGGATTATATAGCAGCGTTGCTATGCAAAGCTTGCAGGCTTCCCTAGATAGGGTCTAGGGATCCACTGCGGGTCCCATTTCGTTGCATTGGCAGCCAGCCTCATCTCGGATGAGATAAAAATTCCCAGGTATGTGCTTGGGATCAAGCATCGTTGTGGTATTGGCTAGTTTAACATCTGTGCGATTGCTTAATTTTTTTCTCCTGGTGTATGGGTTTTGCGCAGGCGCCGCACACACGTGCATGACCTTGTTTATTGGAAAATCGTTAAGTTTTTAATTCTTATCTACAATTATTCGATTAATTGTTAACAAGATGAGAACATTGATAACTTTGTCGTACTGTATCATTTCATTGTTTACTGTGGCAAAATGATACAAAGCAGGCAAATGTCTCAAATCTGTTCTGTTCTTATATCAGCACTTTTAAAACATCTAATCAAACTGAAGAACCCCAACTAACTGCTGTCTTACTGCATATATAAGATAATGATGGTAATAATGGGGGTGATAGGAGACGGAGGAGTTTTCCTTCAGTCATTATTAGCAGACGGGGGGTCATCAGGCTTTGAACACATGATTCATTCTCACATTATGTCTCAGTGCTCTGATACAGGATAGTTCACGCTGAAAAAGATCCAGCAGGACTGCACTGGAGTCAAAGAGAAAAAGTATTGATTCATTTGATCTAGATTTCCTTCCTGTAATCTTAGATACAGCTTTCTGTCTGTGTGTGCGTGTGATCTGTGAGAGGGAAGGAAATTGGAATGTTTGTCATTTACCTCTTATCTTGCTTTTCTGTCTGTGTCCTTATCAGCTGTCATTTCTTCATTGGGAACTAACATTTTTCCTTTAATTGAATAAACTTTGTTTAATTCGTTTAAAGGGGAGATTTCACAAGACTTTTTTTTAAGATGTCAAATAAATCTTTGGTGTCCCCAGAAGTTTTAGCTCAAAATACCTTATAGATTATTTATCATAGCATCTTAAAATTTTCACTTTGTAGGTGTGAGCAAAAATGTGCCGTTTTGGGTGTGTCCTTTTAAATGCAAATGAGCTGATCTCTGCACTAAATAGCAGTGCCGTAGTAGATAGTGCAGATTAAGGGGCAGTATTATCCCCTTCTGACATCACAAGGGGAGTCAAATTTCAATTACCTATTTTTCACATGCTTGCAGAGAATGGTTTACCAAAACTAGCACTGGAGACCCAAAAACAGCCCGGGGTAAATGTTAATAGGCCCGCTGGACCATATTATACTTAATTAAATACTTTTTAAAATGATGATTTTCAGATAAGGATGTAAATCCTCCCAACCAGGAGGGGGCACTAGTTCCCGCGGATTGTCACAGTATTTAAGCACAGTCTCGTGTGTGGGCTTATGCGAAGTACTGTAATGAGAAAAAGAGCAAAAAGAAAAAACAAATTAAAACCAAAATCGTGTTTTCCATCAAATATGGGAAACGGATGATCTTTTCACGAGTTCAAGGGGGGACCCATGTGTTTGGTTGGTTTAGAAACTAAAGCCCTATTCGGACGGGATTAGTTTTACAGGGGGACCTCTGAAAAAATCGTGCTTCCCAGAGGTCCTTTGTGTTTATAATCCCATCCGAATCGGCCATGTCTGTTTTTCTCTGACGACCTTCGCAAGAATTCCAGAGCAATACTGTTTTTTGTCAAACTCAGAGGTCCTCTGAGAAATTTAATCCCTTCCAGATGCAAATGTCTGTGTTTGCCTGCAATATCTATTAAAAACGCGGTTCTTTTCGTGTTTTGGCCAATGTGATCTGCCGTAAAGTTTTAGTAACTAGCGTAAAAGAGTCCCATTCATTCAGAAATGTATGTTTTTTTCCATTCGGCAAAATAAAATAATTAAATAAAGATGAGCTGAATATCGAACACTGTTAAGACTGGCCACTGTAATATCAGTATAAGGTCAACTCAACCTTATTTTATTAAACTCTGGAATTGTGTTAATTAATAAAGATAATAAATTGTTATTAATCATTATTTCTTCATTTTTTGGGGTTTATTATAAGCAGCCAGTTGTAGGCTACTTTAGTAGGATTTGTATAATTTTTTTTCATTTGTTAAAATTAAATAAATAAATTACATGTTCTGTAATAATTTTACATTTAAAGCAAAATATCAAACATTAAAAACACACGTATCCAGAGCATGTGATCTTCTGCAACACTCAAATGCATGAAACAGAAACTCCCATCTCTGGAATAGCATATGGTACATAAAATCACAGACGTTGTGGGGGGACACGTTGAAACTCAAACGTCGATTGAGAAACTAATACCGTCCGAATAGTGCTTAAGTCTGTAATGAAGGATTATAATTTAAATAGTCAATACACTACTGCTCACAATGTATGAAAAATACACTGGTGACACCAGGGGCCCTATCTTGCACCCAGCGCAATTGACTTTGTCAGTGACGCATGTATCATTCGTATTTTGCACCGGCGCACAGCGGGTTTTTCCCTCCACAGACGCACGTCGGCAAACTAGGGAATGAACTTGCGCTCCCTGGGCGGTTCAGCGCAAAAAAGGAGGCGTGTTCCGGCGCAAACCATCACTGATGCTATTTTGCAGTTTCAAAAAACAATTGCTCCACTGACCAGAAAAAAACTAGTCTAAAGTCAGTGGCGCGTTGTGCGTGGTTCATTATGCTATTTTAACGGCGCATGCTTGACCATAATGTATACCGTGCACAACACGCACACACTTTGCTTATCTAATCTACACAGATGCAACAGTTATTTTTGCAAATCATAAATTGTTACAATAAAAAATATTAACACATGAGATAAGGAAAATCATAGTGGTGAGCATTGTGGTGATAGTTTTTATTTATTGTGTGGCTGCGTTAAAAAATTCTCATGCAAATAATGATTAAAATATTTTCATAAGTTTGATGTGTGGCTGTATTGCGTTTATTTTATGTAAAGAATAATTAAAATGTTTTCATAAGAAACCTGAATGTATATGAACTTGATTTGTAAGAGTACTTTGAGGTTGAACCTTGCTTGCGTTTCTTGGGTCCGATTTCAAAGCCCCCAAACCCTTTCAGCGGTGAGGGTGGACGCAGCGATGTCCTCTGCTGGCGTCTGTGTAGAGGCAGATCCACCTCCCGTTACACGGCGTGCCCGATTTATGCTGGCAAGCTTGGGATTCCCCCGACTCCTGACATCATTGTAGCGCTTGGCGCAACGATGGGGATGCCAGCTGATGAGACAATTGTGGCTATTTCCTCCCACGCCTGTTTAACCTACGCTGATTTGGGCGGGTTTCTCCTATCCCCATACAAAATAACTTCTCTGTCTTTGACTGCTCTTACAAGAACGTCGGTCTCCTCGGCTGTGAACCGCTCCTGGTGTGGGCCTGGTAAATCTGTCATAATAATAGCAACCCGCCATGGAACTTGTGCCCTTGCATTTAAAGGGAATGTTGGATGACGTTCTGATTATTTGAGGTTACGCCCAAACCACACCTATGAATAATGAACCTACTTCAGACCAACCCCTTATTGATTTGCGCCTGGCGCAAGAGTTATTTCTCCCGCCGGGAAAATAGCAACAGCACCCAAGATCCGCCCACAAAGTCACATGCGCTTTGCGCTTCGCACTTGCGTTTCAGATCGTTAAAATAGGGCCCCAGAAGTACTCTCATCTCAGATTTCAAAGATAAAATACATTGTTATTAATACTTTTTTTAAATGTATTTTGCCCTCTTGCTATTAAGAAGAAAAACGCTGACCCTCGTCATTATCAAAGGTGCCCATCCCTGTCCTAACTATGTGATGTGATAATTCTTGCAATAGGCAATTTGTCTATTCATACCAAATGTGAAAAGGGGGCATGGCACGATTAATCACAAAACAAATACAAGGTTGTGCAAACAAAGAAAACCTGTTGTTATTGGCTGTATCTGATTTTATCTCATCAATGTCATTAAAGTGCAATGGGAATAATAAATGCTACTAGTTTTCAAGTGTGTAGATGTATGTACCTGCTGGTGTGAACATGTAACTATTTATTTCAATATTAGTGTTTTAGTTTTATATAAACACCTTTAGGCTACTCTTGGTAAAACCAACATACTTGTTTTATTAATATTGTAATTAAAATTTTATTTGTTGACAGAGGAATCACATGAATCATATTCAAGCACTGTATGTGGGTGTGTGTTTGTGTCAGTATATACATGGGTAATGTAAAGTATGACATAATCGTGTCATACATGTTTATGTAACCGCTCAACGGCTCTGTCTTAATCCAGGCTACAGAACATCTCTCCGCATTAACTTTCTTCCAGCCAGTACGTGTGCGACTGACACACAAGATACCGCACATTTACATCCTGCTCATTATTTTCTACACAACACCACAGTGTTTAACAAATGCTTCATCTTCTAATTCCCCTGATCTCTTCATCTGTTCAGTCTTTCTACACCAGTGTCAAGATTTTATAGATCGTGGCTAGAATGTGCCGTGATGTGTATGTGTCGTGCTGTGTGTGCACAACGGCGAGTGATGTCACGTGTAATCAGTGTTCTGATGTCATGGAGTGTCAGGAAGGGTTTGATCCGCCCGCGTCTCTCTCTAATGAAGATACAGTGGGATGTTCATTCCCGCTGAGATGCTTGTAACGCTGTCAGCCCTCTCCTCAGTCTTCAGTCTTGAATCCCTGCAGGTGAAAGTTAGTGGACAGCGACTCAAACAGCTTTAGGAAAAAAATACAGCATGCAAGCTGAAGATATGGTGAACATTTCCTTTACGGGTCATTAAATCTGTCTCCTCATGCACGCTTTGACAGTCCTTTGCTTAAGTATGTAACCCTGCAATATCGCTATTCTGACATCTGTATTTTAAAGGGGACATTTCACTTTTTTAAGATGTCAATTAAATCTTTGGTGTCCCCAGAGTACGTATGTGAAGTTTTAGCTCAAAATCTCATACAGATAATTTATTATAACATGTTAAAATTGTCACTTTGTAGGTGTGAGCAAAAATGTGCAGTTTTGGGTGTGTCCTTTAAAATGCAAATGAGCTGATCTCTGAACTAAATGGCAGTGCTGTGGTTGGATAGTGCAGATTAAGAGGCGGTATTATCCCCTTTCTGACATCACAAGGGGAGCCAAATTTCAATGACCTATTTATTCACATGCTTGCAGAGAATGGTTTACCAAAACTAAGTTACTGGGTTGTACTATAATAAAGGCTCTTCAGAGATATGACGATGTTATGATACTCTGGTTCTCAAGATTAACATGAGATGAGTGTAAAGTTATATCAAGGTGAATGCTTATTTGGTTGACATAGGGCCATTCAGTGATTTGAAATTGGGTGATTGGTTTGCTGACCATGAGCTTGGGGTGGTAGGAGGATTTGGCAAAGGCAAGCATCACTATTACTATTATGTATGTGTTGGGTTTGTTGTTGTATTGTACATTTTGCTTATATAGGAGTTTCAGTCCAGTATAGTTTAATTTGGTGTGTAATAAAAAAGTAAAAAGCAACTTGTTTGTTTGGTCCCATCAGAAGTACAGAAATTGCACCCTTCACCTTAAAATGTGCAGATCTCTTATGTCCCCAGAGAGGCTTGCTTTATCCTCACATTGATTTACATATTAAATATACTGCTTTTTATAATGCAAAGCAACCTCGAGCATGCAAAAGGATTATACAAAACACAAAGATATGAGCCTCTTTGACTTTCATGATTGTATGCTGCTATAAACAGTGCAAAAACAAACAGCCTTTGTATTTGACAGAAATTGATCTTTCCTCTATTCTTGTGTTTCTTTGTAAGTTTAACACATGCTGTTTTTTAATGAATGTATTCATTTTTTTTCTGATTCAGAGTGTGGTTGTTGTGCACAAGCCAATTAAACCTAATGATATGGGTTTGATTTATTCAAGCTGATGTAGAGTCGATCTAACTTCAGGTCAGTAAAAATGTGGATGCTGGGTTTGTGTCGAGAGAACATCAAATACTTTTTCACTTGCAAGTGAAATATTTCAAAACTGACTGGGAATAAAATTATTCTGTAGATGTGTGTAAAGGGCAAACATCAATATTACGGTTTTCATTCATTGTTTACATTGTAAGGAAAAGTTACTGTAGTGCAAGTGATTCAGCAACTCAAAGATCAGGGGTTCGATCACAAGGGAACATGCATACAAACAACTGTATAATGTACTACTTCGAATTGAAGCATCTGCCAAATGCATCAATGTGAATGTAAAATGTAAGCAACCATCGAACACCCTAGCAACCACTTAGCAATGTCCTGGCAACCACCTACTGTACAACATCATTGCTTCAACGTTCTGTCAACCACTCACAAAACTTTACATTGTTGAGGAAATTTGGCCTTGGCAGTCAACATTGCATTGCATTAAAATACAATTGTAACCCTGAACCACAAAACCAGTCATACGTCGCAGGGGTATATTTGTAGCAATGGCCAACAATACATTGTATCGATTTTTTAATCATTAGGACATTAAGTAAAGATCATTTATCAGGAAGATATTTTGTAAATGTCCTACCGTAAATACAGTGGCAAGAAAAGTATGTGAACTGGTTTACTACAGTGATTTGCCATAATCCTCATCTGATCCTCATCTAGGTCACAACAATAGACAAACACAATGTGCATAAGCTGACAACGCACAAATAATTCTAGTTTCTTGTGTCTTTTTTGAAAACACCCATTAAACATTCACAGTGCTTGAGGAAAATGTAAGTAAACACTTGGATTTAATATCTTGTTGAACCTCCTTTGGCAGCAATTACTTCAGGCAAGCACTTTCTGAATCAGACCTGCACATCGTTCAGAAGGAATTTTTACCCATTGCCCTTTACAAAAAAGGGTTCAATTCTGGTGTGAACCGCTTACTTGAGGTCATTCCACAGGTTAAGGGGTTTGACAAGGCCACTTCAAATGGCACATTTTGTTTTTCTTAAGCCAGTCTGTTGTGGATTTACTTCAGTGCCTAAGGTCATTGTCCTGCTCGACAACCAACTTCTACCGAGCTTCAACTGGCGGACAGCCACCTTGACATTATCCTGTAGGATATTCTGTTAAACTTGGAATTTCATTTTCCTCTCAATGATGGCATGTGGTCCAGGCAAAGCATGCCCAAATCATAATGTTCCCTTCACCATACTTCACTGTTTGTATGATGTTTTGATGTTGGTAACCTGCACCATAGTATTCTTCCAGAACAATTTAACTTTTGTTTCATCAGTCCATCAAATATTTTCCCAGTAGCACTGGGGTTTGCCAAGGTGCTCTGTTTTGGAAACTTCTGGCTCACAGCAATGTTTTCGGGAGAGCAGTGGCTTGCTCCGTAGTGTTCTGCCATAGACACCGTGCCTGGTCAAAGACTTAAGTGTGGTAGACTTTTGAACAGAGATGTGTGCCAGTTCCAGTGATGTCCTCAAGCCTTTAGCTGTTACTTGTGGGTTCTTCTGTACTTCATTGAGTATTTTGCATTGTGCCCTTAGGAGTCATCTTGACTTGCGCGCCAACTTCTAAGAAGACTTGCTACAGTATTACACTTTCTCCATTTATATACAGTTTGTCTAACTGTCGAGTGATGGATGTCTTAACATTTTGAGATTGTTTTGTATCCCTTTTCAGCCTAATGGAGTGCAACAACTCTTGATCGGATATCTTTAGAGTGGCATGGTTCATAAGAGCTGATGCTTCTTAAGGACAGCAATCTTAAAATGTTTGAGTGTCTTTTAATAAATCAACGTATCAGTAAACCACACCTTTAAACACATTTTATTAATTGGACTCCAGTTTGCCGGCTTCTGACACAAATGAGCTGTCATTAAAGTAATTAGTCTATGGATTCACTTACATTTTCCTACAGTACTGTGAATGTTTAATGGGTGTTTTCAAAAAAGAAACTAGAATTATTTGTGTGTTGTCAGCTTATGCACATTGTCTTTGTCCATTTTTGTGACCTTGATGAGGATCCATTGCCACTGCTAGCCATTTTGGTGCCCAAAGCATAATTCCTTTATGATGCCCCTGACCCTGAGAAAAAAATGTTTGTTTTTGCCAGTTTAACTTTTTATTAGCAAACATATAACTCAATACCAATAACACAATAGCAGCATCAGAGTATACATTTTAAGAACACTAAAAAGAGAATGTCAAATCTTCATAGCGTTGCTGATTTTGTAAACATATGTATAATAGCCAACACACACTACACATTTGAAAGTGCAAAAGTTTATTCAATAAATAGAATAGCAAAATAAAAAAAATATCAAAATAATCCAGACATGTTTCTTCCAAATTCAATGTCACTTTGAATAAATTAAATTAAATAATCATCAATAATTACAAACAAGAATAGTCAATGTTCTAAATAAAACAAATATTTAGAAGACTAAAAGTCACAACTTTACTTAATTTGTAAACACGGTAGGCTATGTAGAACAGCTAAACACACATTCAAGTAAAGTGCAAAATCTGCTTAGTCCAAATGTTTTCAGTATAGACAATCCTATAGACCAGTATAGAAAGAGACAAAATATTCAAACAAAGAATTATAATTATTAAATTATAAACATATAAAACTAAAAGCATGCAGCCAACGTGTCCCCCCTTTATTGCTTATTTATCAACTATTTATCAACTATTTATCAACTAATCTAATCTAATATAAAAGCATAATAGAATGAGGAGAATAATGCACACAATTCAAAAGTAATGTTTGCTTTATATCATTCATAATGACATTTTATATTTTTATATTTAACAGGAATTGTGCACTGCACTGACTGCTAACCTTAACTGTTACTGAGAAAGTATTAACCACCGTCACATCAAAATAAACCATAAACTACTGCTCAATATCTATAGAAAGATAGTAAAGAAAGTAGCAGCTAGCTGGCGTCAGTTATTTGTAAAATGCATATGCATAATGTTTAACAGTAAAGTCTTTTTTTTAGCTTGCACCGAATTTATAAATTATAACAACATAGTTTGCTAACATTAACGTCAGCAAGTTTGAGGCGCATTATGATTGGCAGCAGTACATGCACATTTCCCGTATTTAAGATTGATTAAACATGGGCTTACCTTCACTTACTTTCACTTTACCTGCAAGTGATGCGCACAGGCATCAGTTTCTTCTTCTTTCTATTCTCAGATCCTGACTCCTGCTGTCTTTTCAGGGTCATAAAAGTTGCCTACTGTCTGTCAAACTTCATCAGGCGCCTGTGCGATCATTCGGCACGGAAAAAAATAAATAAAATCAACCGGGGTGGACCATCTAAAGCCCGGAATACACTGCACGATTTTTGCCCTCCTATAAGATCATTACCTTATCACACTGTGCGACATGGATCGTTTAAACTCGGGTACGAGAGGCATGTAGACTGTACGATGATGAAACGGAAGCTTCGGTGGCAGCGTCACACGTTGCGCAACATCACCAGCATGCGCTCGTGGTAAACAAATACCGGCGCGCAGGTCGTAGCAGCAAACACACTGTGCGTTGATCATACTGAATTTCTGACACTGTCTGAAAACTATCGTAGGCTATCTTTGGACGCAAGACCGGGAAAATGGCCTTCTTTGAACCTCTCTCACTGTACGACATAGGACCACCGATGAAGAGCCACGATCACAGAAATCGCGACGATTGTTTCGCGATGGCAATCTTTCGTCTGGGACAACCAATAATCGTGCAGTGTATCCCGGGCTTAAGACAAGGGGGAAAACATTTTAGACTGGAGCAATTACATTATCTTGTTCCCCCTTTTTTGTTACATATACATGACTAAAAAGTGCCTAATAATATTTCCATAAGCTCAGGAAATAATATCAGCATTATAATTTTTTTCATTAGGCTATTTTTGGTGCCCCCTCAGCTCTTGGTGCCCTACGCACAGCACACGTTATGGGACCGGCGGCGCTGTGAGGATCAGATCACATTTTAATGCCAGATCACTCTAGAAAACCACTTCATTCCTAGGGCTTCACATACTTTTTTTTCATTAGTAGTATGTGTTGCTAAGGACTTCATTTGAACAACTTTAAAGGTGATTTTCTCAATATTTCAATTTTTTGCACCCTCAGATTCCAGATTTTCAAATAGTTGTATCTCGGCCAACTATTGTCCTATCCTAAACCATATATCACTTAAAAGCTTATTTATTCAACTTTCAAGGGACTGGTTTTGTGGTCCAGGGTCACATTTGATGTTAATCTTAATTTCTCAATGTCCTGCTTTTAAAGTCATCTTAATTTCATTTAGATAAACACAAACTGCATCATGATTTGTGGCGTTGTTTAAGGAAATTATATTCTGATGTCTTGCATCAGGGCTGAAGTGTGCATAATGTTTTTTGGCATAGAGATGATTTGAGGTTAAAGTTTATGGGCAGTGACCCCAGTCTGACTTCTTTCTCCCCAGCAGCTGTTGCTGGTGCATTCGAGAGTGTTTAATATCCACCAGCACAATACGCAGTGTCACACACGGGTCATCAGACGAAACCTTCATTAAAGCCAACTGTGTGTATGTGTGTGAGATCTTTTATTGCTTCAGTTAAGTAAAACTAGTCAGTGGCTGTCACAAGCATCTTCTACACCAAAAGCTTCTTCAGTTTATTCAAGTGAATCAAATTATTGGTTTATAGTTGGATTATACCGTTCCAGAGATCGCACAAATCGCTATAGATAAAAAAGCTATAGATATTTAATCACCACTATTATAAAGGGCTTCATCGTGGTCGTGACATTTAAGGGATAAAGTAAAGAAGTAAATCTGCTTTATGTAACACACAGCATTATTCCCTTCCTCATCTATAGGTCTGTATAACCTTCACAGGCAAAAGCAGATGAGTGCTTTGTGTCATATGCTGTAGGGTCGGTACAGTATATCGAGTTTTGGTAATATATTGGTATTTTCCCGTAGTGTTGTTTATATCGGTATGGCCTGATATGAATCTCATTCTTTGCAACAGACGCTCTGCCAGAGGTCAGACGTAAGCTTGCATGTTGTGCTGCTGTTTGTTTTCAAACATGAAGAAAACTTTAGTCTTAATTAATTTTATCCCAGTAGCTTAACTGAAGTCATTTTAATGCTTTAGGTAATTCAGGCATTGCTTTAAGTTTCTCTGTGTCCTACATAAAGGATTGTGCTGTAAAGGTATCGGCCACCTATTCGGTTTGATTCCTCATGAGTGCTCCTTCAGAAGTTCATTTATCATCGGCTTGTTTTGGCAATGACAGTTTGTTCTTCAGACTTTGTTCTTGCAATAGATGAATTTGCCAGAGAGTTGTTGCCTCGTCCTTAGGTCCTTCCACATCCCAAGAGGAAGACTTCTACAATTCAAGGGGTGGATATACAGAGAAAGAAAGAGAGGAAGAAAGCAAGAAAAAAACACCTGTTTTATGCTTTTTGTCTGGTCCCAGACAGCCTGATCCATCTTATGGACCTGTTTACCGGCGTGCCCCTGGCACTCACCCTGATACCTGGACCATCTGTGTGCCATCCTCCACCAGTGATGCCATCTGCCACTGATCATAACTATTTATAGAGTTCATAGCTGCTTGTTTATTGGTGACTTCCTATAACCACTTGTTTCATAACAGCTTTAGTCCTAAATGCTGTTTCCTTATAGAATTATTCATCTTACACCTAGTTTTAAAATAATACTTATGAATTTTCTTTGCAGGAAATATCCAAGCCATCAAACACCTGTTGGACTTCTACAGTATAACATAGTTTGGTCAATGATGATGGATGAGGTGCATGAAGACTGCAAATGCAAGGTAAGACCAGCATCACCTTTTGATGGGGGAGTTTAATTGAAATCAAACCACTTAGCCCCCCGGGTGAATAAAGCACTGCAAGGTATACCTTTTAAATACAGCCAATGGCCAAACAATAAATTGTTGAACATAAAACAAGCTGCTCTGGATGGAGATAATAAAGGTTTGGAGCTGTAGTACCATATAGATAGATTAAAGGAGAGAGAGAGAGAGAGAGAGAGAGGGAAAGAGAGAGAGAGGAGTAGAAACAGGTTGTTGCCATTAATGGGAGAGAATGAAAGCAAAAAATAATGAAGCCATGTGAAGGTGGGTTTCTGCCATTGATCATAGGAAACAAAGACAATATTTGTTGAAGATCAAACAGGAAGGTCATAATATTCTTACCGTCAGCTCTTTTTCCCTGAAACAGAGCAGAACAAATTTTCATAAGCCCTATGAGACCTTTAATATGTGCACACATTGACTTTGTGGAGTGGGGTGGTGTTAAATGTAAGGACAAAAATATCCCCAGAAATATCTTAATGATGAATCCTCCCTTTTAGGGTATTAAGGGACATCACCCATATAATGTTTCATAATAATGCATTTTTCATGGGGTCAGGGCTACATTGTAGTAATCGTTCAGTAATTGGCTTTATTCAAAAACAGCAGAGGTCTGTAGTATATCACAATGAACCTAAAGTGATGGTGAATCAGAGGAGGATGATCTTCTGAAGATGTTGCTTACAGAAGAAGCCTCTGGACTTCCACATAGAATCACTGAGGCTGTTGACACCTGATATTAAGTAGAAGTATTATAAATACAGACTGGAAGTTCACCTTGGTTTAGGTGCGTAAACGCGATAACTTGCGTGCATCCGATGACACCATCTATAGCAGAACCTCACAAGGCTACAATACAACCGGGCCGGTTGCACCAGCTGGGTGTAAACTCGGTCGTTAGACTACTCTGGACATAAAATGCGCTTTGCGTCGGACGTAAAATTTACACCCGTTGCACAATCTAGCCGTAGCGCACGTCTGTGACGTAAACTTATGTCTAGTCAATGGTAGGCGTAAGTATAAAGTATTGACTTTGTTTCTATGGCTAAAATAGAAATAATGAAATGTGACGAGACATTGGCGCGTCTAATGCACAGGATACGCGAGCAATGTGCTTTCATGCATGGTAGAGAGACCGCCAATAAATTTTATAATAAAATACATAAATACTTACAAAGACACTGTAGAGAACTTATTAAAAGCTTTCATTTAATTAAGTTTGAACTTCAACTTGAGCTGTTATAATGAATCTGCAAACTATTATACCTTTTGTGCGAACAGAGAGGCTTTGAGAGATGTGCAGTTCATATAAATCAAATTTGGGTTAAGCATTACTATGCATTTCTTTATTATTTGGTGCACCTTGCCAAATATTCTGTATTATATTGTAGTGGGTTTTGCATTATGATTCTGTTCTTAATATTTTTGTTCTGGTGAGGAAAATTACAGATTTGTTTTTTCACAAATTGTTTATTCTGATTGTAAATGTTACTGTATTACTGTATTTATCTGTTTTATTTGAATATCATTTATAGCAGGTGTAATATGTGACCTTGGACCACAGTCTTAAATCACAATGGTATATTTGCAGCAATAACCAACCACCAACCATTGTATCGGTCAAAATTGTGGAGTTTTATTTTATACCAAAAATCATTATGATATTAAGTAAAGATCATGTTAAATGAAGATAATTAGGAAATTTCCTATCGTAAATATATAATAAAAAATGTAATTAGTAATATGTGTTGCTAAGGACTTCATTTGGACAAATTTAAAGGCGATTTTCTCAATATTTTAATTTGTTTGCACCTACAGATTCCAGATTTTCAAATAGTTGTATCTCAACCATATATTTTCCTATGTTAACAAAGCATACATCAATGGAAAGCATAGTTATTCAACTTTTAGAAGATGTATGACTCAATACTGACAGATTTCAGGTGATCTCCTGGCTTTCTATGCCATTTTGCATCTTGTTCTCTTCACATACTTATTCCCTGTGTCATTTCACTTTATTTATTATGACTCAACTTGTATACTTAAATGTTCAGATTTTTTGTATGAATTCAATATTTGGCTTGATGGCTACATCTGGTGGAAATTTTGTGTCAATATCCCACTTAGAAATTGCTGATAAAAATGCTGATGTGTCACTTATTTTCCCCGCTGTGTTTGACTCCACGGTCAAAACAAACCAGCATTTTGGCTTGAAACAACTCAAGATAGGTTAATTTACAACCTGAAGGGTTTGGTCCGTCCTTATTTTAACCCAGTATTGAGTTGAAAATGTTTAGAGTTTAGGTTATTATTCTAAGAAATCCATGAATAAACATGCACTATATTATGTTACAGTTAACTATACAGTTAACTAGCTTAGTAACTGGGTTTTACTAGTTATGTTTTGCGAATTTAACACAAATGATGTAAAACATAAGCTGGGCATGATTGGAAATTCTTCTCTCAGAGCCGAAAACCAATGTTTTCTTTAGACAAGAAAGATGAAAGCATGATATTAGTGAGGAGTTAATTTCCTGTGTAGCGTATGTCAGAAACAGATGGTGAGTTACATTGCAGCGTCATGATGCCAAAACAAAATCAGAAGTGTGTGAATGTGCGTTTATAACATGAAACAGCCCTAGATTGATCATGTAATTATTTGTATGTATTTACACTGATTATGCAGTTGGTTAACTATATTTGTCTCACATGTTTATTAGTCAGGCCCAACACGGACATGAGTAATGTTTAATACTTTTAAATAAGATAACTTGTTTAAATCAACTAATCCTTGAGTCAGAAATAAAATGTTTTTGTGGGAGATACGGCAATGCTAATTTATTTTAGTTAGTTATAATTATTCCACATAATTGTTATTCTGTTAAAATAGTTTTTGAAGTGCTTGTGTGCTTCACTGGGTTTAATCAAAACACCAAAATGCTTTTCTTCTGTCATTAATCACATTTAATTAACAATGTTACTTGATCAGATTGTTTGATGAATGAAGGGTGTATCAGTGTTTAAAGGATCTCTTTACAAAAATGCAATATTATATACATGACTATATTATGAGTGGTTTATAAAGACCTTACATAATGAAATGTATTGTTTTTATTACCTTAGAATGAGATGTTTTTATCTACATACACTGCGGGTCCCACTTACAGAAAAATCGATGTCATGTTTCTACAATAGCCCTAAATGGACAAACTTTCAATAGATCATTTTTTGTGACTAAAGGGGTCGCACACCGGCCACGCAGCTCAACGTCGCGCCGCGTCTAGGACAACTCAGGGGTATCGTAAACCGCAAGTGCACATTAAATAGCGTTGTTTAAGATGATGACGTCTTTGGCCGTGGACTAAGCCGTTGGTTGCAATTCTCAATCTCAATGCTAGTTGCCGTAATAATCTACACAATGGACCTTTAAAAAAAGCATAAAGTTGCCAAAGCTCTGGATAAGTAGAAAAATGGGGCAGGTAATGAGAATATAATGTAAAGATAATGAAAATCTAAGTCAATTTTTTTAATTTATTTTCCTTTTCCCAGCTTTGTAAGGAAATTAGTTGTGGACCATTTCTTGGAAAGAGAAAGAATGTAAACAAACACAACAACACACTTACATCTGCGACTGGGTATCGCAAACTGACACACACTGTGATGCTTATGTCACAACTCATTAGGGCTGCAAAACGATTATTCGCGTTTAATCGTTTGCAAAATAAAAGTTTTTGTTTACATCATATATGTTTTTGTACTGTGTATTATATTAATTATGTATATATAAATACACACCTGCATGTATAACTTTATTATTTATGTATAATATTAATGTACAAATGTATATACACACATAAACATTTCTTAAATATATACATGCGTGTGTGTGTGTGTGTGTGTGTGTGTGTTTGTTAATATATACATAATTATTATACACAGTACACAATAGGGGTGGCACGGTTCACAAAACCCTCGGTTCGGTTCGTATCACGGTTCTATGGTCACGGTTCTCGGTTCAGTACGGTTCTTGTTGTTATTTTTTCTTTACATTTTTAACACTCCAGGAATGTATTATCTTATTAATGTATTAATTATCCATAATTTAGGATACAGTATTAAAAAAAAGTTATATCATGTAATCATGCACAAACTGAATTTGACTTTAAGCACATTATTGGGACCATCCCTGAGGAAAGCCAGGTGAGATTTTTAAACAGCAAGAGGAAAGACATTGATGATTTCAACATGCTTTTCATTTATTTGGCAAAAAAGAGAATGTGTATTGCCATCTACATGAACTTTGTGTGCATTTTTAGCACACAAAGATAACTTGCATTTATTAGAATGCCAACTTCAGTGTAGCTCTTAGATTTATCACTGAGAGGCTGCTTTAATACTGAGAGTATATGTGGACGAGAGAGAAACATAACCTTTACACCTGTAATATTTAAATCCGTCTCTTTTGTCCACTTTTGACCACTTCTGTCCTGATTACTTTGAGGGGAAATTTCTGAAATAAGATCGCGCAACTTTCACACGCTAGCAAAATGAAACTACGCGGAAATCAGCCGCTTTAATTTTATCAATGAAAGGCTAAAAATAGCGCTAAAGACGTAAAACAGTACCTCAGATTAGATAAATGGTCGGAGAGAAGGCGGTCTCCTGTGGCTGTTCGAGCAGTTCAATCTATTGTTTTATTTCCGCTGTCATCATAGGTAACATGAAATAAAAATATGTTTCCACACACCAAACTTATACGACGCTGGCGCATCCTCCAACTGCGGGCAGACTTCCTTTTCTCTCCCACTTGCCATTTCTATACGTAACATAACCTGCAGTACTTATGCTGCGTTCCAGGCAACCTGTAACCCGTAACTCACGACTTCAAAACCACGACTCACGACTTTGAACTGGGAGTAGATCGATCTAGTACGTGTTCACGGGTGGGAAGTCACGGGTTTGACTGCCGTTCCAGTGCACTTTCACCGGTAGAAGGTTGTAAAAACACGAGTTACAGGCTGCCTGGAACGCATAGGGTCGTGAGTCGTGGTTTTGAAGTCGTAACTCACGGGTTTAAAAACCTGCCTGGAACGCACCATTATACTCGAAACCAGTCACCTCTTCTCTTCTTTCGCGCGAAAGGGAAACACGCAATCTGAGGTCACATACAGGGCATGAGACTACATTGCGCATGCCATGAACCGTTGAACCGTGCGGTACACACGCGCTCCGAA
This sequence comes from Paramisgurnus dabryanus, assembly GCF_030506205.2. Classification (NCBI taxonomy): domain Eukaryota; kingdom Metazoa; phylum Chordata; class Actinopteri; order Cypriniformes; family Cobitidae; genus Paramisgurnus; species Paramisgurnus dabryanus. Next base: position 30,670,760 of record NC_133345.1, on the reverse strand, counting down.
CCGAGACAAGCGAACCGAACGGTTCGGATTTTTTTCATGGACCGTGCCACCCCTAGTACACAAACATATATGATGTTAACAAAAACTTTGATTCTGCAAACGATTAATCGTGATTAATCGTTATGCAGCCCTGCAACTAATTAAATTGTAATTGGATATCGGTTGTGACTTTCTTCCTATCTACCATTAGTTGAACAGGTTACAAACTCGCACATGGGTATCAGAATGGTTGTGGTGTCAAATTTGTTGTGTTTGTTTCTTTTGCCTGAACAAAAGTATGATCCAAGAAAGTTAAATAGTATTACGGTGTATCGATGCATAATTTTTTTGGCACAGCCCTGTGTGTGGGTTTCACTTTACTGTGGTAATTTTGTTGTAATGATGTCTTACTGTGTCGTGTCCGTAGGCTGTGAGGACAAACCTCCTCATGTAACACATGCAGCGTCAGCTCCTGTGTCTCTATTATTAATGTCCTGTGAACTACGGTAAATATGACCCTACTGTTTAATATAAAAGGGTCCCAAATAATGATAGGTTATATCTATCAATGTCAAACAGCTGAGTCATAATGAAGTTTAATTGCACTTTAAGGAAGGCACTAAAAAGATTTTTGTTGAGACTCAAAGGAGTAGTCGGCCCAGAAATGAAACTACTGTCATTTATTCACCCACATGTCTTTAAAACCTGGGTTACTTTGTTCCGCTGAACACAAAATGGATAAGTAATGAATATCGGTACATATCAAGACTTTGTATAACACTTCATTGATCAGGAGTGTCAGCAAGAAAGTTTGTGCAGCTTGCTGGTCATGGGCATAGATTTGGGTTTATAAACATCCAGATATTTAAAGTTTTTTACATAAAATCGAGGCAGTGTGAAAAATAATGCAAGTGGCATCATGAGTAACACCCTGTTTATACCTGTTATGCATTTTAGTCGATCACAAGTGGATGAGAGCGACTCTTTTCCTTTTACACCTGCTGTTTTAATTTGTCTCTTTTGTCCACTTTTGACTGCTTCTGTCCTGATTACTTCCAGGGAATGGTCCTTAAACATGTTAAAGTTAATGCACATTAATATTATGTGAGAGTCTTGTGGTGTTCGTAAACATGCTGCACAGAGTTTTGTACATGTATATGTAAGGGATTTCTCAGATATTTCAAAGCAATTGAAGAAATACCCATAGGTGTAGCTTGACATTTGAGTTTGGGGTCTATTATAGTATCTATACTGGAACAAGTGCTATGATTTTTACTGCAAACTAGAAAATTAAAATGAATAAAAAACAGCATTAAAATAACATGGCCTGAATTTAAGGTAAGAATAAAGTATGATCATGGATAAAAATGTCTACCATATTTTAAAGACTATAAGTCGCTACGGAGTATAAGTTGCATCAGTCAAAAATGCGTTCTGAAGAGGAAAAAACATATATAAGTCACACTGGACTATAAATTGTAGACCTGCAACTTTAGACTATTTTTCAACCGATTGATCTATCGATTATTTTTTTAAACAAATATTGATATATTAAACAAATAAAATAGGCATATATTAATATCAAAGAAGTAAAATAAAAATAAATGAAACTGAATAATAACTCCTTATTAATATAAAAACATGTCCCGCTCTTTATTGTTCCAGCCCTACTAATCATAAACTAATGAGGAGTCATCATTAACTACAAAATGACTCATGATTCAACACATGAAATCATTGTTTATTAATACATTAACTAACAACTAAAAAACATGTCATGTTGTACTTAATGATGACTCTTCATTAGTTTATGATTTGTACATGCATTAGTTCAGACTGAAGTAAAAATAAGTTCATTGTGATTCATGAACCCTTATTATAAAATGTAACCATTATATTATTACTGTTAATATTATTACTATCAGTAGTAAAGTTACTGCATTCTCATTTAGCATCTACTTTAACATTTAACTTTTCTTAAGTTCCGGGTAAAAAACATGTTTAGTTAGTATGATCTTCTAATATTTTATAAACAGTGTTTACGCTGCTCTTACTTTAAATAAACGCATGTCAGGAATACCTAACAATATCTGCGCACATAGCAAAAAATAAGCTACTGTATGGGAACTCCACACTGCCAGCTGGCTTTCAGTGCACGCGGGTACATGCCTATCAGTTCTCAGTGAAACAGTAACTTATAATTTCATAACTTCTTAATATAAAAAGTTAAACATATCCCGCTCTTTATTTACTGTTTCACTGCGTCATTTTGAGGTCGGGGAGACCCTAGGTTGTTGTCTTTTAAAGTGCCCGTATTATGAAAAACTCACTTTTTCTGGGTTTTGGGGTGTTATTTTGTGTCTCTGATGCTCCCACACGCATACAAACTTGGAAAAAAATCCATCCATGCTGTTTTGAGTGAGATACAGGTTTCTGAATGTCCTCTGCCTTGAGTCTCAGATTGCGCCAGTTAAAACTCAGCTCCGTTGTGACGTAACAAACCGTTTCGTCACATTCAGTTTGAATTTTCCCGCCCACCACCCCACTCGCAGGTCTCCACCCACCAGGTAGCTAGAGAGCATAGAGCAGTCACTTGAATGAGACCCTCTGTGCTGTTATCATCTCTCACGGAAATAACAGCGCTATTTGGATATTATGGATTATACTCCCGCCTACTTTTAAAAACAAAGTCTTAACGCGTGGTTATTGGAACCCGGAGTAATCTTATATACAGTGTGTTACGACGCAAACAGTCCTCAGATTGTAGGCGATAAGACCTTCATGCGAAATCTGATGTAAACAACAGACTATGTATCTATATTTCACGGATTATAAGCATTTGTGGACAAAAATGGTCATTGGATGTATTTTATTGGACTTTCATGGATCATTCACACATCTGAAACAGACTGGATTCGATTCGCGATCGCGTTGTTTCATCACAAAAGGTAAGAAGTCACGTTATATTTTGCATGTTGTAATCTTCTGTCACAAAATACTACATTTATGATGCTAGAGCTAAAAGCTTTTTGCCAAACTAACCGAGACCGTACGCCCCGGCTTTTCTGACGAGGCGAGCCTCTAATAACTTTACGGTCTGCATAGATATATACACGGTCCGGACCTCCCGCTAGCTTCTAGCAATTAGCACGCGGTCCACAAGCAGTATACGTCCCCCGTCGGGTCTTAATTTATGTAATTTGCGAAAATAATGCGTTTGAAAATGTTTTATAATGGGAATATGTTAGCATTGTCCAGGGAAAACGAGTTTATTGTTGTGACTGCTAACGTAACATCACAAATACTCAGGAATCATTGTGTGTCATGAGTTTCTTCTCCTGTAGTGTACTTATTAGTGATACTTTTCTGTATGATTTGTCTGTTGGCAACATAAACCGTTAATAATAATAATAATATATAAAATAATAACACAATATGGTCTGTACTGCTCACGATACCACTGAGCATGCGCACGGGCACATGACGTTAGTAGTGGGGCGTGATCAAAGGAGCAGCAGCTCATAAATATGTAAGACTAGCTCAAAACGGCACAATCTGAACTGCCCTGAAACAGAGGCTACTAGAGACGGGTAACAATCTTTTCCTACAAGCTATTTCGAGCAAACAACTTTTGAAACATGCTTTATGGAACTCATACACCTATATAACTTGTGGAAAAGCAGTCATAAGATGGGCACTTTAAGATGATTTATGTGATAACGCACAGATGTTGCGCTGCTGTGGTATGCCATTTTAGTTTTACACAGTATGTGTTTTATTTGGTCTCTGCTTAAATTAAAGTATTCCCACACTTTTGATCGCATTCTGGCTGTCTGGTATAACACTTGTATCACCTGGTCGGAGCTGAAGCCGCCTTCATTTGAAAATGTAAACCGTGCGACGCATCGACGCATTTACGGCAAATCGACGTAACTACGTAATCGACTACGTCGACGCGTCGTTCCAGCCGTAATTAATTGCATTTATTTTGAAAATTCACAAAAATTCAACCCCAAGAACAGACATATAATCTGGAAAGGCAAGTTATTCAACTAAACAATAGCACAGAACAGCAGGCTGAATAGATGTCCGTACATGTTAAAGTAACATAAACAGTTATTTACACGATACACAATAGCATACAGAACATATGTAACATGCTAATATAACATGCGAAATCAAGTTCACCAACCTCCTGAAGTCATTCAACATCACTGAATCCATTGAATATCATAAATACAGGAGCAGTGGACTCTCATGGCTGTAGACGGTAATGGTTTCACATGAATACATTTTGACATATAAGTTGCACCTGACTATAAGTTGCAGGACAAGCCAAACTATGACCATGTTTAAAAGATTCGCTCACAATGAAATGCTAACAGGAGTTAACTTACAGGCTGTGAGTCAGAAGCGGAAGGAATTATGATAATGTCGGTCTTGTCTACATCATCAGTACCGGGAAGTAAACTGTTGCCTACAATCCGTGTGTTTGAAAACCAAAGGAAATGTAAAATTGTAAATCGGACCATAGGTGCTCTTTAATACCAGGTGTAAACAGGGCCTTAATGATGACAATGTTCATTTTTGGTTAAACTGAAACTTTTACTTAAACAGAACTTATAACTTTTAAATGTATGACTTTTGTACACAGCAGGTTGTGTATAATTAATGTCAGTAAATGTTTGTGTATTTTCACCAAGTGTGCACATTAGCATCGATGGAAATGAGTAAACATAATTATCTGTAATTCAGTAAACAGCAGTGCTTTATTCTGAAGTACTAAACTCACACAAAAAACTGTTTTTCTTATGAGCAGGTCAGTGATTCAGTGATCTATTCTCTTTTTAAAACAGTTTAGTTCATTCCCTTAATATTTCCCACATCCGCAGGAAAGTCTTTCTGTCTTCAGCCGACTCTTGCATTTTGTTTCACATTAGGGTCTTTTTCTTAATCTTCTCACAGATTACAAACCACACACTTTGAATGGATAAACAAGTTTATTTTAGTTTGTCCACAGGAGTATGATCCGTGTGGCTGGTTGTTTAAACCCTAAGGGTGTTGCCCAGCGTGCAAGGCATCCAAAGCTTTGAATTCAGAGTGCAATAGCATCGTAGCGTTGTGGGAAGTGTATATAATCCCACGGGAAGAATGTCTCAATGTATTTACAAGCTTCTTTAAGAATAAATGAGGATTGCTTTTTCTTAAGAGTGCTGAATCTTCTTCCCTCATGTGATTTCAACCTGCATTGCTTTCATCTGTGCAACACATGGCAGAATGTCCATACTGATATACAATAAAAGTGAATGATGATCAGGGGCTACAAGAAAGCTGTATTTTAAATGAGTCTACAGAGCCGTATAGTATTAGTCTCATGAGCTTTGACCTTTGGCAGCTTATTGGACAACAGCTTGTTTGACCACTGATGTCCGCCAGTTCTTGCAGTTTGTGTGTATAGCACTGCATGCATCAGATGTTCGGTAAATTGGGAGTCTGTGGGCTGAAACTCGCTTGTTAGAAGCTTCGAAACATGCTGAGGTTAAAGACTGCAGCTCTCAAATCTGTCTGTGTGTGTGTTCATGAGTGATTGTGTGTTTGTGCGAATGCACAAAGCTCCAGTATACATAACTAATGTGTTAAACGCATGTTTATATCTGATTGCTTTAGCATCCCAGTTTATATGAAGGGATTAGTGCTATAGCTTAGCTCTCTCTCTCTCTCTCTCTCTGTCTCTTTCTCTCGGTCGAATGGTTTTTCAACTCCTTCTAAATATGTGGTAGAAATTGGAGGAGCTAAAAACGTTTTAAACCCTGTTTATACCTGTATTTAGTGTCGTCCACTTGTGATCCAAAATCTCGCGAGACTTTAGAATAAGCATGGAGGACGATATGCAGAAAGAAATTTCAATGATAGTGTTTCGAATGATTTTCACAGAAAATTCAAGGAAAAAAGAAAAGGGTTTGGGTGAAGTCATGTAGACAGCGGGAACATGGTCTAAACAAGTTCACTTTGCATCAACTTCACTTTGTGATGCACCATAGCTGTCTTCCATCATCTCGCTTTCTGATTGGATTTGTTATTTTTCACGTGATAATCTCAAGAGCATGCACGCGTTTGTCCTCAGGGTTCCCTCGCACATCAGGATTTCTGATCGTAAATACGACCGGGTGACGTTTTTCCGATCTGGTTCAGCCGGAGTGGGACTCATTTTCAGCCCTGGAGTTTCATGCCTTAGACCGGCCCACTTTAGATCACGACTGACTATATTACAATAATATCATTAAACCCTCAGTAGTATAAGTCTGCAGTAGTGCACTGTTCTCTGCAGCCTTGTAATTCATTGTATTTTTCAAATATATAATTTCCAATTCAGTGCAAAAAGCCGAAACAATTATATTTTTGCCATAATCGTGCAGCACTACCATAAGACATTTTAATATGACTCAAGTAAACTCATTCAAAAACTAATGGAAACAAATGTGTTTGTGTTTTCCCCTATATTTCTATTTCTAAAATGGTGGGTCTTGAGATTACCTGTTGGGTTGATAAAGTTTGGACTTTGGAAACCCCTGATATACAATACACAAGCAAGATTTATCAAGTATGCATTGGAAACAAATGGAAAAAATCTGTATCTTATTTTTTTGGTACTTAGATCATGCCTATTCCCAAATAACGTAGATTAAGGTAGGCCTACATTGTGTTAAAAAAAGAAAACATCATGGAACATACTTTTAAAACTTTTTTCCAATAAACTGACAAGTTCTGCATCAAATAGATTTTTTTCCCCTTGCAATAAACAATGAATAATGACTCTTCATAGAGGATTCATTGCTACATCTATGACTTGGATTAAAAAAATACGATTTGTAAATCCTTTCCATTTTAGAGGCCGTTCGTATCAAGAAAACGCACTCAAATAGACGCGTCTGAAACAAAAATCATGTTCACAAGTAAGCGCTTTGAAAAGCAGAAATGGTGGCACGTCCTGCGTTTTCCATGTGGTTTAGATGTTATTGAACCCTAATATAAGAATTCTTCCAATAAGTAGTCGGGACTCGGGACACAATCTACGTGGGCATAAAGCGGCGGGGACATCTCTCATCCACGCAAATACGCGAATGGGGCTGCTGTAAGTGCTGGCAGTCAAGGCACAGCAACCTTCATCCCGGTGGCATGACAACCCCGGCCCTCGTGGCCAAAAAAACAGACCGGATACTCCCGTTTCTCCCTATGGTCAACTCTTAACACACCTCACACCAAGGGCAAATCTGATAAGATCATCTGTAGAACCATCAAGATAATCAGGACAGAGCTAGGATTGTCGGAAAGGGGAAAATTGGCCCAAAATCAGCCCAATTATCTTTTGGTGTGTACCCAGCATGCATCTTAATACCAGGCAGGCCCATGCAGAGAGCGTTGGAGGGGCAGGTGCTCAAAGTATAAAAGGGGCACATTCCACGCTGACATGCATGCACACAATTGAAACAAATAATAAAGTAAAACAGAACAGAAAAAAATGTAAGTCTAATATTTTTCTTTATTTCCCTTGCAAATAGAGTGAGAAAGAAAAATCTAAATAGACAGTTTTATATACACTGTATTTATGCATTTGGAAGAAGCTTTTATCCAAAGCGACTTACAGTGCATTACAATGTATACTGTGTGTGTGTTTTGTGTGTGTTATTTAAAAACAGCATTTATGAGCCTTACTCAGAATAAATTAGAGAATTATAAAATCAGTATGAGCCTGTTTACCAGTGATGTGTGAAATATTTTTATGGCACTCTGTGTTTATTTTTCAATTTTTATGATAGTAATTGGACGTATGAATAGTTTTTAGGAAAAACAAAAAACAAAGACGAGACCCCTCGAAGCTTGTAAATCTTTTCTCCCCCAAACAAACAAAAAACAAACAAACAAACAAACAAACAAGTGAGTGAACATGTATGCATCATTGTTTATATTGTATGTTGTGTGTAGACATTTAGCTGCTTTGCTAACGTTACTTAAAAACAAAACGTTACTATAAACAAAAGCTGTGCATGTTGTCTTCATGCCGTTTTTGTAAAATAATAATAAGTAATGTTAACAAGCATACCGCTTCGGTCAATGCTATTGCGTCATAGTAAAGAGTGTGTGAGCACGCTCTTCCCGAAAAAGATTGTCCGGTGAAAGGTCAATAGTTCATCGTGTGACTCGTTTTATTTACAGCAAAATTATCATTTTTTTTACTTTTAGTTGGATTGAACAGACCTTCACAAAAGGGCATTTAATTATAAAAAATCCCTTGACAAAAAGGGCACTTTGGTCATCCAGGAGTAAAGGGGCAGGTGCTCGGGCACCCACCGCCCCCCTCTACGTGCCTGATACCAGGTGTAAACAGCCTCTCTCTATCTGTCTCTTAGCGATTAGCCAACAGGCTAATATCCCAAAACAGATGTTATGTACGCAATGCACTATTCTCATCTCAAATTAGGTCATATGTGCCTTCTAATTCAGGTTTTCCGTGGTTCTTTGTTCTGTGTAAATTTGTAAAATAATGTATTTTTTTTGTTTTGATGGCTACATGACCAGCATAATGATACAAAACTTTAAATCACACGCTCTGGACTTCCATCCCTCACAGCCTCAGTTTGGAATCACATGGCGGCTAGCTAAATAAGGGGCTGTTCAAATATTGCGTCTTTTGCACGCTCAAGTTCGTTATTTCAAATTTAGGCGCGCGGTATGCGCTCTCATACTGGAAGCGAAGCGATCGCGACCCACACGTTGTGCAACGCGCTCGTTTTATTCAAGCGCGTCTGCACCGCATCGAGTTAAAAACATCTCGGCTTTTCAGAATGCGCAAGTGCACCGCAGGTCATGTGACAAGAACCAAACAATCAGCTTCCTCACCTTTTCCGTTACTTTAAATAATGGAGGAGCAGCTTATAATTGCGGCCTAAAGACAGGCGCCTAAGGAGCGCAACTGCCCGAGCGCTTTGGAAAGAAGGAGAAAACAGCGCGCCTAGCGTTTTCCAACGGTTTTTAGGTGTGACATGTAAACGGCCCCTTAGGTGTATAGAAAAACGCTTAGGTTACTCACGTAACCCCGGTTCCCTGAAATAACGGGAACGAAGCATTGCGTCAGTTTGCTGACGCTATGGGGGGAAACTCCTGTTTACTCCGTGATTGAAGCCTATTGGTTAACGTCTGTAGAAAATACAGACCAATGACGTTTGAGCCCGCGCGGGGGCGTGGCACACGTCCCTATATAAGCCGGTGAAATATGTCAAGAGCTCATTATTATTCGACTGAAGCGCGCAGCCGAATAACACTCGCTGCGTAGACGTTTGTAGCACGGCCAGCGACGCAATGCTTCGTTCCCGTTATTTCAGGGAACCGGGGTTACGTGAGTAACCTAAGCGTTCCCTTTCAATACGGTTCACTTCGCATTGCGTCAGTTTGCTGACGCTATGGGGGAACGTAATCCCATCCCGCCGTGCATACACAACGGACTGAGGTGCCCTTACCGGAGAGACACTGCATGTGGCCCTAACCCAGCATATACATAGCTCTAGCGAGCGCAAGTGTAAGCACCATATATGAGACAGTAATACGCATACAGTGAAGTTTCTAAACGCACCATGATGCATATACAATAGAGCACAAGACGGCGGGTTCTCTGAGCGCGCCGCGAGCTGTGCATGAATTATTAATAGGTAGCCATGACGGTGAGCTAACAACGCACCGTGAAGGCATACAGAAACGCAGTCGCGTGAATCATTAAGCCGATAAGACCTGTGCTTGTAAGGCAGGGACATCCAGGCTATAAAATCTGACAAACGTAGACGGCGAGGACCAGCCGGCCGCGTTACAAATGTCAACGATAGAAATCCCCGTAGACCAAGCCCAAGATGAAGCCATACCCCTCGTGGAGTGAGCTTTTAAACCAACTGGACAATGTTCATTCAGGGAGGCGTAAGCCAAAGCAATGGCTTCGACGATCCATTTAGATAGCCTCTGTTTAGTGAGCGGCATACCTAAGGAATGTTGCGCGAAGCTTACGAACAGCTGATCTGACTTGCGGTATGAGGCAGAACGGTCCGTGTATATTCTTAACGCTCTGACGGGGCAGAGCGTGTTCGGGGTTTGTTCGCCGTCCGCCGTCGGAAGGGCGAGAAGTGAAACCACCTGAACTCTAAATGGCGTGGTCAAAACTTTAGGAATGTATCCCGCTCTCGGTCTAAGGATCACTTTGCTATCGTTAGGACCGAATTCCAGACACGACGGGTCAATTGAAAACGCGTGTAAATCGCCCACTCGTTTAACCGATGCCAACGCCAGGAGGAGAGCGGTTTTAAACGAGAGAGCGCGCAGGTCAGCCTGTTCGAGGGGCTCGAAAGGGGGACCGCGCAGCGCTTTCAGGACCGTGGACAGATCCCAAGACGGGACCGTGTTAGGTCGCGGTGGGTTTAGTCTGCGAGCGCCTCTGAGGAATTTAATGATGAGATCATGTTTTCCCACGGTGCGACCGGCGATAAGGGCGTGATTCGCCGTTATCGCCACCACATACACTTTAAGCGTCGAGGGCGCGCGACCGCTGTCCAGCATTTCCTGCAGAAAGGAGAGAATATGCTCCACTTCACAGGTGTTTGGGTTTAAGTCTTTCGTCGTGCACCAGTCAGAAAAAATAGACCACTTTTGAGCGTAAAGGCGCCTGGTAGATGGGGCCCTAGCTTCAGTTAGAGTATTTAACACTCGTCCTGAAAGGCGTGATGGTTGCCGTTCAGAGACCAAACGTGTAGATTCCATAGCTCCGGCTGTGGATGCCATATCGTCCCTCTCGCCTGAGATAGGAGGTCTTTCCTCAGCGGTACTGGCCATGGTGCTGATGTTTTCAGCTGCCATAGGTCGGGGAGCCACGGTTGATTGTGCCAAAACGGGGCGACCAGAATTATCGCGCATTTCGTCTCTCTTATCCTCTGAAGGACCTGTGGTAACAGAGCCACCGGAGGAAAAGCATACAGAAGACACGCCGGCCATGCTTGCGACAGGGCATCGTGATGTCTCGAGAAGAAGATCGGGCAATGCGCGTTCTCGTCTGATGCAAACAGATCGATCTCCGCCCGGCCGAAGACGGTCCATATTCTCTCGACCGTCTGAGGATGCAGTCTCCATTCTCCCGGCGGCGGACCGTTGCGCGAGAGAATGTCTGCACCCGTATTGGCTACACCCGGTACGTGAGTTGCCTTTAACGAACGTACGTTCGCGTGAGCCCATAATAAAAGCCGTTTCGCCAGCCTGGATAGGGAGCGAGATCTCAGCCCTCCTTGGTGGTTTATGAACGAAACCACCGTCATACTGTCCGACCGCACTAGAACGTGTTGATGTTGGAGTTTCGGTCGAAAGTGTCGTAGCGCCAAGATAACCGCCCACATCTCGAGGTGGTTGATATGTAGCTGAGACAACTGGTTGTTCCACGCACCGAAGGCGAGCTCGCCGTCGCAGTGAGCGCCCCAACCCGTCGCAGACGCATCCGTAGTCACCACTTTCCTCCTGCTCACGGAGCCGAGCTCCGTGCCCGAGAGGAAAAGGTGAGGGGATGTCCATATCGAAAGCGCTTTCACGCAGCTGTACGTGATTTTGATTAATAAGCGGCCCGACAACCAAGCACGGGGCGGAACTTTCGCTTTCAACCAAAACTGAAGCGGCCTCATGAACAGCATTCCCAACGGTATTAGTGGGGATGCTGCTGCCATCAGACCCAGCATATTTTGGAATCGTTTGAGAGGGAGATGTGAACCCGCTTTGAACGATGCCGCCTCGCGTCTGACCGTGAGCGCGCGTTCCTGTGTAAGCCATGCCCGCATCTTTAATGAGTCGAGCGTCGTGCCTAAGAACGCGATTCGCTGCGTGGGGGTGAGCAAACTCTTCTGGAGGTTGATTTTGAACCCCAAATTCTCCAAATGCTGGAGTACAACGGTCTTGTGCGCAGTAATTTCCCTCTCTGACTGTGCTAGAATAAGCCAATCGTCGAGGTAATTCAATATGCGGATGCCGCTCTGTCTGAGAGGGGCGAGAGCCGCATCCGCACATTTGGTAAATGTGCGTGGTGCCAGAGATAATCCGAAGGGCAGGACTTTGTACTGGTATGCTGTCCCGTCGAACGCGAATCTTAGGAACGGCCTGTGACGTGGCGCTATCGGAATGTGAAAGTAAGCGTCTTTCAGATCCACTGATATGAACCAATCGCCCGGTCGAATTAACGCCATGATTCGTCTGGCTGTAAGCATTTTGAACGGCCGTTTGGCAAGAGCGCGATTCAAAACGCGTAGATCCAATATCGGTCTGAGGCCGCCGTCTTTCTTTGGAACGAGAAAATAACGACTGTAAAAGCCTGATTCGCTTTGATCCGCCGGGACCGTCTCTATCGCGTCTTTTAGTAATAAAGAACGCACCTCTTCCCTGAGGATCTGTACACGATCGTCTGGGACAGTGGTGTAGAGAACGCCGCGAAACCGGGGTGGTCTCCGGGCGAATTGAAGTGAATAACCGTGTTGGATTACGTTTAGAATCCAGCCCGGCATACCGGGGGTGGATTGCCAAACGTGAAATTTGACGGCGAGCGTCGATATGCTTATGGACGTTAAGCCGTGTGTGTGTGTTTGTGTGTACAGAGGAGGAAATTTGCTCTTTTTGTGAAAAGGTAAAAATTTTTGTTTCGCTGTTACAGCGAGGGTGTGTCCAGCGCCCGAGGGGACTGAAACACGCATAACTTTCGAGGGCGGGCCGGCCGAAGCGGGACCAGAGCCTCTTTTCCTCCTCAGACTCTCTTCAGGGAGGCGGCGCCGGCGTCGGGTCCAGCGTAATCCGAGGACGGGGACCGCGGCGTCGAGGCGGGCCAGCCGGTCGTGCAGGACGCTGGCGCTTGACCTCCGGTTCAGCTCTCTGCTGGGGCTGAGCTGGTGCTGGCTTAGGGCGTTGAGCTGGCGGCGGTTTTGGGCGGCCGGTCTCAGACGCTGAGGCAGATCGTTTTGGTAGAAAATGCCGCATAGCCTGCGACGATTTCTGTGCCTCAGTGAAGCGCTGGGTGAACCCCTCCACAGCGGAGCCGAAGAGCCCCGACGGTGACACGGGCGAGTCGAGAAGGGCAACCCGATCCGTGTCCTTTATCTCCGTCAAGTTCAGCCACAGATGTCTCTCCAGAACAACCAGGCTGGCCATGGCTCTTCCTACAGCCTGAGTGGCGACTTTAGTGGCGCGAAGGGCCAGATCAGTCGCGCTGCGCAGGTTCTGAAAGGTCGACGGGTCCGGACCTGCCTCGTCCATGTCACGGAGGAGTTTTGCCTGGTATACCTGCAGCACCGCCATCGTATGGAGAGCGGATGCAGCGTGGCCGTCGGCGGCGTAGGATTTCGACGCCAGGGTCGATGTCAGGCGACAGGGCTTTGATGGGTGGTTCAACTTCGCCCTCCATCCGCCGGCTGAAGACGGGCAGAGATGGGCGGCGACAGTTTCCTCGAGCGGCGGCATCTTGGAGTAGCCGTGTTCGTCGGCGCCGTCCACTACGGAGAGGACGTGGGAGACGGCGCTCTGAGCTCGGGTGGAGTGGGGAGCACGCCAAGATTTGGTGAGCTCCTGGTGAACCTCAGGGAAAAACGGCGCCTGCCGTTGGCGGGACGATTGACGGCGCCCGGGCTGCAGAAACCATTCGTCCAACCGGCTGAGTTGAGGCTCTGACGGCGGCGACCACTTAATGTTGAGCTCCGCCGTAGCTTGCGTCAAGATGCGGATGAGTTCAGAGTCGTGAGGACGCGACTCGGTAGGTTCATCAGCGGCGGCTGCGTGGGCGTCGTCATCCGAAGCCGCCCAATCCTCTAACTCCTCAGAGGATGACATCACTTCCAAGTTGTCACCGGACCCAAAGGAAACCATGCCGCTAGCACTCGGCAGGGGGCGTAGGTCCTCATGGGCGAAGGTGACAGGGTGACGGCGGGGAGACAGAGCACGCGGGGGATGAGCCGGCGTGGACTCGGTCTCAGGGCGTCTTCCAGCTTCACGGCTCCGCTGCTGTTTAGGCGGGAGAGCACGGGAAGCCTTCCGTTTAAAGATCTCGAGGCGGGAGCGCAGCACCGCGATAGGAAGGAGCTCGCAGTGGGCGCAGCCCGCCTCAGCGAGTACGGCCTCGGCGTGGGCAGGACCCAGACAGATGACGCACTCCTTGTGGAAATCCTCCACAGGCAAAGGGGCTCGGCAGGAGCCGCAATGCCGAAGCGACATTATCTCAACGCGCTTCTGCTCTTTTAGATAACTCTTTTTAGTCTCACCGGAAAGCGGCAGGGGAACACGCTGGTGTGTTGTAGTCCGCTGCAGTGCTTGGATCGACGGCGAGTAAGGGCTTCTTCTTCGGAGCAGCGAGAAGGTTCGCGCTGAAGGAGAAAAGTAATGAGCTCTTGACGTATTTCACCGGCTTATATAGGGACGTGTGCCACGCCCCCGCGCGGGCTCAAACGTCATTGGTCTGTATTTTCTACAGACGTTAACCAATAGGCTTCAATCACGGAGTAAACAGGAGTTTCCCCCCATAGCATCAGCAAACTGACGCAATGCGAAGTGAACCGTATTGAAAGGGAACTATGATGCTGTTTACACCTGGTATTATGATGCGTTTTGGATCACAAGTGGAAGACACTAAATGCACATGTTAATGGGGTGTGAAACGTTTTGACCATGTTAATAGTTCTTTATTATAGCCAAAAATGGTTCTTCTATGGTTTTGTGTTGCATCTTTATTTTTAAGAGTGGAATTACGTGAAAGAGAAAATTAATTGAATCCCGAGTGAACCATGATCAACTACAATGGTTTGACTTTATTTTAAGTGTTCCCATTCTTCATCCTGAAACTAAAACATGTTGCCCAAAGTCAAACAGAAAACAGAGTCTGCTCATTTACTGTACAGACGATTTGCAGATTGCACAACAATGTCAATGAGTTTGTTGTATAAGTTCTATACTCTGGTCAATACACGGCCTAATTACACACCCAGGACAGTGAATTGATCAGGAAACACTCATAGGTTTACGAAGATCTATAAAAATTAACTCGAGTTTGGTGGGTTTGTGTGCAGAGGTGATTGTGATTCATAGAAATCAATTCCTGATACCCGTCCTGACTGTTTTGCCTGTAGTGATGATGTTTTTGTCACGGCCAGATGCACAGCACGTGTCCCGTAAGTCTCTTTAAGACGAGTCTCGTGTTGAATAAAGCAGAAGCGTATAGTTTTCTGTTTTAGGAGCTGATTGATGAAATGGAGATGATGCTGTGTGTGCAGTCAAGTAAAACACTGGGGGTTTCTCTTCTGTCTTGCAGATTTCTTGCTTGCGAGTTTTTACTGTTGCATGCACGAGGTACAATGCACTGTTTGGGACGTAGAGAGAAATAAATGCTTTGCATTAGAAATGTGTGGATCAGCTTCAATGTCACCCGAATCCTATATTAACAATAAATGATCCACTCACCACCCACATCGACTTGATAACTTTCTTTAATTGAGATATCCACAGCCGACCTCCACAATACACTATGCTTATTTAAAGTTATTATGGTTGTCACATGCTGCAGCTTCAGACTCGTTTATGCATTTGGCAGACGCTTTTATCCAAAGCGATTTACAGTGCATTACAAGTTATAAATTTTTTATGTATATGTGTGTACCCTGGGTTTGAACCCATGACCTTTTGCATTACTAAAGCAATGCACTGCAGTATTGCTTCTGTAAAAGAGCTACAGTGGCAAGAAAAAGTAAGTAAACCCCTAGGAATAAATTGTCTACTGTGATTTACCATAAAATGTGATCTGATCCTCATCTAGGTCACAACAATAGACAAACTACAACTAGATGGTGTGTTATTGGAGTTGGCCAAATGGATTGCTGGACCTTAAATTTTTCACTGAAAATCTTTTCTTTTACTAAAGATTTACAAATGAGAGTTGTAATACAGAGCACACATCATATCAACTATGATCTTTTATATGTTTTATCTTAAAGGGGACATTTCACAATTCTTTTTTAAGATGTAAAATAAATCTGGTATCCCCAGAGCAGAGTTCTGCACGGCTCCATTTTTGGAGACCCGCTCCCGCCCGTACCCGCAAAGTGCAGCACCAGATCCGACCCGTCACCCGTGATATTATCAAAATTAAATCCGCACCCACCCGGACCAGTTAATATTTGGCCTGTTACCCAGCCCGTCCCCGCATAAATCACACATGCTAAAATAATTCCAATTAAAGTGCTTTATTTTTTATCTTTCAACATCACAACAGCCTCATGAATGGGCTAATGAAACAAGCTAAAGTGCGCTTTGTGTTGCGCCATTCAAGTAGCCTACAATCGGCACCTAAATAGGCTATGGAACCTGATAACTATATACACAAATAGACCTATTAATGAATAAAAGAACAAAATACAACCTACCTAAACAACCCCTGCTGTGCTCCTACAAGTCTCGTCTTAAAATGCTTTCTAAGAGAAGATGTTCCCAGTTTCTGGCTATCAACGGCAAAACTTTATGCAACTCCTGCAATGCTCGCTCCAACTAGGCTACGAGAAGCATCAACAAAGGTCGCTCACTGTCGCAGTGGTGGTGACGTGATGGGTCAAATGTCATATGTTGCGCGTGTAATGGTAATTTAGACATACAAATATTGCACGTATTTTCATTCGCGCTACAACCATACCACAACCCGAGTTAATTATCCGCTTGCATCCCCGCCCGTGAATTTTTGGAATGTCACAATCCACCCGTTTTAGACACTTTTATGCAGGTATCTGCAGGTACCCGCACGTACCCGACCCGTTGCAGGACTCTGCCCCAGAGTACTCGTGTGGAGTTTAAGCTTAAAATATTATAAAGATAATTTTTATAACATGTTAAAATTGCCACTTTGAAGGTGTTAGTAAAATTTTGGGGTGTATCCTTTTAAATGCAAATGAGCTGCACTAAATGACAGTGCCGTGGTTGGATAGTGCAGATTTAGCCCCTTCTGACATCATAAGGGAAGCCAAATTTCAATGACCTATACCAAAACTTGTCTACCAAAACAAGTTATTGGGTTGACCTTTTTTACATTTTCTAGGTTGATACAAGTGCTGGAGACCCAATTATAGCACTTAAACATGCAAAAAAGTCTGATTTTCATTGTGCCCTTAAATTTTTTGTGTTCAGGTTTAAAGCAACATGTGGGTGGTGGCAGGCTTCATATTCTTGCTTACACTATTCTGTTAAAAGCATAAATAAATGAGCGCCCTGGGTTTAATGAACAAAAATGCTCACGTTGCTTGCAGCATACACTGAATCCCTTTCAATGCCTTTGGCTTCCCGTTAGTGATTAGTGAATTATTTCTACAAATATTCCTTCGCTGTTTCTCATTCTCGCTCTCTACGGCTGTATGTGACTAACACGTCTCTGAGCGATGGCGTTTGAATGAGATGGATGTGTGTTTGCAGGGTTTGATTTAGTTAGTAAGCACTGGTGCATCTTGGGGGCAGTTCAACTGCCACATTGACAGATATAAATGTAAACACAGCCTTTCAGTCGAATGTGGGCTGGATCCACCTCCTATGTGTCTGAGCCCACACATAATAACAAGAAGGCACAGGATAAGTTGTGTTTAAGGCAAGCGTCAATGATGAGATTTAAAGGAATAGTCTACTCATTTTCAATATTAAAATATGTTATTACCTTAACTAAGAACTGTTGAATCATCCCTCTATCATCTGTGTGTGTGCACGTAAGCGCTGGAGCGCGCTGCGACGCTACGATAGCATTTAGCTTAGCCCCATTCATTCAATGCTGCCATTTAGAGATAAAGTTAGAAGTGACCAAACACATCAACGTTTTTCCTATTTAAGACGAGTAGTTATACGAGCAAGTTTGGTGGTACAAAATAAAACGTAGCGCTTTTCTAAGCGGATTTAAAAGAGTAACTATATTTTATGGCGTAATAGCACTTTTGGGAGTACTTCGACTTGGCGCAGTAACACCCTCCCTCTCCCATTATGAGAGTGAGAAGGGGAGCGGACTTTTCAGGCGAGTCGAAGTACCCCCCAAAAAACGTTGATGTGTTTGGTCACTTCTAACTTTATCTCTAAATGGCAGCATTGAATGAATGGGGCTAAGCTAAATGCTATCGTAGCGTCGCAGCGCGCTCCAGCTCTTACGTGCACACACACAGATGATAGAGGGATGATTCAACAGTTCTTAGTTAAGGTAATAACATATTTTAATATTGAAAATGAGTAGACTATTCCTTTAAACAAACCCTTAACCTTGAGGTATTCAACTTTGGTGCCTTACTCATTCTGGGTTTGTGCTACAGTCGCCTATAAAATTTGGCAATCATGCTGTTTGAAAACTACGAGCATCCAAGTAAGACAGTTCAGATTCAAACCTTCATTAAGGCTCGATACGTCTGAAACACGTTTTAATCATGATCCATGGCTTTGGATGTCTTCTCTGCTATGAGAGATAAATGAGTCTTGATCACAGATTAGTGTCCCAGCTGTTCTTTAGACCTTAAGCATCATCACTGTGTGTTTGGTTATCATGGGAAGGTCTGATGAGAGATCAGACAGCAGACAGAAAATCAAGCACTTGTATCTGTCTAATATGATGGATCATTGACAAGCAGCGTCTTGTTAGAGGGAACATTTGTGCCTAAATGTGAAAAATCCTCTTTAATTCTGATGTGACAACAAATCAAAGTTCCATGTAGCGTAAATGGCAATCTGGGGTAATTGAAAGAATTTAGCTTTCACTGGTGAAGCTTTTATAAAAATTGACTCAGAAGCATAATGCATTTGTTTTTGATGAGGACAGGCAGGTAATAATAATGCGGGAAATTAAGTCGACAGGTAATATAGTTTCACGGCATTGAAATAGATTTTATGTAAGAGTTTGTTAAAATGTAACTTTATCAAGGAAAAATATTTCCCTAAATTCAGAAGAAAGCGTAATCCTGTAATTTCTGACGCAGAGTTGTAGGTTGTATGTTTTGGACTGTACTAAATAAAAAAATACTATACTCCACTCACCTAAAGGATTATTAGGAACACCTGTTCAATTTCTTATTAATGCAATTATCTAATCAACCAATCACATGGCAGTTGCTTCAATGTATTTAGGGGTGTGGTCCTGGTCAAGACAATCTCCTGAACTCCAAACTGAATGTCAGAATGGGAAAGAAAGGTAATTTAAGCAATTTTGAGCATGGCATGGTTGTTGGTGCCAGACGGCCGGTCTGAGTATTTCACAATCTGCTCAGTTACTGGGATTTTCACTCACAACTATTTCTAGGGTTTACAAAGAATGATGTGAAAAGGGAAAAACATCCAGTATGCGGCAGTCCTGTGGGCGAAAATGCCTTGTTGATGCTAGAGGTCAGAGGAGAATGGGCCGACTGATTCAAGCTGATAGAAGAGCAACTTTGACTGAAATAACCACTCGTTACAACCGAGGTATGCAGCAAAGCATTTGTGAAGCCACAACACGCACAACCTTGAGGCGGATGGGCTACAACAGCAGAAGACCCCACCGGGTACCACTCATCTCCACTAGAAATAGGAAAAAGAGGCTACAATTTGCACGAGCTCACCAAAATTGGACAGTTGAAGACTAGAAAAATGTTGCCTGGTCTGATGAGTCTTGATTTCTGTTGAGACATTCCGATGGTAGAGTCAGAATTTGGCGTAAACAGAACATGGATCCATCATGCCTTGTTACCACTGTGCAGGCTGGTGGTGGTGGTGTTATTGTGTGGGGGATGTTTTCTTGGCACACTTTTGGCCCCTTAGTGCCATTTGTGCATCGTTTAATTGCCACGGCCTACCTGAGCATTGTTTCTGACCATGTCCATCCCTTTATGATCACCATGTACACATCCTCTGATGGCTACTTCCAGCAGGATAATGCACCATGTCACAAAGCTCGAATCATTTCAAATTGGTTTCTTGAACATGACAATGAGTTCACTGTACTAAAATGGCCCCCACAGTCACCAGATCGTCTCGGTTACGGATGTAACCCTCGTTCCCTGAAGGAGGGAACGGAGACGTCACGTCGTGACCGACGAATTGGGAACTCGCTTAGAGAGACCAATCTGCTTCGTATACTACTAAAACGCCAATGAACTTGGCATTGAGATATTTGCATAATGCTGGTGCCGCCCCGCCAGGTGCCTTTATAAGCAGCAGGTGCAAATAGGGAAATTAGCTTCTTTTCGCTGAGAAAGCCGGGAGAAAGTGACCGGTCGATAAACAGCAGGGAGCAGCCCTGTGGCGACGGGACGTGACGTCTCCGTTCCCTCCTTCAGGGAACGAGGGTTACATCCGTAACCGAGACGTTCCCTTTCAGTCGGTCACTACGACGTCACGTCGTGACCGACGAATTGGGAATCCCTACCAAAACGCCACTGAGGGCTGACCTCTTCCAGTGTCTGCGTAAAGCCCTCCGGTTCCACTTAAGGAGGAGGAGAATTAGGTTTTAAGGCAGAAGGCCGGGCACTAGATGTTCCTTTAACCCCACAGAAGTGCCAGCGACTGGGAAGCGCCCTACCTGAGCGGGATAGGAACGCTGCGGAAGCCACCACCCGTCTTAAGGGCTAATGGTGGGCGAAAGTCAACCGTAGTTGAGGAATAAAGACAGCCGTGGCTGTGTAAGCAAAGCAGTGCTCTGCTAAGGGAAACGTGGGCTGGTAGGATTAACCCCACGGAAAAATACTCACAAAGGAACCCGGTGGGACACAATGTGGAGCCCGAGCCAGACACGTAGGTTCGCGAGGATACAGCTAGTGAAAGGCTGACAGCCAATGCTCCGCAACAAAGGCTGCCAAGGCAGCGGAGGAAGAACAATTCAAACCATTACGCATTTTTGTTCTGAAGGCCTTCCATACTGACACAGTTATGAAGCATCAGCTGGAGGCTGCAAGCCGACCTGCGAGACTGTTCTCCGTGCCCTCCCTGGTGAGGAAAGAACACGAGAGGATACAGGCTCGATACGAACACTGTAAAATCTAATGAACGTATTAGGTGTCGCCCAACCAGCAGCTCTACAGATGTCTGTTAGCGAGGAACCACGAGCTAAAGCCCAAGATGAGGCAACACTCCGTGTGGAGTGCGCTCTCAATTTAAAGGGGCAAGGAATACCCTGAAGATTATAAGCCAGGGTGATAGTATCAACTATCCAATGAGACATCCTCTGCTTAGTGACAGCTTTCCCTTTCTGCTGGCCACCATAACAAACAAAGAGCTGGTCTGAGGTCCTGAGGCTTTGTGTGCGAACCACGTAGAGTCGCAGTGCGCGTACGGGGCACAACAAAGCCATGGTTGGGTCTGCGTCCTCCGGGGGCAGCACTTGCAAGCTCACCACCTTATCTCTGAAGGGAGTGGTGGGAACTTTGGGCACGTAGCCTGGTCTGGGTCTCAGTGAGACAGCAGGACCAAACTAAAAGCACGAATCGTCAACAGAGAATGCATGTAAATCCCCTACTCTCTTCATGGAGGCCAATGCTATCAGGGTCAGAGTTTTCATTGATAAAAAACATCAGACTCGTAGACTGCAATGGCTCAAAAGGGGAGACCTGAAGGCTTCAGCACCATGGACAGGTCTCAGGAGGAAAGAGGGAGGGCGCGAGGGGTTTAGCCTGCGACCGCCTCTTAAAATGTAATAATTAAATCATGCTGGCCAACTGATCTGCCGTTGATAAGAGAGTGATGAGCAGAAATAGCGGCGATATCAACTTTAATGGCGGAGGGACAGCCTACCATCTAACCTATGTTAAAGATATAAAAGCACAATGTTAATGGGCATTCTCTGGGGTCCTCGCGTTGCGCAGAGCACCGGGTGACGAAAAAGGTTTCTTTAAGCGTGTAAGCCCGTCTTGTGGACGGTGCTCGAACCGCGTCGATGGTGTTAGATACCGCTTGCGATAAATCACCTAAACCTTGCGCGCGCTCAACGACCATACATGGAAATCCCACAGGTCGGGGCGCGGGTGCCATAATGTGCCCCTTCCTTGAGAAAGAAAGGCTTTCCTCAGGGGAAATCGTCAGGGAGGGGCTGTCGCGAGGAGCATTAACTCTGAAAACCAATCCAGTACGGGGCGACTAATAAAAGGCTCTCCTCGTCCTGCCTGACTTTGCACAGTGTCTGCGCAATAAAGCTCACTGGAAGGAATGCGTATTTACGCACCCCCCGCGGCCAGCTGTGTGCCAACGCATCCACGCCGAGGCTGCCCTCGGTTAGTGAATAAAATAGGCGACAGTGGGTATCGTCCGGCGACGCAAACAGATCTATCTACGCACAACCGAACTTCTTCCAAATTAGCTGGACCGTCTGGAGGTGGAGTCGCCATTCGCCGGGGGCGCAGCTCGGGAAGCGCGTCTGCCGCTGTATTAAGCGAACCCGGGATGTAAATGGCACGAAGGGACCTCAGATGCTTCTGACTCCAAAGGAGGAGATGACGAGCGAGATGCGACAGGTGACGAGAGCGCAAAACCGCCTTAACGGTAAATAACGCAACAGTCGCAATGTTATTGGTGTCGGCTAATACATCCTTCCCTCGCATCTCCATAGCGGAGCGTACAAGTCCCAGATATACAGCGCACCGCTCGCGGCAGTTGGGGTGCTATGCACACCCCTGAGACTGCAAGCCCGTCATACGTGGCTGATCATCCCGTGCTGAGGGCATTGCAATATACAGAATGCCAGGAGACCCCTCAGGGGCATATCTTCTATCGGAAATGCCGGGTCTACCACAGGGAAAAATTTGAATGACACGCAGGTGCAATGTTTACACAGTGTATGTCGGGTGCCACGCTCTCCTCGAGACTCGATCGTAAGCCAACGCTGAAGCGGTCTCATATGAAGCAGCTCGGGCGGCGTCACAGCCGCAGCATGCTGTCATATGTCCAGGAGCTTCTGAAATTGTTTCAGAGGGACCGCGTACTTCCCTCGAATTAAACCGAGGCAAGTCAGAACTGACTGGTTGCGCGCTCTTGTTAAACACGCCAATTAGTCGATCAAGTCTATTTCCATACTGAGAAAAAGGATCCTCTGCACGGGGCAAAGTTGCTCTTTCCCAGTCGACCTGAAGACTTAAACGAGCGAGATGCCGAAGCATTAACTCTCTGTGTTCGCGCACGTCTGCCAAGAACGGGCTATTATAAGTCGACGTAGAAAAAAGCAGAATGCGAACAACGCTCTCTCTCTGACATTTCAATGCCGTGACTACACATGAGACACGGAGAGAGAGAGAGAGACAGCTCGAATGGTGTACTTAGTATTAATATGCCCACCCCACGACGCAGAGCGAAAAAACGGTCTAAAGCGAGGGGAGATGGACACATAAGTACATGTCTTACAGGTCTAAGGCTGCAAACCGATCTGAACATTGAAATACGAGCCTCGGCGTTATCATCCAAAAAGAACACCTTCGTAGAGCCGGTGCGTAAATCAAATCGATCGTAACCCGCCGCGTATTTTGGGTACT
Organism: Paramisgurnus dabryanus; assembly: GCF_030506205.2. Taxonomy (NCBI): domain Eukaryota; kingdom Metazoa; phylum Chordata; class Actinopteri; order Cypriniformes; family Cobitidae; genus Paramisgurnus; species Paramisgurnus dabryanus. Next base: position 30,647,244 of record NC_133345.1, on the reverse strand, counting down.
ATGAGATAAAGGCTGGAAAAACCCTATCATCATCATCTCGGTAAGAGGGACCGGCTCGAACATCCTTCGCCAACAGGATATCGATTTTTGCACGCAGTACATGTGCATCGGACGCTTTCACTACAGTGAAACGAAAGCCCGAATTTTGGGGTGTGCCGGATTCGTAACCGAGGCGGATCGTGCGTAAAACCCAACGAAACGGGCTGGGAACTGAAGCCAAGCACCCAGGCACCGTACGAGGAGAAATAACGACACTACCGAAGTACCCGCGGTGGGGCAGCGAAGCGAGACAGGTGGGACTGCCGGTGCGTCTGCTGTGACAGCATAAACATCTACAGTATGTGTGTGTGACACTGACCTGAGCCCGCTGAGGGTAACGGTCGTCTGGTCTCCTCTACGGAGAGCGCAGACTCCGATGAGGGTGCTGGTGGTCCGGTCTCCTCAGCGGAGAGCTCGGACTCCTCAGGTCACCCGCTGGCGATAGAGGAGAGGTAGGAGGGCTGGTGTGTACCCGCTCACGGCTCTCTCGATCCTCCGGAGACCTAGAGAGGGAAGAGGAATGCACTCTTATGTGTGGTTAAGTGGGTACCGGCCGAACAGCCGGTGGAACATATGCAAACCAAGGATTTTCCACCCGACCCTCTATCGGGGGAAGGAGCTCCATCTCCTGAAGAGTGATCCTCTGCCAATCCGGGTCGCCCTTCACTGGCCACTTAAACTCCCGAATTTCACGGGAAGCGGCTAAGCGGGCGGGGCGAGCTGCTGACGACCGGTTCCCCTGCGCTGCCGAGATGGGGTCCGAGGAGGGGAACGGAGGTGGTCGCCGCAGGACGCCGACGGCGAGAGGCAGACTGAGGAGCCGGCGTGGTGGACCAAGGGCAGCTCTCTTCCGCCGGGGCATGACCTAGGAGATCGCCTCAGTCTGCGCAGCGGAGCTGTACGACTCCCCTGGCTCGCCGAAGAGGCCGGTCTGTGAGACAGGAGCATTCAAGTTGTTCTCGTCTGCGTCCGTCAGCCAGACACAGCCAAAGGTGGCGATCTTGAACCACTGTGGTGGACATCGCACGACTGAAGGTCGCGGGCTCCCTCGTAAATCCTTGTGAGCCTGCAGCAACGTTATTGCGTGCAGGGCCGAAGCCGCCTCTCCGGCATGCCTGATGGGCAGCGTCCGTAACCGGACGACTGTCAACAAACACGGGAGGGAAGGGTTGGGTGGTCCCTCCAGGAACGCATCCCGCTCCACTGAAGGGGTCCCCGCCCTTAGCGGCTCCGTTGGTGAGGGAGGTGAGGGGTGAAGCTGAACGGCCGGACGGCCGCAAATCACGTCAGCTCTTCGTGCCGTCGGGAAAGAAAGGCACAGGAGGAGAGGACCGAGAGGCCCGAGCAGCTCCGAAGTACCAATCATGTGGGCGGGACGGTTCGGGCGGAGAGGGGTTAACCTTTCCAACTCTACCGTCTCCGCCGCTCGCGGGCACGGCCGCCATCTCCGGAACGACTCTGCCTCGGAGGAAAAATGGACACCCCTCTGATGCTGCAGAAGTGACGGGACCAGAAGGAGGTCCAATGGATTCGGCAGACATCGTAGAACACGACTCTGCAGTCTCCACCGGAGCCTCAACCGGCTGAGGATGAGAAGGCCGGTAGGTGGAGGACGCATCCTCCGTCCTACTCAGCGTAGTGACGCGAAGGGCGCCCTGCGAGCGCTTGACAGCCGCACCATGGCGGCGTCAGCACTGCAAAGGCGCGGACAGTGTTCCCGTAGAAACGACAGTCGTCTCCGCAATCCAAGAGGGTTATGCTCTCACAGAGAGAACAGAAACTCTCCACGAACGCAGCCCCGGAGTGCTCGATGCCTGAGCACGAAGACAGCGCTCGTGACCGTCACTGGAACCCTTATACTTCTCGCATCCAAGATCGCACGGGCGAAAAGCTATCCTGAAAAGGACGCTGATCTCCGCATATACGAGAGAGTGGCTGCCTTTAACAAGGCACAAAGCTCTCTCGTATCACTCTTTTAGGGAAATTCACTCAGATGCTTAGTTGATGAGCGCACAGGAAGGCAACGCACACACTAAACTCAAAACAATAAACAGATGTAGAGCCGTGGAATAAGCGAAGCGTCCGCTGTGATACTGCTAGTTCAACCAACTTCAGCAATCAAATCCCAACAGAGTAAAGTAGCTTCTCAGTAGCAGATAAAGCCGGCTTTCGAAGCGAAAAAGCTAATTTCCCTATTTGCACCTGCTGCTTATAAAGGCACCTGGCGGGGCGGCGCCAGCATTATGCAAATATCTCAATGCCAAGTTCATTGGCGTTTTAGTAGTATACGAAGCAGATTGGTCTCTCTAAGCGAGTTCCCAATTCGTCGGTCACGACGTGACGTCGTAGTGACCGACTGAAAGGGAACTCAACCCAATAGAGCATCTTTGGGATGTGGTGGAACGGGAGCTATTTTGTGTCAAACTCCTCTATCTATATCTGTCTTTGTTAGCCCAGATAAATATTAACCAATAACATCACTTCTGAATCTGCAGGAAAGTGTAAAGCTGAACGCTGGAGTAATTATTGCACGATCAGACGCAGCGCCGCTCGCTCGCTGAATTTCACAAGCTTTCAGGAGCAAAATGTGGTGTTATTTAAAAACACAAATCCCCAGAGGTTTCTCCTGCCTCACCAGGCAGTTGTGCTTAGCAATGTTGAAGGTCTCTGTGGCCCTGAAAGGATTTGACACAGAATACAAAAGAAACAGCTTCACGTACCTTAGCCAGTCTCTCAGGTAAAGAAGAGACGCTTGGTAAAAAAAGTTGTGCAAAGTGTATTTTTTATTTTATTCTCAGTTAATATTAGGGAGTTTTTCCAGTGTTTTTGATTTTTATTTTCAGAGAAAAGCTCCCATGAGATCTTCAGCAAAATCGTGTTCTCTAACACCGACTCTCTAGGGACCCTAATAAGAGAACTAGAGCACAATGTAAAAGAGGGGTGTTGGTGTGTGTGTGTTCATGAGACCGCATGCTAATAGGTGTCCTAAATGTCACATTGGTTAATGAGGGGGTGATCTCTGCTTCATGCTTACAGACCATCACATATTGCATACTGATGCATATTGAAGGCAGAAATGAAAAATCACCTGTCCTATTATCACTGACTGCTGTAATGCAGTTTGTGTGAGAGGATACAGCTTCATGCACTCCAATCCACAAATAAACAATGTTTAAAGAGCCCATATGACGTTGCTAAAAATAACATTATTTGTTGTATTTGGTGTAATGCAATGTGTTTAAAGGAATATTCCATTTTCTTAAAAGAAAAATCCAGATAATTTACTCACCACCATGTCATCCAAAACGTTGATGTCTTTCTTTGTGCAGCCGAAAATAAATTATGTTTTTTGAGGAAAACTTTGCAGGATTTTTCTAATTTTAATGGACTTTAATAGAGCCCAACATTTAATACTTAACTCAACACTTAACAGTTTTTTTCAACAGAGTTTCAAAGGACTATAAACGATCCCAAACGAGGCATAAGGGTCTTATCTAGCGAAACGATTGTCATTTTTGATAAGAAAAATAAAAAAGATCCACTTTTAAACCACAACTTCTCGTCTAGATCCGGTCGTGATGCGTGATGTGACCCCACGCAATACGTCATCACGTCAAGAGGTCACAGAGGACGAACGCAAAACTACGCCCCAGTGTTTACAAATGTGGTGAAAGAGGACCGTTCCTAGGTTGTTGTATGTCAACTGATACTAATTAATGTATTTGTGTCAGTTTATTGTTTACAAAGGTCCGCAAATGTGCGTTTTATATATGTAACACGTGACCTCCCTACGTCACTACGCATTTACGTTAGGTTGCGCTGGATCAGACCTAGACGAAAAGTTGTGGTTTAAAAGAGCATTTTTGTTATTTTTCTTGTCAAAAATGACAATCGTTTCGCTAGATAAGACCCTTATGCCTCGTTTGGGATCGTTTACAGACCTTTGAAACTCCATTGAAAAAAACTGTTAAGTGTTAAGTGTTGGGCTCTATTAAAGTCCATTAAAATGAGAAAAATGCTGCAATGTTTTCCACAAAAAACATAATTTCTTCTCGACTGAACAAAGAAAGATATCAACATTTTGGATGACATGGTGGTGAGTAAATTATCTGGATTTTTCTTGTAAAGAAAGTGGTTTATGGTAAAAAAAAAAAAATTCCACATACTGTACATTTATTGTAGCTCCTATATGCTCCGCTTTTCTGAAATGCATTGATTTGTACAAATCTCGTCGTTCTGAAAACATGGTGTGCTCCGATTGGCCTGCTATCCAGTGCATTGTGATTGTGATTTCCGACATATTAGCAACAAGCCAGTCTATAGAAGTGCTACGCTTTTCAAAGATGCCAGTTTGCCAGCGCCAGACTTAACAAATGTTTGCGCATCCAAGATTGCGACAGCAGGCTCTGCCAACTACACTCTCAGAAATAAACGTACAAATGTTGTCAATGGGACAGTACCCTTTCAAAAAGGTACACATGTGTACCCAAAGAGTGCATATTAGTACTTCAAAGGTACGTATTGGCAGTTCAAAGATACATATTTGGGACATATTCAATTTCAATTCAATTCAATTTTATTTATATAGCGCTTTTCACAATTGTTAATTGTTGCAAAGCAGCTTTACATGAGTAGATGTAGAGGAGAACACAGAAAATCAATAGATAATATAAGAAGTAGAATATAGCAGCTAAGGTTAAACCGTACAAGCGAGCGTTATTAATAATGTAACGTATACAGTAAAGTGATAAGTTAAGCCAAAGTTGGCTGACTTTTTTTATTAGGACCTTTTTTAAAAGTGCCCCAGCTTTGTACCTTTATTTTTGACAGTGGATTGGTTTCAAAAAATGTGCTATCACTCTGACTCCTTGCCACTAATAAGCTGGTGTGTGCTGGGCGTTCTGGCGCAATATGGCTGCCGTCGCATCATCAAGATGAATGCTGCACATTGGTTGTGGTTGAAAAGATCCCCCCTTTCATATGTAAAGCACTTTGAGGTCTGCAGAAAAAGCGCTATATAAATGTAACAAAATAAAAAAGGCTTAATAAACCTATGGGTGATGTAAGTGTCCATATTTTTTACAGTCCATGGTTTAAATGCTTTGGTGTACACATCCGCTAACCATTTGTTTTAAGTGCATTTGTTTTTTGCTTCAGTAAGAACTTGGCACTGGATTTGCCAAGGGTTGCGAGGTTTGTTCCAAGAAAAGTTTTTAAAGAGATGCTCTGGTTGGGGTTTGTAAGATTCTCTTGCTAAATAGAAAAGTCAGGATACCTTTTAAAACAAATGTATATTAGCCTTTTGTAGATTGTTTCCTTCTTCTTATGTAAACCTTGTCTATGCAAAAGACCGCTGGAAACAGGCCAATCTCAACATAACACCAACTATGGCTAAATGGAAGAAAACATGGTTATTACCATATAAATACTGTATACCAAATAAAATGAAAGAAGTGCATTTTAAAATTTTGCATAATATATACCCATGCAATGCCTCTTTATCTAAATTTTGTGATATAGCTGATATATGTTCCTTCTGTAAAAAAGAAAGTGAAGATATTTGCCATTTATTTTTCTCGTGCAATGTTTCAACTCTTTTTTGGAAAGATTTGAGTTTGTATTGCTTTTCTAAAATCAATGTGAATTGTAATTTGAACATTAAGGATGTGGTTTGTTTTTTTGTAAATCAAAACAAATCTTTAGAATCAACTGTTAACTTTCTTATCCTTGTGGCAAAATTCTATTTTCACAAACAAAGATTTCTTAAGAAAATACCTACCTTTATAGAATTCTTGTGTGAAGTAGAACATTTAATTAAATCACTAAGACTAATTGATAACAAAAAATGTATTGAGATCTTTCATGTACCGTAATTAGTAGCCTAATTGTTTTTTTTTTGTTTGTTTTTTTTTTCACTTTCTTCTTTCTTCTCTTCTATTTGTTCAGATGACTGTATTGTTAATACATTTTGTGTTATATGCTAAAAAAAAAAAAAATTACGTTATTACTTTGATGCACATTGTCTTTTTGAACTTTTTTTAAGAAATTCAATAAATCAGTCATTTGTATAAAAAAAATAAAACACCAACTATGGCGTAACAGTCGAGATGTACGCCCCAACATTAAATTACACATTAAATTAAGTACAATGTTGTTACAATGCTAAAATCAAAGCTGTGACCGCTGAGTTAACGCTATATATAGTTGATGTTATATGCTAGTGTTTAGCCTGAAGTTCTAATATTGACATTACCGTTATGTTTTGCTGGTCCATACGCACGTCCATTTCCAAACAATTGATAAATCCTCAAATTCTGTATCTTCTTCTGATACAGACTCAAACATAAGGGGCTCTACACTGTAAACATGATGTGTTAATTTTTTACACATTGTGTGTGTCATGCCATTTAAGGCGTTATTTCATGTTAAAATAAATTAAAGGGACAACGCAAAACAGTGACGGGAGTAACACGTTACAAAGTAATTCCGTTACTGTAATTCCTCATTTTTAGCGGTAATAAGCATGAAACAAAGTATTTATTTTAAATCAAGTAACGCAGTTACAATTACTGAAATTTAAATGACTTTATTACTCGCGTTAGTCTATTTTGTGAAAAATGAACATTTGCAGACAAGACATTTCTAATCTAACATCGCAGGACTGTGGTGGGCGGCACAATGAATAATAACACAGAGGGTGTGTTAGTATCAGTCCTGCAGTAACTGCGTTAATTGATTTAAAAAAAAAATACTTTGTTACATGTTTATTACCGCTAAAAGTAGTGGAATTACAGTAACGGAATTACTTTGTAACGCGTTACTCCCATCACTGTTTTGAACACAACTTGTGCTGTCCCTTTCATTTATTTTAAAGGAATATTCCATTTTCTTAAAAGAAAAATTCTGATAATTTACGCACCACCATGTCATCCAAAATGTTGATGTCTTTCTTTGTTCAGTCAAGAAGAAATTATGTTTTTTGAGGAAAACATTGCAGGATTTTTCTCATTTTAATGGACTTTAATAGAGCCCAACATTTAATACTTAACTTAACACTTAACAGTTTTTTTCAACGGAGTTTCAAAGGACTATAAACGATCCCAAACGAGGCATAAGGGTCTTATCTAGCGAAACGATTGTCATTTTTGACAAGAAAATAAAAATATACACTTTTAAACCACAACTTTTCGTCTAAGTCCGGTCCAGCGCGACCTAACGTAAATGCGTAGTGACGTAGGGAGGTCACGTGTTACATATATAAAACGCACATTTGCGGACCATTGTAAACAATAAACTGACACAAAGACATTAATTAGTATCAGTTGACATACAACAACGTAAGAACGGTCCTCTTTCTCAACACTTGTAAACACTGGGGCGGAGTTTCGCGTTCGTCCTCTGTGACCTCTTGACGTCATGACGTATTGCGTGGGGTCAGCTGGCGCATCACGACCGGATCTACATGACGAGAAGTTGTGGTTTAAAAGTGTATATTTGTTATTTTTATTGTCAAAAATGTCAATCGTTTCGCTAGATAAGACCCTTATGCCTCGTTTGGGATTGTTTATAGTCCTTTGAAACTCCGTTGAAAAAAACATTAAGTGTTGAGTTAAGTATTAAATGTTGGGCTCTATTAAAGTCCATTAAAATGAGAAAAATCCTGCAATGTTTTCCTCAAAAAACATAATTTCTTCTCGACTGAACAAAGAAAGACATCAACATTTTGGATGACATGGTGGTGTGTAAATTATCTGGATTTTTCTTTTAAGAAAATGGACTAGTCCTTTAACATGAAATAATGCCTTAAATGGCATGACACACACAATGTGTAAAAAATTGACACATCATTTTTTACAGTGTATCATACACCTGGCACAATGCAGCGCAAAGCGCGATGCACATGTCTTTTGCTAGTTTCAACTTGGCGCAATTATCATTTTCACGTCTAGCGTTTTTTAAATAGCAAATGCATTTGGCCCAATTTTGCGGCCATGCGCATTCTGGTCTGAAAATGAGGTGCGTTCTGGAGCATTGTTGGTGCGTTGCTATTTTGAGGCAACTAAAATAGACTACGCCATTGACCAACAAAAACCTGCTCTAAAGTCTTAAGTCAATGGCACAATATTGTTTTTGTTATTTATTGAGCGCAATATGCTCCTACAAACGGGACGACAACGCAGCAGCACACAAATGTTTTTAAATATAAAAAATCAAGAGTCTCTTGGACATAAATAAGCACCGATTATTAGACGTTAGAAGGCATAAAGAGCTGCTTCACTTGCTGTAGCCTGGTGAGTTATTGCATGTTATGCTTTTAAAAAATGCAAATATTGCATCTATTTTTTTTTTTTTTTAAACGCTACAACACGGATTTATTGTATATGATGACTTTGTACCTGTGGATATGATTTTGGACATTTTTTAGTAGCCTAATGCTTTCAAAGCACTCACGATGCTGTCCGAGTGCTGAAACGTCTCCACACGTTGGCAAATTCTTTATCTCCTGTTTGTTGGAGACTCTCATTAGTTTATTGCACGTTACGCCCAAAACACACCTATTATTACTCATTACGCAAATAGGAACAACCTTTTTGGACTCTGCGCTTGCCACACAAACCATTTTTCCTTTCGTTAAATTATCAAAAGTCAAGGATTCGGACCAGGTCATTTAGACAATGCGCTTAGATCATTAAAATAGGGCCCAAGGTCTGTTTACTGTACACACACACAGAGAACTACTGAAAGGAGCTGCTATGTGAAACAGCCAATCAGAGCAGAGCTCTACATTATTATTCATGACCCTTCCAAATAAGGTAATAACAGACCATTTCATTCTAAAGGCAAGTCAGAGGGTTGTAAATGGACATGTAAAACCGTCTCTGGATCATTTTTGCACGGATGAATGGCTCAGATGTGGTAGTCTAAAGAGTTTAAAGTTGACTCACAGTCTGGAGGAACAGGTCGAGTAGATGTTTGTGACAGTTTGTTACTGATAGGGCCCTATCTTGCACCCAGCGCAATTGACTTTGTCAGTGACGCATGTATCATTCGTATTTTGCGCCGGCGCACAGTGGGGTTTTTCCCTCCACAGATGCACGTCAGCAAACTAGGGAATGAACTTGCGCTCCCTGGGCGGTTCAGCGCAAAAAGGAGGCGTGTTGCGGCGCAAACCATCTCTTATGCTATTTTGCAGTTTCAAAAAACAATTGCGCTACTAACCAAAAAAAACTAGTCTAAAGTCAGTGGCGCGTTGCGCGTGGTTCATTATGCTATTTTAAGGGCGCATGCTTGACCATAATGTATAGCGTGCACAACGCGCATACACTTTGCTTATCTAATCTACACAGATGCAACAGTTATTTTTGCAAATCATAAATTGTTACACTTAAAAATATTAATACACGAGATAAGGGGAATCATAGTGGTGAGCATTGTGGTGATAGTTTTTATTTATTCTCATGCAAATAACGATTAAAATATTTTCATAACTTTGTTGTGTGGCTGTATTACGTTTATTTTATGTAAATAATAGTTAAAATGTTTTCATAAGAAACCTTAATGTATATGAACTTGATTTGTAAGAGTACTTTGGGGTTGGACCTTGCTTGCGTTTCTTGGGTCCGATTTCAAAGCCCCCAAACCCTTTCAGCGGTGAGGGTGGACGCAGCGATGTCCTCTGCTGGCGTCAAGTCCTGAGGCAGATCCACCTCCCGTTACACGGCGTGCCCGATTTATGCTGGCAAGCGTGGGATTCCCCCGTACAAGGACGTCGGTCTCCTCGGCTGTGAACCGCTCCTGGCGTGCGCCTGGTAAATCCGTCATAATAATACCAACCCGCCACGGAACTTGCGCCCTTGCGTTTAAAGGGAATGTTGGATAGCGTTCTGATTGGTTTATTTGACGTTACGCCCAAACCACACCTATGAATAATGAACCTACTTCAAACCAACCCCTTATTGATTTGCGCCCGGCGCAAGAGTTATTTCTCACGCCGGGAAAATAGCAACAGCGCCCAAGATCCGCCCACAAACTCACTTGCGCGTTGCGCTTCGCACTTGCGTTTCAGATCGTTAAAATAGAGCCCATAAAGTCACTCAGTACTGACAGAACAATCATTATATGAGCTGTGTCAGCATTTCATAAAACACAATTACATCCTCAACCTAAACATTACCTGTGAGCGAGGGTATTTTAGGTCATGCTTTTGCATTTCTGAACAGTTATTAAGAGAGATGCACAGGTGGTTTGTGTTTACTGATCAGCTTTGTTTATGACTTATGAAAAGTTACGTCAAGGCTGCAGAGCTCCACTGAGGGCATTTGTCAGCTTGATAAAGAACAGAGTGTATTTGTTCGGATGATTATGAACGTTTAAGTGAATGATAATCCGTTTTCAGCGCTGTGTTTGTGCATTTTCTCATGAGTCTTATCTCTTTCTCAGCATGACGTGTTGGGTTGTAAGACGGCTCTCAACTGCAATGCAGCAGTCCAGACCTGCCTGTCATGCACAGACCTGCGAGTGACACCCTCAAAATCCCTCATCTTCAGCCATCCATCTTCACTTTCTGCAATATCCTGCTGTTGCACACACACTGCGCTATTAAACTAATGCATTTCAGCTTGTGCTAAGAACATTTTGATATTGCAAGATCGTATATGAAGGTTCCTCATCGTGAGGTCTGCATCCTTTTGAAAAAAAATTGCATTGTGTGTTCAAGGATTCAAAGGTTTTATTGTCACATCCACACTTTCAATTAAATTCTTGCTTTGCTTTTTACTCCAATGCCACTAACTGAATAGTAATTTATGCAGATTTATGTGGCGGGTTGTGTGTTAAGTATTCATTGATTTTATATTTGTATACGTTTAGTTATTCGTTCTGTTTTTATAATGTATAATTTATGTATGTTTTTGCACTGTTGTATGCTGTGTGCAGGATGCTGACCACTGAAACAGTCTCTCGTGGGAACCATAGATCTGCCAACAGGTCTGTTTACCTGAATCCACATTTTCTGCATCATTATATTGTTTTCCCCTTTACAGTAATATATTATAACGGTATTGCATGAAGTCTCAGGTGTCTCATATCATCTTGGTCTGCTGTGACCTTTAAAACTATAATTTTCTCAAATGTCATAGAGATGCTGTTTGTGTTACACTTGCAGGCGTGTTTGAAGTCAGTGTGCTTTTTCTCATTATTAGTCATGACATTATGCCAATCGCTGAGATTTAAGCTGGTTGTTGACATATGCATAACAGTGATTAAAATATGTTGCTGATTTATGTGATGAGTTTCTTTTAAAGTCTGTGTAAATAATGGATGAAAAAAGCAAGTAAATAAAATAAGTTAGCAAAATCTGAGAAATATAAGCAGCATTCTCTAGTCTCAAACGCTGGGGGCGTGTCCACCGTCTTTGAAACCACGCCCACTCATGGGAAATCTGAACTTTCAAATACAGCTACAACCTGAATGGATGCTTGTTATGCTCTGTGGCTCCAGTGCATCATTGAGCCACCGCTTTAGCCCCGCCCAAATAATCTTGAACACAAAAATGTGGGAAAACTGTTTAACGGTGTATCTCCACAATTTAGTACTACATAGTTCACAGTCTTTGTAACATGTTTCAGCAACACATTTCTAACATTTATAATGTGTTAAGAAACAATTTTCAGAAGTACCTTTACACAGACTTTAACCCTTTCCCCATCAGTGTTTTTAAAAAAAGATGCCAGCTAGCGCTAGCATTTTTCATGGTTTTCAGAATAGTTTAATGCCTTCCAGAAAATATTCTTCTTAAAATATAGAAATGAAAGAACAGACCTCCGCTTTAAAAAAACAAAACAAAAAACAACTCGTTTCATCCTATCTGCATTTGGGTTATTTTTATCACATCTAAAATATGGGTAGGTTTCTTCAAAAATACCAAATTTTCAGCAAAAAGCTGGGATAATTGCATTTTTGTAAAGGACTTTTGTTAGAACTCAGATTCATAATGATGATCAAAACATACACAGAGTTTTTACTGTTTTTGGATCAGTGAATGCTTTAGTGTTTAATAAGTTGGATAAAAGCGGCACCTAGTGGATAATAGCGGAAAAATAGTTATATTGGCAAATAATAAATGGCAGCGAAGCAATTTCTTATAATTTACAAGATAACTCGTCAATGGCGGGAAAGTAGAAACCCTCAGGAAAAGTTTAATCTCTTTCCCAGCCATTGATGAGTTACCTCGTCAATTAAGAGAAAACATTTGCACAAAAAAGTGTTCCTGTTGAATTTTTATGTTAATCTGCAATACACTTTACAATTATCCACTAGATGGCTAATTCATGAAAAAACTGAAGCTTTTTACTAATTTACTAATTTTAAACACTTTGTATGTTTTGATAATTGTTCTGAATCTGATCTCTAACAAAAATCCTTCACAAAATGCAAATTTTCATGCAATATTTTTTCACATATTTTTTGTATTTAATACTCATAAGCAGAGAAAAAATGTAGATAGGATAAAACATGTTTTTCCCGTTTTGTTTGTTTCTTGTTTGTTTGAAAGTAGAGAGTATGTTCTTTCATTTGATATATTTGTATGTTTATATATTTTTTAGAAGGAAATCAAAAAAAAGCTGGCAGGCAACTTAAAAAAATGGCTGGTGGGGAATGAGTTAATTAGAAACGTTTACATTTACCCCATAACTACATTAGAACAGCAAGCAATTTTGCGTTTAAAGGGATAGTAAGTAGAATTAAAAGTGTTTTATTAATCAAAATCAATGTCTTTATTCATAAATATGTCCTCATTGGTGTCAAATGACCTCTGCCAATGATCTGACTTTTCTTTGTAAGCTTAAAATTTCTTTAGTTACATTGAACGGGTAAGTCCAAGAAGGCTTCCATGTCGTACCGCCGTATTGATAAACTATAATTGCAGAAAGGGACAAAAAGCACTAGCCTTAATGTGTTTCCACAACGCGTTTTCTTTAGAACACGTGAACCAGCTGAAACAAGGAGATCAGTGAGTACATAACCGCTACCGTAGTTGCAACACGCATTTGGAAAAGCGAGGCGCTAGAGAGCAATATTCGTTTAAATATAAAATACAATTTCACCACTAGCTAGGGGATAATCCTACTTATTGGCCCTTTAAAAGACGTCTAATAGCCGTCCAAGCACAGCCCAGACATATAGGCCAAAATAACCATAACTGTGGGCTGTCGGTGGAAATTTAAAAGACGTCTAACTATAGCCCAAATATACTGTGTTACTCACAGCCAGACTATATTGGGTGTATAGTTATCCTTGATGATAAAATGACGGCTATTTCTAGCTGCATTCACTGGAGATGATGGAGCATGAAATAATCCTGAACGATTATCATTTGCTAACAGACAATACACTCCTGTGAGTTCCTATTACTTACATACTAACTCAACGTTCATGATGACAGCTTTTTTAATTTTCTATAGCTGTGGAGACTGTACACGGTTCATTATGCCAAATTTTCTGCACATCATATGTGCTATTACACATACAGTATGTGCATGAATGCCCTGCGGTCGTACAGTAAGGATTTATCTGTGTGCTGTATGTAGGTCATGGAGAGATGAATCCACCGTGAAGCAGGATTGATGCCTAAACACAGTGACTCCTCTAGAGCTCAGATTCATGACCGGACGAGAGACAGAGGAAGATTGATGGGCTTACGGAGAGAGAGAGAGAGATGGATAACAAGAGAATGTGAGCGAGCGTGTAGATGAGTTTCACTTTCATTGAGAGCTGTGAGAGTACATATCAAATCAATCTGTGGATTTTTCTAAAAAAACTCTTTATCTTCATTAGTTTAGCACAGTCTGACATTACTTTCTTCTGTTTGTTTGGTAAAGTTTTTCACATTTTTCCCTTTAACTTTCTTCTTTATTTCCATTCACACCACACCATTTCAAGACATTCAAAATAAAACCAGAAGAAGACTGCAACGGTCTTACTTGCTGCCGAGATATACCTGTACTTAGGGGCAAGACCATAAGAAAAACCTTGTGATGTACTCTAAAATCAAGAGGCAGCCAATGCAGAAATGCCAGCACTGGGATATGCCATCGTGTTTCCTCGTGCCAGTCAACAGTCTGGCCGCTGCATTTTAAACTAATTGCAGCCAAGCAAGCAGATTTCTGGCCGGCCTCGGATATAAAGCATTGCAATGATCAATCTGGATGATATAGCAAGTATTACCGTCTCCAAGTCTTTAAAATAAAAAAACCTCTTCGATTTAGCAATACCCATCAGTTGAAAAAAACTACCAAAACGCATTTATATGTCTGTCAAAGATTCCTCCCAAGATTACCACCCTAAGATTCCTCATTGTTTGTTAACAATGGTGGCTAAAGGGACCAAGGGGAATTGCGGACTGTCCAACTCCCTCCGATGGCCCAAAAATCATTACCTCTGACTCCCAATTTAATTGCAAAAAGTTAGAAAACATCCAATCTTTGACTTTCCTCTGTGCAGTTCTGTTAATTTAACTTGGGACTCATGCCCGGCTTCAAGTTCAAGCTGCCTTGAGGACAGCAAGACAAGTTTGTTTACCATTAATTATTAAGACTGATTGGGCAGTGGAACTCGTGATAATGAAAGTAAAAACAAACGCCAAAATGTGGTTCTTCTACTAAGTGAAGCTGTTATTAACTTTCCTCATAGATGGCTCTTTGATCAGCCACAAAAAATAAGGGATGGAGCAGGTATGTGTTACACGCGAGTCTTATTCGCACAGCACCCCCGTGGTCTGCAAAACTTTTATCAATATGAAAGTGGTCTGCAGTGTAAAAAATTTTGTCGACCCTTGGTCTAAACATTATCTTTTAAAATTACGTTTTTCTAAAAAATGACTTTAGTCCCCACTTTCCACTATTAACCAAAAGCTCTCGGCACGTATTATACTTTTGCTTGGTTGATAGAATCTATTAAGCGCCATCATGATAAGTCCTCCACGTGAACAGATAAAGAATTACCGTATTTTCTGGACTATAAATCACACTTTTTTTTATAGTTTGGCTGGTCCTGCGACTTCTAGTCAGGTGCAACTTATGTGTCAAATTATTTCATATGAACCAAGAGAAACCATTACCGTCTACAGCGATGAGAGTCCGTTCTATGCTGCTCCTGTATTTATGTAATTTAATGAATTCAGTGATGCGAAATGACTTCGGGACCTTTTTGAAATGTATTTGGCTTGTCGTGTTAATTTAGCCTATTCAGCCTCCTAGGTATGTTCTGTATGCTATTGTGTATCGTGTTAATAACTGTTAATGTTACTTTAACATGTACGGACACCTATTCAGCCTGCTGTTCTGTAAGCCATTGTTTAGTTGAATAACTTGCCTTTCCAGATTAAATGTCTGTTCTTGGGCTTGGATTTGGTGAAATCATTTTCTAAATAAACACGATGTATAGTCCAGTGCGACTTTTTTTCCTCTTCAAAACGCATTTTTGACTAATGCGACTTATACTCCGGAGCGACTTATAGTCTGGAAAATACGGTAGATGACTGAGGACGCACATATGCCAGATTTCAATTGTCGAGTTTTTTTTCCCCCGTTTAAAGGTTGTTTGCCGAATATATTAAAAAATTGACTTAATTTTTTAGCATTTTATCTTTATTCAGAATGACTGTGAAGAGTGACAAAAGATTTACAAGAAAATGTCTGAAATGTCAGACACACTTAGGGGCCAATCACACAAAACGGGTTTTAAACGCTTGGAAACGTAAGGTGCACACCCCCGCCTTTTTTGGTCACTTTGAAAAAATTGCAGTGTGACGCGGCTTTTTATATTGCTAGGCAACCACCGAGGCAGCTTTCCTGCCAATTAAATATTGAAGCGTGAGCGCTCTTTTGATGTTAACTGTTAGCAAAAACTTTCCACGCAACTTTAAACTCCGTTACCACAACGGAAGTCCCGCCTCTCGCCTCATTCGGTTGGACAATGGAAAAACACGTATGACGTTGGCAGCTTTTCTGCTCTGAGTGGTCCTTCAAAAACATGTGGTGCAGCAGGTGGCATAAAAGCAAGATGTATAGGGGTGGCAGTGGCTCAGTGGTTCATGTAGGTTGTCCCAAACCGCAAGGTTGGTGGTTCGATCCCCGGCTCCACCTGACCAAGTGTCGAGGTGTCCTTGAGCAAGATGGCGCCTTGCATTGCTCGCACCGCCGTTGGTGTATGAATGAGTGAGTAAATGGGTGAATGTGAGGCAATATTGTTAAGAGTTTTGGATGGCCATGGGTCTATGAAAGCGCATATTGCAGTCCATTTACCATTTATGTTTGGCGTAATGCTCACTGCTGTAAGACGCCACCCATTTGGCCCAACGAAGGTATCCAATGCGTGGTGAAGGGGTCTCGTGTTCTCGTTTTCCTTTAGCGCTTCTAGAAGAATAATTCCATTTATTTAATTTATTTCTCTGATCTCTGTGGTTAAATTATAATCTGACTCCAATTTGATATAGTAAGAATTAAGTGTATTATTATTATCTGTTGATCATAATTTATATGTTTGATTATTTATAAATTCCCATAGTCTTAGTTATTCGTTCATTAGGGACCCGATATCGCACAGGATATACGCCGGCCGTTGGGTACATCTCACGGACACAAAATTGCCAGTCTGGTCTTAGTCAGAGGTTGCCGGGTAAACTAATATTTTTACGTCTGGCCGCCCCATGCTTGCTCCGATCATAAAAATAGTTACTTTAGTCACGATCATGCAACTTGCTAAGGCAGGTGATAGACATAAATCTGAGAGTCCTGGTGAATGTGCCCCATGCTCCATTCAACATCAAAACACCAGTGTGATCATATCCTGACATACTTATTTTGCGGTAATACCAGACTCCTTCTAATCTACTGGAAATAATAATTTCTGAAAGAATTAAAATAAATCAATACAATTTCTGAAGAATTTAGATGAATCAAATGTAACAATTTATTATACCAGGCAGGTTCCAGCTTCAAACATCAATTAAAGAATATCATACAGAATATGATTCAATTCCAATTAATTAAAAAGATCAACAATTGCAAAAGTTACAAAGTCATGCCTGGCAATAGACACTCTGGCTACAGAGTACTTCCATCGTGAATATAATACACCTAAATGGTGTAGGAAGATTCTTGTTAAAGATTTCTTCCATGATGTTTTAGTATACACACAAAGTGTGGGAGCTCCTGGTTACAGGATGCCTCCATAAGGTTTGTATAGGCTACACACAAAGTGTGGGAGCTCCTGGTTACAGGATGCCTCCCAGAATGTTTTGCCAGGCCACCTTTTATACACAGCATGAGAAAACTACCAAAATCTAGTTTGACCTGTACCAAGTGATACTAAAGAACACCTGGTCAAAATCCAGTTTGACCTGTGCCAAGTGATACTAAAGAGCACCTGGTCAAACTAGCCAGAAGTATCTTGGCAACTGGTCAAACTAGCCAGAAATATCAAGGCAAAACCCCACCTCTACAAGAAATGCATCTTCTATCCAAAGTTCTTAAACCTTAATCCATCATATCTTAGATTTATAGAAATGAGACCTTTTTACTCATCGCACCATGACCTTTAAGATAATACTAAACATTAATATTAAATACCAACTTAGAACCACATAATATGTATACATTACATCATATATTTCAGCAGATACACAGTGATGTGAGCCTTAAGGCTAACAGTGCCAAAGCCTTTGTGATGAAGAGATTAGGAGAACAGAGAGTTGCATGTCTGTACAGAGTTTCACCTAAGAGTCAAATTTGGGTTAGCAACACCACCTGAGGTTTAATTGTTTTATAGTGTCTCTTCATAAATAAACTTAAAGTTGATTATTTACCAGCCGTACTACAATGCCCATAGAAAATCATTAAAAAAGGCGCCTGCAACTGCCATAAACGCGAATGGTGTGATCGGCCCCTTAGAGGGGTTTTGCATCAGAATTTTTTCATTGTATATTCTGTTTCATTTCATTGTAAATTCTGTTTCTTTTAAAATATGCTCATTTTCCACCTCCCCTAGAGTTAAACATTTGATTTTTACCGTTTTTGGAATCCAATCAGCCGATCTCCGGGTCTGGCGGTATCACTTTTAGCATAGCTTAGCACAATCCATTGAATCTGATTAGACCATTAGCATCGCACTAAAAAATAACCAAAGAGTTTCGATTTTTTTCCTATTTAAAACTTGACTCGAAAATAGTCCCCTGCTATTGAAAGTTACCAAGGGGACTATTTTCAGGCGCTGCGTAATATCATTGCATGTCCTGCAGCCAGAGATGTATAGTAACGAAGTAGAACTACTTCACTACTGTACTTAAGTACTAAAAGACAGTATCTGTACTCTACTGAAGTATTATTTTTTTCTCCTACTTCCACTTTTACTTCAGTACATTTTTTCTTTGAGTTTAATACTTTTACTCCAATACATTTTTTATGTGCTGCATAGTTACTCGTTACTCTCAAATGTTACGAATCATGGTCACATGGTGGTCTGAACCAATTGGAGATAGTAAAGGGCGACCCCTCCCAACCTCTCACTCACAAATATGAGCCAGGTTGTTGACAAATGTGAAGCGAAGAGAGAACCAAAGTGCGCGAGAAAGACAGAGAGAGAGAGAATGCACAAGAAAGGGCGAGTGTGCGCAAAAGAAGGAAACCTAAATTCAATGAAACACCTTGTACCTTTACCTATTACCATTTTATTGACTAATATTTCATTAATTCTGAATTCTCTATCGCCATATCAGTTAAATTAATCTGAATTATCTGAACATTCATGTCCTTGTACTCCTGCTACAGCCAAAGGAATTGTAAGTGTCCTTTAGCTTAAACATTTGAAATAATATAAACAATATTATATTCAAACTTTTGACTGTTTTCTTTAATAACTACATTACACAATACTTGTACTTTTACTTTCAGTACTTGAGTAGTATATTTTAAAATAAACTACTTGCAATACTTAAGTACAAAGCATGTTTAATACTTTAGTACTTCCACTTAAGTGCTGTGCTTAAAGAGCACTTCAACTTCTACTCAAGTCACTTTTTTGATAGAGCACTTGTACTTTTACTCAAGTCTGGGTCGCTAGTACTTTATACATCTCTGCCTGCAGCCATGTTACGGCAGCAAAGTCCTTGATTATTACGCAAGAATGAAAGTATAGTTCAGCCCAGTCTCCTGAAGATGCGTATAAATAGCACGAAGTCTAAAACTCGTGCAATACATACGCCAAATTCCACTTTGGCGTGCATATGATATGCCAGTCCTTCCCATTAACTTAAACGGTGCATCTTTTTTTGTCGTTTTATTTATTGTTGTCTCTTTTTTTTTTGCTATTTTTTACCATTTTCGCTTGGGTTTAGGGTTAGAACAACTTTTTGTTATATAAAAATGACATCCTAACCCAAATCCCAACTGTAACCCCGACTCCAAGCGACCATGGCTTAAATATGGACAAAAACATGGAGAAACCTGTATATTAAATAACCTCATTAAGCAAATCTAAAATCTAACCCTAAACCCAAGCGAAAATCGTTTAAAAAACAGAAAAAAAATAATAAACCAAAAAATAAAACGACAAAAAAAGATGCACCGTTTAAGTTAATGGGAAGGACTGGCATATCATATGCACGCCAAAGCGGAATTTGCCGTATGTATTGCATGAGTTTTACACTTCGTGCTATTTATACGCATCTTCAGGAGACTGTATTGTATAGTTCATAGCCATATCGGTCAAGTTTTAAATAGGAAAAATATCAAAACTCTTTGGTTATTTTTTTGCGCGATGCTAATGGTCTAATCAGATTCAATGATTTATGCTAAGCTATGCTAAAAGTGGTAGCGCCAAATTTGGAGATCGGCTGAATGAAAAAAATCAAATGTTTAACTGTAGGGGAGCTGGAAAATTTGAAAAAAAATTGGAGTGAACCTTAAATTAGAAATATCTCATGTTTTAGACAAAGGATTATTAAGGATTACTTTAGGTTGAAGCAGTAAGTATATAATACAAAGACAATTTCAAGCAGATATCATCTTGTAGTCTTGTAGAAAAACAGAGCATTAGACTGAAAACTTGTGTTGGAAAATTGTAAAGGATCATTCATGGATTTGTTCTGCCTTATGTCAGTGAATGGGAAGATTTACCCATCTTTAGACCAGGGGGCGACCAAGAGCCATGTTCTGCATTAACATCTCTCTCTCTCTCTCTCTCTCTCTCTCTCTCTCTCTCTCTCTCTCTCTCTCTCTCTCTCTCTCTCTCTCTCTCTCGCTCTCGCTCTCTCTCTTTTTTTTCTGCCTTTGGCTCTCTATCACTCTCACATTCCCTTTTTTTGTTAAAACAGAAAAGAGCCTAAAACACATTTTAGCTTGAAGGCGAGGTAAATTACATGACGGATTCCCTGTTTCCTGACTGATATACCGTAGAAATCATAATAAAAGCTCTGGGTGTAGTGTAGTAGCTAAATTAAACAAGCACAGCTCTCAGTCTAAACCAATCAGAAATAATAATCACATTGTACAAAGACGCAGAGAGCACATAACTGGGAATAATCAGTCTAAATATTCATGTCCAATATTTATGCAAAAGACCATTTAATGTACATACGGTATATGCACATATATTATGCATGAAACGTCAGTGTTTGATTACATTCATATAAATTAACCTGCAGTCTCAAGTGCAGTCTCAAGATTTAATATAACAAGTGCTGTTTTCCCAGAGGTGTATACTTTTACTTGAGTTTTATATTTTATATAGTAGAAAGTGTAAGTGCTTGCACGAGTCCGGGAGTTGATACGTGGTTGTCAATCTTTTCAGAGTGGTGTTAGTGCAATGCTGTTTGGTTTCTAAGGTGTCTTTGAAGATTGGTAGGTGGTTGCTAAGGTGTTCTGGGTAGTTGCTAGGACACTGAAAGGATATCCTATATGAATATGTCTCGCTGATGGACCGTTGGCTGATGGTCTGATGCGCAAGTTGCATAACATTTGAAACATTTTAGGAGTCTTGACGTCGTCAACTGATTGGTTGAATTCTTCAAGATTTCTGAGAGGTGATGTGGGTTTTGCGAAAAAAAAAAAAAACTTCCAGTTCAGTGGTCTCATTTATAAATCGCGCGTATGCACAAAACGTGCGTACGCCAGTTCCCATGCAAAGGTTGTGATCTATAAAAAACAAACTTGATGGGAGAATGGGCTTTCAGGATGGGATATGAAGATAATTCATGTACGCACACTTGCAGGTGATCTGTGATTTACAAAGGGAGCATTGCCTTGTTTTATAAGTCTTAATATTTTTTGGTGTATGCCATTTTTGTCTTTTGTGCGTACGTGGACTTTTAGTAAGGATCCTACGCACATTTTATAAATGAAGCCCCTGGACTTTTGCATGTGCATCATGAAATGAAGATGTTCAACTTGAGATGCTTTCAAATAAGCTATCGAAGATGTGCTTACTGATATTTTAACATAATTTTTTTTTCTTACTGACATTTTGAAAGCAACATAGAATAAAATGCTACAAATAAAAAGAACTGCGTTTGCTGAATACCTTAAAAGTCTATAGCCTAGATATTGGCATCGATTCCTATTGCTGTTAATGCTTTCTCGACAAGTGAATGCGATGAGACCGGTTTTCCATGTGACATGCGGCAAAAAGCCCATTGTGTTTTATTCTTTAATGGTATATCTGTAAACAAAGCAGTGATTGGTGCTTTCCATCTGACAGATGGCCTCCTAATCCCAATTGGACTTTGAAAGACGCAATGAAGTCCAGACCTTCTGCCGTCAGTCTGAAGGTCCGGTTCACGAGACTAAGTGGCTCCTGACCTGTCAAACTCAAAACAAGCCATGTTCAAGTCTTCATAATAATCCACTATCTATATACAGTAAGACCCAAGGTTTTAGTCATTTGAATTCGTAGCATAAACAATGCAAAATTAGTGACAAGCTGAAATTGTGATTTGACTAATCTTATATTACGACCATAAATGAGCAACAACAGTGATGCTCGCCTTAACAAATGGTATTAATTGGAAAATGAACAAGAGAATAGAAAGAGGTTGAGAGAAAAAGATTTTCACAAGGGTTTAATAGCTTCAAGGCAATCTTAAATTCTCTTGCGCGCATACACACAACCTCCCTCCCTCCCTCCTGCTGTCTCTCTCATCCTTTCACATCCTCCCTGCTTACTCTCTCTCGCTCTCCCTCTCTCTCTCATCACGTGTGCATCTCTGTGAATCGCAGGAGCGGCTTTGTGCGTTTCTTTTTGTGTGAGGCAGAGAGGCTCGGCGCTGCTCTCCTCCAAGGGCTTCTCACACTTTCTCTCATACACAGACGTCAGCGTGCTCGCATCCACACGCTCGCTTCACAGACAGCAGGGCTTCCGCCATCCCAGACGCTGTCTGTTGCTCCGTCTGGGGGACGACAGAAAGAGAATAGGGATTTTATCCTGGATTGAATCGGCATGCGTCCACCGAGCCAGGCATCATCCCAAGGTTGAGCGGAGCGCGACCGTTGCATCAGGAAGCAGGGAGGGATGGATCACGGGGAACAGGAAAGCAGGACGTGGAGCTGAGGTTCCATTTTTTTTTTTAAAGGATGCTGTCTGGTTCACGACAGGACCGTTAAGAGTTTAGTTGACGGATCTGCTGCTCCTGCGCTGTAGTAGATGGAGTGTGCATGCTGTAGGAGAGGGCTGTGATTCAGGTATGTGTGTTTAGTTTACCGTCTCTCTCTCTCTCCCTCTTTCTCTGCTAAGTTAAGCTGTTGCATCTGAAGCCTGGTTGGTGTTATCTGAAATTGCATTAGAATCGATTTATTCGCAGTTAAAATGTGTGTGCTCACGCTGCACTGTGCATGCATGCATTAATGCATTTTGATTGTCACTCAATATTTGACCCTTAATTTTGCATGCCATTAGACTTTGTGATGTTCAGGGAGGAGGGGGCCAGAGGGCGACCAATGTTTTCAGCCCGTTGATGCCTTCAGCGTGTTTTACTCGGTCAACATCTGGTGGCATGCACACGCAGGCGAAGGGATGATTGAAGTGCTCGCTGGATTATCACCGAGAGAGCTTTCTAATTCCCACGGCTCGTGGGCTTCTCAGATTTGTCGCATTTCTCAGCTGGAGCTCGCACTGACAGCATGCATTAGCGTGTGTTTAATGCATGCACGCATGTGGGGATGTTGGCACTGATTTGAACTCAGAATTAGCCGTTTTCATTTTATACTCCCCATCCGTTATCAGACCGTGGTCTGTGCATGTCAAGGATTCTCACGGTAGTGATTGAATGCGAGGCGAGCAATGGGTTGTAATTGTGTTAGTGGGTGGGGCACACTCTCTCTGTCTGTCTCTCGCCCACTCTCTCTCTCTATCTTAAATATGCATCGATGTCAGAGGAGTGTCTGTGTGTGAGGTAAGGGGTCAAGACCCTTGCGTCTGCAATGGATCGATAATCCATGCCTCCTCTGCATCAAGCTCTTAGACGGGCACACATGAGCTTCTTTCCACCCTCAGGCCGACAGAAAGAGAGAGAAAAGAGACCGGCTAATGAGCTGTCTGTTTATTTCAAGCATTGCACAACAATCTGTCAAACTCAATCATTCGGAGCAGCTAAAGAATATGTGAACTAAACTACAACTGACTTAAAAAAAATCAACTCTTTTGCATTTGAATGTCTTGATGATAGTGTAATTGATGTAAAGTTTTTAATGGCAGGAGTGTA
This sequence comes from Paramisgurnus dabryanus, assembly GCF_030506205.2. Lineage (NCBI taxonomy): Eukaryota > Metazoa > Chordata > Actinopteri > Cypriniformes > Cobitidae > Paramisgurnus > Paramisgurnus dabryanus. The sequence continues at coordinate 30,623,453 of NC_133345.1, read as the reverse complement.
ATACTGTTGGCATATAATTTGCATATCATATTAACATATACAATAGCTCAGTGGTAAAGCATTGCATTAGCAGCACAAAAGGTCATGGGTTTGAACTCGGGGAACACGCATATTGATCAAAAGTATCTGCCAAATGCATAAATGTAATACTGGAGCCTTGAGCTGTTTTGGCATCTATCCATTTATATCATGAACACATTGGTTTCCCTTGTGTTTTAGGGAAATTATAAAATGCATTACAGTTGGGTTTAATAAATGTCCCTCAGTTTTATTGCTTCCTTTGAGAGTTAAATTATTAGAAGAAATTAGGATTGCATCCATGCTGATCTTTAGCATTGCACCCATTGAAACTATTAGCAGTACCTGTTGGGATATACAGTACTGTATGTACAGATGTTACTGTAAGCAGATGTAATTGATGTCTCATTTGCAATTCTAGTAGATTGATTGAGGTGTGTAGTGTTGTACAGTAATTGCTTAATGAAGAGACTTTAGTTTTGTCATTAATCACAGAAGAGCTAAGAAATTAATTAATCCTCAGGTCCAAGTATTTGTTTCCTCTTCTCAGACTGAACTTTGCAAGTAGACATCGGAAATTAACTTGACAAATGTCGCACGTTTTGCAGTATTAATCATTGTCTAGTTAACTGGACTTTAGACTATTGGATGGATTAACAAGTGTCAAATGGACAAACCAAAACGGTCCCTAAATATTAAAATCGTGGCCGAGTGACCCTGATGGTTCGGTTGCTGGGATTTGTTTTCATTAAGCGTCTGACAGCAGAGCTGCAGTGGATTAATTATGGGTAAATATTAGGGATGCCACAATTCTCAATATAATATTGAACCGTTCGATAAGGTTTGAGATGACTACCATGGTCCCATACACGCATATGAATTGCGGTGTTTTTGGTTTATGCGTCCAAATCCGTCTGTTTTTTATTCCCTGTGCATCTGCAAATCCACGCGCCTCTCCGCAAGTTTAAACATCTGTAGTGTGGATTAATTATTTGCCTCCGTAGATGTGTTCTCTTTTTATCTCCTCTCAAAAAAGGGTAGGTTTCTTCAAAAATACCAAATTTATAAAACAAAAAGCTGAGATCATTGCATTTTTGTAAAGAACTATTGTTAAAGATCAGATTCAGAACGATGATCAAAACTTACCCAAAGTTTTTACTGTTTTTGGATCAGTGGATGCTTCAGTGTTTTATTAGTTGGGCAAGAGTGACACCTAGTGGATAATAGCGGAAATATGGATTGCAGTAAAAACTTGTCATTGGCAGGGAAGCGTTTTCCTTTAAAAGTCCGGTTCTTTCTGTGTTTTTGAAGCTTTGATTGTGTTTACAGTGCACAATATAACGTGTTCATGTTTTACGTGTAAAAAAACGCGGTATTTTTTCACACAGTTTACTTATCTGTATAGGGTGTTTTCACTGTCCTCAAAACGGGCTGATGTCTTTCTTGTTCTCTGAAGTCCCTCCTTCAGAAATACGTATCGAGTTCTGATTGTGTAGTTTGTTTAGTGTGTTGTGATTCGACAGCAGCTTAGCTTGCCGTTAGGTTAGCTGGTGACTGACGTATTCATGTGGGCGGAGTTTAGTCAAAAAACTGTTTTATTGACGTCATTCAATCGGGAAGTTGAGGGCTGTAGTCCAAACCGGCCGTTAGCTGTACGAAACCTCCATTCACATAGCGGTAATCCATGATCGCCATCTTCCCTCGTCTTTAGGAAACCAAAACATTTGTTATTTTTTGATGAGTATTTGTTCCAGAGTTCAGTTAAGCAACTAGTTAAATGAACCCAGAAAATGTTTATATTTGATACAACAATGGGTTAAAACAACCCAGCATAGTTCAAATTAAAACTCAAGGGGCTGGTCTCGTCCCTTTCTCAGTAAAATGACCCGCTCTGAAACAGATTGGAATTTGTTCAGAAGATAATTTTCCTGTAAAAAGGCTGTAAATTGAATCAAATCCACCTTCTCTAAGACTTCAGATAAAAGGGAGTTTAGAGATGGGAAGGAAATGATTCATCTCTGTAGCCTCCAAGCTCTTTTTTTAGTAAAGGAGAAACCCCAGCTTGTTTAAGAGAGGATCTCAACCATGTTGTAAGAAGTTATTTACGATGCCAAGTATAAGAGTGTAAGATAGCACCATTCATGAGTTTTTTTTAAATCAAATGAAAATAATGCCAGTAAACGTTGACTGGTCCTTACATATAAGCCTGCTTTTTATGCTAAATCTGTTTTACATGATTTTAGGGTGAAATATAATCTGGACATTAGATTTAGACAGAATTTAGCACTGCTCATAGAAATGTGCTTGGCCTTGGATTTTGAATATGACTATTTAAGCTTTTATATTTCAGTAGTGAAGTAGAGAGAGAGAGAGAGAGAGAGAGAAAAAAAGGAAGACAGCGGGTCTGTGAACATTAAGGTGTCTGACTCCAACAACACATCTGTCAACAACTTCTCAGCTTTCCTCACATACACACGCAGGCCTAAACCTTTGTGGTATGGTACAGCATTACCCTGAAATAATGTGTGTATTGTTTGTGTCTACATGCAAGTTTGCATTAGGGATGCACCGAATCCAGGATTCGGATTCGGCCAAATACTGGGCTTTTTGACGGGGTTCGGCCGAATCCTAGATTTTTTTCCACCGAACCCTAGGCTTGCACTACGCTGGTCGACGTCACGCGGTCGTTGATTACAGTACACACATCAGGTGCTGACGTGGAGATGAGGTTTTTCTTTCGGTGAGCCTTAGGGGCTGTTCACATTTAGCGGACACGAGCGTGTCGCACCGCATCGCTTTCATTATGCATAGGCTTATGATAATTGTCAAAATAATTTTTCCCACTTGTCATTCTGGCATAATTTTTTTACAGTTAAAATTAAATAAAATGAAAAATACACTGCTGTGGACGTTGTTTACTTCATTAATGTGTTTTACTGTGTTAATGGAATAAGGATGCGAATAGGATTCGGTATTCGGTTTCGGATTTGGTCGAATTTTAAACAGTGGATTTGATATTCGGCCGAACCCAAAAAATCTGGATTCGGTGCATCCCTAGTTTGCATCCATGCAAAATTCACCACATCATTGCTGGAGTCTTCTGGGTGGTTTATAAGGGTTGTTCGGTGGTTAAAGTGTTCAGAGTGTTTTCAAAGATATTTAATTTTACCAAGATGCATCACTGGTATTAATATGAATGGGGGAGATTGCAATTGCAATAATCCCGCCTTCCAGTAAAAAGAGCCAATCGTCAATCGATAAAGAATGACATCCTATGGAGTATCTCTGTAGGCGTTGCAAATATGGTGGTGAAGCGACTTCCTAAAAAAGACTTTGGTGTTGCTAGGTGGTTGCTATGGTGTTGCTTACGGGCTCTTTAAAGGTCCCGTTCTTTTTGTCTGTTTTTGAAGCTTTGGTTGTGTTTACAGTGCGCAATATAACGTGTTCATGTTTAACATGTAAAAAAACGCTGTATTTTTCACACAATTTACTTATTTGTATAGCGCTGTTTTCACTGTCCTCAAAACGGATTGATATCTTCCTTGTTCAATTAAGTCCCTCCTTTAGAAATTTGTATCGAGTTCTGATTGTGTAGTTTGTTTAGTGTGTGGTGATTCGATAGTATCTTAGCTTGCCGTTAGCTTAGCTGGTGACTGACGTATTCCTATGGGTGGAGCTTAGTCAAAACACTGACATCATTAAAGCAGGAAGTAGAGGGTTGTAGTCCAAACCGGCCGTTCCCTGTAGGCTTTGAAAGGCAAATTCTGTTAAAGAAAATATATCGCCTGGCAGTGAACTTTGAGCTTTATCATTTTACAGGTATTATTTATGCTATTTTAGCAACATTACACACTAACTAAAGTTTAAAAAATGGGATCAGGAAGAACGTGACCTTTAAAGTTCTTGCCTTCAGATATGTAAATAAGTCTATAGGAATATTTCACCTGTTTTAATACAAGCCAAGTATAACACAATGTCTTATACTTCAGGTTTGAAGGTGTGAAGAAATCTAACAATAGTAGAATGAACCTTAACAAACACCACTTAACATTCACGCCAAGCAATCTTTATTTCATTGGTCATTATAATTTGTTAGCCCGACATTAGCCATCTAATTATACACAATGAGACCCTACAGTGCAGTGATGCAAAATGACTTTATTAATCATCTTTTCCTATCATTCATGAATAACTTATGAGGTCTCAGGCGTAACCATTGACGCCTGAATTATTGATTTTCAAACATATTCCTCTCACTTAAAATATAGACACTTGTACCCCTTACATCCGAGTATGTTGTTTTGGATAATGGTTATGTTGTGTTTTCTAGTATTTAGATTTGACCATTCAGCTGTGATTATTATGCAGGTTGTGTCACTGGGTCGTAGGATGTTATACGTGTCAGATTACTAAAGACAGAATTAATCCACTTCATCTTCCAGAGATCAGGTGTCCTTCTGAATGAACTCTGCAGTGATCCTGGTCTACGCAGTCAGAAAAAAATGATCTCAAGCGGTCCCTTTGGGCAGTACCCTTTAAAAATGTCTTAATATATGTACCATTTAGGTACCGATATGTATACATTTGGTACCAATATGTACCTCTGAGGTACTAATATGAACTCTTTAAGTGCAAATGTGTAGTATTTGAAAGGGTACCACCCTAGAGACGGCTAAGATGAACCTACTCATAATAGTCCTTAAATGTGACGCTAAGATCAGTTGAATTGGACCGGGTGGCAAAATGTTATTTATAATGTATTGCACATGCATGTTTTTAATTTGCTAGTATACTAAATTTGTTTTGTTTTTTCTTTTACAGACACACAAAGCCCTTTAACATGTGCCTCACTGAGGATGTGCAGTGATTTTTACTTGGCACAATTGTATCTGAGGTCAACTCTTCTCTAGACCCACTCACACCTCAGGTTTGACTTTCAAACTTTTAAGTATTTGCGTTCTTCCGCTTCAGCACCGAAGGATTTAAGACCAGTTTTGCGACGCTGCATCCGGAATGCAAAACTGCTGAAATATCGCCCTCCATGGTTTCTGCCCGTTTCAAAAAGCTATCGTCTTACATCGTAAAGATTTGCAAAGGAATGTTTACAAAGAAACTGGCAAATACTACGAAGAAGAAAGAGAGCCGCGAAAACAAAAAAGAACCTAAAACCTCCCCCGAGCTGCACGCACGGAACCCAACATTGTCCACCACATTGAAAAGCACAGTTAAAAAGATCTCCAAATGTTCATCGGCACGCAATATATCTCTTGAGGAGGACGATGGACAAAACGACTGTTCCTCTCTCTCACCGACATTTAGTTACCGCGTAGCGATTGCAAACGGACTGCCAAGAAATGCCCTCTTTCTGAACAATAATGAATTTCATGAGGTCTTGTCAATTGATAGCAATTACTTTGACTCTCTGAACGAGGCGAAACTTGTCCATAGATTCGATGAACAAAAAGCTTACACGATGCCAGTAAGAAGGAATAGGAAGAGTTTGATTAGTTTGGCGCCCTCCGATGGAAGCTCAGAGGGAGAGCGGGGAGAACGTAGCAGTCTTCACACACTTCGATTGGGAGCTCTGAAAAAGTTGAGAAAATGGAAGAAGAGCCAGGAATGCGTGTCTTCAGATTCAGAAGCTAGCAATTGGAGAAAGACTCTTGGAATCAGAAGCAAATCTCTGGACCGAGCTGGGCGGCAACAGAAGACCACTACCCTGGAGCCAGGATCTAGCTCGACGGGATGTATCAGTCAGACTCAGGATGTGATGGAAATGATCTTTAAAGAACTTCAGGGAATCAGTCAGATCGAGACAGAGCTCTCAGAACTGCGAGGGCACGTCAACGCCCTCAAAAGCTCCATCGACGAAATCTCCAGCAGCGTCGAGGTGGTGCAGAGTGAAATTGAGCAGCTGCGTTCGGGATTCGTTCAGTCTAGACGTGAGACTCGAGACATCCACGACTACATCAGACAGATTAGCCACCAGACCAACAAAGCTGCTCTGAGATTTCTAAATGTGCCTGAGCAGAAGTATGAAAAAACCGAAGAGCTTATTTTTCAAATTCTGAAAGAGAAAATGGGTTTTGCAGAGGCACGCAAGACATTTAAAATTGAACTCGCCCATCGACTAGGGCAACAACGAGAATGTTACAATGCTAAACCCCGACCCATTGTTGTTATATTTTCAAGCCCGCAAGATAGAGATTTAGTTTTGAAAAAATGTTATAAGCTAAAAGGGACAGGCGTATCAATTTCAACTGATAGTCTGGCACATGATTCGAAAGAAAGGAAAGACAAGGCAATCGCCTCCTCTCAGACGTATGAAAGCATGGACATCAAGGTTTCAACTAAAGACAAGGCTGAAAGCGATGACTGGGACTCCATGGAAAGTGACAAAGAGCTAGATGAATTAAGTAAGAACAAATATGCAATTGTGTCCAAACCACCTCAAAAAAGTAAATCGGACAAGAAAAAGTCTCATGATCACCGGCGGCTTGCCGATGACACTCCGTACTCTGTCCACTACGCTGATAATGCGGCATACGATGACCCAGAGAAGCAAAGCAAGTCCTACTATTCTGACATAACATCTGGATGGCTTTCCCAGAGCGACTACTCTACACCCAAACTCAGTCGGTCCGAATCTGACTGTTCCAAACTTTGCCAGTCATATTCCGAGGACTTCTCAGAAAGTCAGTACTTCACCAGAGTCAACGGCTGCTCCCTGCTCTCATCCTCAGATCAGGAACTTTGGCAGAGGAAGCAAGAAGACATGGCGTCCTCCTGGTACGCTAGTCCTGCCAGTCAAACTTTGAGCCAAGATCAACCTTACGTGGAACATAATGAAGTCGAAACCACTGAGACTATTGACAGCGGTGTAAGTAATGGTCTGGTTTGTGTTTCAGGGGACAGGAGCCATTACAGTGGCTCTCAACTGTCTCTGCAAGGTGATCTCTCACCGTGGAAAGATTGGCATCACCTTGAGCAAGGTGCTGATTCAGGTTTGGATGCTTCCACTGAACAAAACATAATCTCTGAGATCAGTAGCCCCTTCGACCCTGCAGCCAACCCTGGATTCCCTGAGAAAATTACAAAATGTTTAGAGGTCGATTTGCAGTTTGAAGGCGAAACCTTTTTTACTTTAGATAGCACACCCGAGACGGCACAAGACCAAGATATAGATATAGAACATGAGCTTATTCTCGAACCTGAGTTGGAGCCAGAACCAGAACAAATACTAGAGCCTGAACCAGAGCCGGAGGTTGTAATCGAACCCATAGCAAAACCAGTATCGGTACCTGTTGCTGAACCACAACCAGAAAAGAAGCCAAAGACCAAAAAGGTCACAGCTAAACCTGAATCTGCTCCACAAACGCTGAAACGACAAGAGGTTAACCACCTCCAGCAGAACCAGAAAACCTCAGCCATGTATCGTAGCCAGAGTGAGATTAGAAATGAGAAAGTGGAGGAGGTACCTAAATCCTGGAGCAGCAGGCTCAGCATAGACCTCAGTGAAAAAACGTTTGGCTTTGGAGGATTTGGATCCACCCTGCAGAGAGCCAAGTCGGCTTTGGATTTTGTGTGGAATAAAAGTTCCCAACCCACCAACCCCCCGGTCGAAGAACCAAGCAACACCTCATTCATGGGCAGGTTCAGAACCACGTCCCAGTCCACAGCCAACAGCTCAAGCACAACTATCGACTCTGACGTCTACACAGAACCTTTCTATTACAAAGCAGACGAGGAAGAACAAGCTACTGAGCAACCGGTGGACAATGAGACTCATTATGTGGAGGTGATGGAGCAAGTGCTAGCTAATCTGGAGAACAGAACAAATGCAAATGAGGTCGAGGAGCAGTATCAGGAGGAAGAGTACGACGTCTCCCAAGAGGGGAACCCTGTACTGGAATACGACTGCAGCCTTGATGAGCAATTCGATGAGGAATATAGCGAGGAATATGATGACAATCCGTTGACCGAGGATACAGAAGAGTATGAAGTGAGTATGGTGGAGTACGTTGAAGAAACCGAGGAACAAGAAGCCGAACCTGAGGAACAGGAGGAGGGTAAGGAGGAAACGAAGGAGGTTCAAGAAATGACAGAAACGAAAGGAGAAGATGAGGTAAAAGAGACTGTAGAACAAGAAGATGAGAACAAAAATCTTACAGAGGTTCCTGTCCAGGAAAAACCACCTCCCAAAAAAAGGATACGACCCACCTTCAAAGAAGCAGCGTTGAGGGCCTACAGAAAGCAGATGGCAGAATTAGAACAGCAGATCTTGGCTGGAGGTACGAACCTTTCAGTTTTTATTACAATCTTTAGTATGTCTTATGTTACGATTTGCATTCGTGTCACAATTTTAAGTTTTCATTTTATTATTTTGGTATGGGTTTGCAATGACAGTAAGACACTGGTTTATCTGAGGGCCACAGTTTACTCTTTTGAGGGTTGATTTGAAGGGCAAGCTGATAGTTGCCAGTATTTGATGTTGAGTAGTTAGAACGGCTATTGATTGTGTGTGGGTGCGTGGGTGCCTCTGTGTATTCATGTTTGCCTTTGTGTGGATAGGTCTGTGTTTGTGCGTTTGTCTCTCTTTTGTTCTCTCTCTCTCTCTCTCTCTCTCTCTCTCTCTCTCTCTCTCTCTCTCTCTCTCTCTGTGTGTGTTTGTGTGTGTGTGTGTGTGTGTGTGTGTGTAATAGTTGTTCAGTTCAGATAAAAGTGTACTTTAGCTTTTGTGACTTTCTTATATTATCTGGTTGTATTGCAAATTAACCATAATTTCATCCATAATTCAATTTATATTTAAACATTTATGGAAAAGGAATAGTTCACCCAAAACATCAGGCCATTACCCTCTACATTGTCTAAATTAGGGATGCACCGATACAAAATTTCTGTGCCATTACTGACATTTGATTACTTGAATGATATTAACCGATACTGATAGTTGGGCTTTTATTCCTTGTTTCAAATTATTTATTTATTTTTATTTTGATGAAAGCCTTGATGGTGGCCTAAACGTCACAGATTTTTAACTAATAAAAGTTTAATTATTTTCCAGAATGAGGGAGTATTGCACAAGTTTTTCATTTTGTTTCAATGAAGCCAAGAAATCCTAAAAGTGCTGAGCGTACAACCTGAAACTCTGTCACCGTCACCCATTTTAAAATAATCACACAGTATGAGTTATGCATTTTTCCATGCCTTTTGATTGCCAGGATATAATCTGCCCAGATCATCTGCTGTTTTTTAACAATTGAAAAAAAAAACAATTAAAAACTGCTTTTATCTGCTAATACTGATTATAGGCCGATATATTGGTGCATCCCTTGTCTAAGCATTATCTTTATATTGAACACAATAGAAATGTATACATTTCTTTCTTATACAAAAACATCTGTAATCAGGGGATGTCACAAAGATTTTCTATATTATATGCTTTTCATTGTCTTTTGAAGCCATATAATGAGATCTCATTCAGAAATGTCCTCCTATTTGACACCAAATCCGAACTCCATGCATGTCTCATAACTGAATGAGATGCAGATATCAGGGTTCCCACGGGTCCTTGAAATCCTTGAAAGTTTGTGAAACTGTGAGAAATAATTCAAGGCCCTGGGAAGTTTTTGAAAATATACATACATAGATACAGGTCATTTGAAGTGCTGGAATCTATTTTACGCAATAAGTTTTCTGGTAAAAAAATCCATATTATTGTGGGATAATATCATAAAAATTCTAGACTTTTTAAGCACGCATGCTAAACTGTTTGCTTAAAATGCTTTTATCTTCTGTATGTGAATGTTGATTCATACCAAACTGCTTTTTTGCATAGTTGTGTTTGACAAATGTGTGTTTGGCAAGTGTTTGACGTCTCGGGTTACATATGTAACTGTTGCTCCATGAGAAGGGAACGAGACGCTGCGTCTCCCTTGCCATACTTCCTGCGTCCCTGTAATGCCGTCTTTTGCAATATTTTAGATAGCGATATACTTCCTGGCTCCCATGTCACCCTGTCTTTGTCGTTAAGCCTCACCATTGGTTGAATTTGATATACACATTCAGACGCACTTACCCCTGGAGGTGTCCCCAAAGTGTCACCGCAGTGACGCAGCGCAAGTTCCCTCGAAAGGGAACTGTAACAATGTATCTTAAAAGGTAAAACGATGCTCTCACTTGAAATGTGTCCCCACATTTAGTCCTTGAATTTGAGGGTATTGGATCTGGAAAGTCCTTGAAAGGTCCTTGAATTTGAAGTTAACTAAGGTGTGGGAACCCTGAGATATATGCATATGTGTAGTTTTTTTTATGAACTCTATCTTAAATAGCAAATAAAAAAATAACATGGCTTGGCAAACAATATTTTTGAATCATATATTTCTCTGGCATTTGTGTTAAAACAATCCTCTGCCTTGTACCACGCACTCTCTGATCTCTGTGATGCCTCTTCTATCAGCAACAATTGCAGCCATTTCAAGCGCAAAATAATTTAACCCTGGAGAACCCAAGAACCCATTTCTTCTATTGAACAAATTTGACCCAGTGCACAAATATCAGTAATATCACACGCGAAAATGACGTTGCCTGAATCATTTAAATAACCATCTCTCATAAATTTTTGAACTCCTAGAAATGCAAATGCAATAAGGTTGCAAAAATACCCAGACCACACCTTTTCAGCGCTTATTATCCACTGCGCGTCTTTAGTAAATCCCGACAGTCGTTATTTAACGGCGAAATTATCCTACAGGATCTGTGTAATGGTGCATGTCGTATACAGATGCTCTGTTTGACAGAATAGCCATTTCGATTTTTAATGGCAAAATGATGGTTAAGCTGTTAGTAAATACGCCCCTAATATGAGCAGGTTAAGCATGTCGTATAGAAAGTGTTAGTAGATTTTATGTACAAATGATTCCTATACCTGTAAACATCACTTCTGCTCATCATGTCTGTTATGCTAACCATTAGTTAACAGATGTTTGGAAATAATGACCAGAATGATTCATACAGTAGAAACAGTTGCTGTTGAATGTTACCCATGCGATCCCATCATCTGTGTCTCTATAAACTTTGTACAGAAATGTATTTTCTCCGTAGAAGAGTTTTCTTAAAAGCAAAAAAGAAACGTGAATTTCCACCCAGTCTTACTCACACTCACAACGCTCTTGACCTAGATGTGAAAATCACAGGCACAGCGGATGGTAAACCCAGAAGCACACTTTACAATAGCTGCTGGGATACTCCACTCCATTCATGCTGAACAGATGAATCGTAAACTGGAGTGAATCCCGATTACATAAAACATTAGCCACAAACCAGATCAGCTCAGGCCCGTCTGCTATCACATAAAATAAGATCAATTGCAATTCCTTACTATTAATATATTGTGGAGTATATTTATCAAGGTGGCTTACTTCATGTTTATGAAAATTAATTGCTTCAGAGCTCTGGGACATTCTCAGATCCGACTGGTGCCACTGAAAAATATCACTTCACTATGCTATAGACAGGTTTTCATCCATATTTCTGTTTAATTGTGAAATAAAATGTGAATACATCTTACAAGATGAATTTTATGTCAGTGTCAGTGCATACTGCCATGAAAGCATAGAGATGATGAAGTGATATCTGTTTCGTCAATAATATAAATTGTAATTACAAATATTCTATTAAATTAGACAAATGCATAACTAAAGCACTTTCACTAGATGTCTTAGACATTTTGACATCACTGTGTGCACTTAATATATGAAATAATACAGTGCACTTTTAAGTGAAACTGTATGTTATGGAGAAGAAGATGGAAGATCTTCACTGTTTTATAAGTTTGGTAAGCACGCAGCCTAGTTGATAATAGCGGAATTATAGATTGCCGTAAAAACACTTCCGGGAAGTGTCATTGGCAGGGAAACGTTTTCTCTTAATTGACGGGATAACTCATTAATGTCGGGGAAAGAGATCAATTAATTTCATGAGCTTCAATTTAATAAAAATAGCTGTATTGAAATTATTTTTTATTGTAAATAGTAACAATTTATCGTGGTACTGTTATGACAGTCTAATGAGATTCACCATTCCAAATATGAGGAGCTCAGATGCAAAAGCCACTAAACGCCATCTCCATAAAAAATTAGATAATGATATTAATCGAATGCTTTCGGCACAAATTATACGTTCATCAAATACATTTCCATCAAATCCACTTAATCCTGGCCTTAGGTCATTCAGGAAAACATGTCAAATATATTTAGGGGCTGATCACACAGAACGCATTTATGGCATTGGCAGGCACCACACGTTTTTCCGCTCAGAGTTTTTCAACTTCAGGTGTTCAGAGCGCTCCTGCAAAAACATGTGGCACAGCAGGCGGGAAAACCGGAAGGCATACATCGTGCAAAAACAGCACAAAATGCTCACTGCCCTTATAAAAAACGTCAAAACGCATTCTGTATGATCCGCTCCTAAAACGCATTTGGTGTGATCAGCCGCTTAGAGGGTTTTGCATCTGACCACCTCATTTGTTTTAGATTTCACTTACATCATTTAAATTGAGACATTTCAAGCCTGAGAGAGAGAGAGGAACGCATCCTGTTTCTTTTCTACATTTTGCAGAAATCACAATCTTTTGTTTTGATTGTGAGTTTTTGCAATAAAATTGACACTTTAAGTTTTAAATGATCAAGGCATATTTTTATACTGTTTTTGCACTGATAAGACAAAAGCAAGGTGTTATCAGTGGTAAACAAACAAACTCAAATGTCTGAATATGTTATGGTAATGAGATAATGCAAATACATTTTTTATTTTATAATCTTTTTTCTTTATTTCTTTATTTTTGTGAAATTTGACTTGGACATGTTTTTTTTCCAGAACGTTCTGTGTTGTTAAGGGCAGTGAATTTAAACAAAAGAATTAAAGATAAATGAAGTGGGAAAGCTGTCTGTAGTATATTAAAGTCTGGCCTCAGTATTTATTTTCACACAATCATAAGTTTCAGTGTTCAGCTCTTCATCTCTCATTGTCTAATTAAAGAACTCAGATAAGAATTTATTCGCATGAATAAATATTCTTTGTCGTGAAGACTTTGTCTGTCATGGATGCTTTAGTTTTTAAAGCTTTTTTAAATAGCAGGGGGTCGTCTAAGATTTTGTTCATTGTGGCATATTGATTTTTACTTGGTAGTAGTCAACACTGCATTCACATGCTTATTCTTCTCAGGGTGGTTTGTGATGTTGTCATACTTATATATATATATATATATATATATATATATATATATATATATATATATATATATATATATATATATATATATATATTTTTTTTTTTTTTTTTTTTCTTTTTTTATTGTTTAAAAATTCTGTAAAGAAATTATAAATTAGTTAAAAATATGAATAATGCAAATTTAAAAAGACGTTGCTAAAAGAACATTATTTGTATATTTGTTGTTGTAATGCAATGTGTTTACACGGTTTAAGGTAAAAAAACGAATTATTTTCCACATACCTTACATTATTGTTGCTCCTCTATGCCCTGGCTTTCTGAAACACGCTTATTATAACAAAGCTCATCATTCTGAAAAGCATGGAGTGCTCTGATTGGCCAGCTATACACTGAAAAAAAAATGATTCATTGAATTTAATAAATTTTTTAAAGGTAAGTGGTTGCAATCAATTTATTTAAGCTACATTTAAACAAAAAAGATTAGTAACGTAAAATAAAATATAAAACTTTTGTTTAAATGTAGCTTAAATAAATTGATTGCAACCACTTACCTTAAAAAAATTTATCAAATTCAATGAATAATTTTTTTCAGTGTACAGTGTGTGGTGATTGGTAGAATACCTCAAGCGTGTGACGGCACGTTACGCCCCTTACCATATTTGGAAAATCAGCTTTCAAAGCACAGCATCTAAATGTGGTGGCACAGCATCATGGAGGTGGTGGCAACAATACTACAGCGAGAATAAAAGTTATGCCCTCTTTTCTCTGCGTATACATTTTGCCGATGTTATGCAAATATGTAGACATGTGGGGGGGGGGGGCGTGTTTGAATGAGACGTTTAAAAAGGTGTGGATAAGCCTTCACTTTTAGAAAGAATATTTCTTTGGGTTTGAGACTTTACCGATCTTTATGCACTTTTTTAACAGCTTTAAATTCTCCAAAGACAAGGAAAACATGAAATCGCATCATATGTCCCCTTTAACTATCTGAATTCTGTACCAGGGGGGTAAATCTGCTCACTAGTTAGAAAATAACATCTTAATGCAAAATGACATTCAGACTCGACTCAAGTTAATTTTTAATAAACTGAATGTTTTTCTTATAGACTAAAGTGCCTGCATTTTACCTGGAAGTTTGGTTGCTGTAACATTGATTTTATTGATCTAATGAAATTGATTTCAAACAAACAGGCCACTAAAACAGCACAATACATTAAGACCACAATGTTTTTTATGGTCTGAGTGAAGGGTTACAGTAAACATCTGCTCAACATTCAGTTTGACCATCTCATCCGCAATCTACTAACCAACTCGGTTTAAGCTCACTGTTGCCACTCCTAATGCTGCCATGCGTTGATTGACCTCCAACGTCCATCTGAAGACTGTCAGTTTTATTATCCACATGGTCCAGTGATCCATTCAAATATTACATTGATCCCAGCTGTTACATCTCATCATCTGTCCAACATCAAAGCATCTGAGGTGATCAGTAAATGCGGGACAGATTTGGGGTGTTTCTAGATCATCTACTGTACAGGCTCACCATTGATGAAACTTAATCTCTAAGGTTTGAATCTATCCATAATTTGGAAATTGTATTTGTATGGATTGTTTGATTGAAAGTCTATTTAAATATACATAAAGGTTCTTTCTTTTTGCCTGTCACTGCAAACGTTTCGCAACACTATACTGTATGATCAATATAGCATCAGGGTAAAGTGATATATTGGTTCAAGGTTTGTGTGTGCGTTTGTTTGTACTGTGAATGAGATATTGCAAGTGAGCTGTTCTGGCATTATTTGTTAACACAATTCATTATAAGTGTGTGCAGTTATTTATAGATAAAAGAGTGGATATGTGCCATTATTTCTAATCTTCCCTTTCTGTCTTTCTGCTTCTCTCCTGCAGACAGCAGCGCTCTGGATACAGAGGTCTTCTGTTCTTTAATTCGCTTGTGTTTTTATGTTTCAGTCTCTCTGTGTGTGTGTTTTTGTCTATTTATGATTCTTCGTCAAACATTAAGCATGTTTTTACTGCTCGTCCTCTGTTGTATTGTTATGTGGTGATTTTACAATATCATTTAACAAAAGTCTGACATCACAGAAATGACATCACACTATAACTATACTGTACTTCCTGCTTATATTTTTAGAGGTTGCATTGCATATATACTGTAGGGGAGAGTAGGGGCGAAAGTAACATTTTTTTTTAGAAAAATTTTAATTTTAATAGATAATGTTTTAAACAGATATATTTTTGCCGTGGTCAATAACTCACAAGTGTGGTTTATCAATACCAGGTGGAATTTTGATTCATCATTATGATGAAAATGTAAATATTTTTATTTAAAACACCCAAATAAAACTTACATTTGAAGAAACTATGACAGAAAATGAATATATATACTAATAAAATAACAGGCTTAAATAAACCCAAAACATAAGTCCACCTACAGTTCTCACGGACACGTGTTTTATCAACTGTCCTCCAGACATGATGGACCACATCTTTATTTCATTTCAGCCGTGTGGCGCGCGTGCACGCTCGCGGTTTGAAGCGTGTCCATGCTATTCTCCGAGATGTTTTATCAACAGGTTTTTTGCCCAGCTGCACTACTTCTTGAACTTCAGCCAGCTCCTTGTTTCATGTCTGCCATTATTGGACAAACGGATTAATCCAGGTGTGTCTGATTATTGTTGTTGTGACTACTGAGGTCAGGCACACCTGGATTAATCAGTTTGTCCAATAATGGCAGACAGGAAAGAGGGAGCTGGCTGAAGTTCAAGAAGTAGTGCAGCTGGGCATAAAGCCTACTGGCTAGTTATTCTCCAGACAGTGATGGTCCGGGCCACGTCTTTCTCATTTCCGCTGTGTAGTGCGCGTACCTGCTCTCGGTGTGAATAGCGTCCGTGCTATTCTCCGCGATGCACTTGATGGCCTTTTTTGCAGCAATTTTTTTTTTGAACGACCTAGTTAAGGCGGTAGGGTTTCCCTGCTTAGGCGGCCGCCCTGAATAATGCTGCAGGAAACCCTGGAAGGCGAACTTCAGGATGCGTTAGAGCAATAAATAGCAGTGATGCGCGGGTTGGCGATTTTTCCAACCCGCGGGTCCCGCTTTTATGAAATATTTGGCCCGCCCCAACCCGCCCCAAAACTGTATCTATTTTTACAATACACACCGCTCCGCGCCTGCGACCATTAAAATAGACATACTAGGCATTTGTAATGTAAATTAAAAGAGGCTTTATTTCAGCCTAAAAGTGCTTGGAAACAGCCATTAGATTACATCGCCCTGTAAAGTGGTAACAACATACGTGAATGAACCATTAAAACCAGCATGGTCATATTAATATAGAGATAGGATAATGATAAACATTTTCAACATTTAAAAAGCAGCATTTGTATTATCTATTCACAAATTCCCTACCTTAATTTCTCCCGCAGATTCGCCCTTCCGTGACGTGACACCAAAGGTTTGGGGTTATCAAGTTACGTTGCGGAAGTTACGTTGCCACGTAGGCCTACAGTAATCCGTGTCATGTTTAGAGCTGCAACTATCGACTATTTTTTCAACCGATTTATCTATCGATTATTTTTTCGATTAATCGAATAGTCTAATGATTTTTTTATACATATAATTCCCCAACAAATAATAAATGTAACATCTGCCATTAACGCTAACATTTTATTTAAGCATTTTCTTAATTAAACAAACACACAAACCAAAATTTTCAACATGAAAAATAAAGTGGCAGCGCCACTTTAAAAGAGGCATTATTCACCTTAAACAATAAAATAGGCATATATTAATATTTTAAACATTAGTTTATGATTAGTACATGCATTAACTCAGCATTAGTTCAGACTGAAGTAAAAATAAGTTGTGATTCATGAACCCTTATATAAGATGTAATGGTTATATTATTACTGTTAATATTATTACTATTAGTAGTACTGCATTCTCATTTAACTTTAACATTTAACTTTTCTTAAGTTCCGGGTAAAAAACAAGTTCAGTTAGTATGATCTTCTAATATTTTATAAACAGCGTTTACGCCGCTGTTACTTTAAATAAACGCATGTCAGGAATACCTTACAAGACGAGCTTCTGTAATATCTGCGCACATATTCGCAAAAAAGACGTTCATTGGGAACTCCGCACTGCCAGCTGGCTTTCAGTGCACGCGGGCACATGCCTATCAGTTCTCAATGTGACAGTAACTTATTATTTCATAACTTCTTAATATAAAAACATGTCCTGCTCTTTATTTACTGTTTCAACATACTGCCCAGAAGCGATGCAATGTCGCGTCTGTCAGGCGTCTCGCAGCTCGTATTAAAGGAAGATGTAAACGCAGCTTTATTAAGCACAATATGTACTGATTCTATTGTTTATAGAGTAAGTATAAAAACTTACTGTAATAGTTCAAATTCTTACGCTGACGTCTCGTCATTTTGAGGTCGGAGAGCTCCAGGTTTTCTTCTTTTAAGATGATCATACACAGGTGTTGCGCTGCTGTGGTATGCCATTTCAGTTTTACACAGTATGTGTTTTATTTGGTCTCTGCTTAAAGTATTCCCACACTTTTGATCGCGTTCTGTCTGTTTGGTATAACACTTGTATCACCCGGTCGGAGCTGAAGCCCGCCTTCATTTCAAAATGTAAACAGTGCGACGCATCGACGCATTTCCGGCAAATCGGCGTAATTACGTAATCGACGTAATCGACTACGTCGACGCGTCGTTCCAGCCCTAGTCATGTTACTTCAATATCATAAAGTATATGCTCAGCATGAAGTCGAGCACACAAATTGTCGTCAGTATGGCCTACATGAAACACGACTGCCATCTACAGGTTTTTATATTTTCTGTGTCCCCCACCGAACACCCATTCTGCAGAATGCCGCAGAATTCTTGAAGTGCTCGCGGCATTCTGCTCTCTGAGACGCGCATTTTTAAAAGGCCACATAATAAAATATACATATATATATATATATATATATATATATATATATATATATATTCCCAAATATTTAATATATATGCTACAGGGAATTACACGCAACATATCTGTTTTTTTATTTTGTTTTTAATGACACGCCCCAACACGCCTCGCATTAAAGTTACAAATTCTTTACCCGCCCCAACCCGACCCGCGGGGCCTGCAGGTTACGAGACGACCCGCGCATCACTACTAAACACCATTTAGATTGATCAATAGATTGTAACACATGAAACAAAAACACAACACATTAAGAGAAAGAAATGACAGCTTTAGGAAATTACTTATCATGGTCAAAAACAGATTTACGCACCTACACACGCAAAACGGTGAGGAAATAATGCGATATTTTTCAGCTCTGTCAAGGGTTGCGTGCTAAAGATGCTGTCATAGTGGAATGAAAAAGTAATCGGGGCTCTGAGAAAATTGCATTGTTACTTTCGTCCTGCATTATTTTCGCCCCAGTTCTCCCCTAGGTGAACATCGCTGTGCCTCACTCAAAAAAGAATAAAAAATAAATGTGACCCTGGACCATGAAACCAGTCTTGGTAGTATGTGAATTTGGAGCAATCGCCAAAAATACATTGTATGGGTCAAAATTGTAGATTTTTCTTTCATGCCAAAAATCATTCGGATATAAATGAAGATACAAATATTTTGTGAATTTCTTACAGTGAATACATCAAAAACTTCTTTTGAGTGGATGCAGTTGTTTAAGCGATAGTTCACCCAAAAATTTTATTTCCGTCATCATTTATTCACCCTAATGTTGTTAAAAACCTGTTTAAAGCCTCATTCACTTCAATAGTATTCTTTTATCCTACTATAGTGAATGGGGCTCATGATCGGTTTGGACATTCCTCGAAATATCTTCCTTCGTGTTTATCAGAAAAAAGAAATTTTACAGATTTGTAACAACATGAAGGTGAAAAATTATGACAGAATTAAAATTTTTGATTGAACTATCCCTTTAAGGACTTCATTTGGACAACTTTAAAGGTGATTTTCTTAATGTTTAGATTTTTTGCACCCATTCCAGATTTTTATCAGCAGATGTATGAATCTCCCCCTATGGTCCAGGGTCACAAATCGTCAGCTTGTAATCATAGGGGAGAGCTATAATAAGTGCTATATAGCACCTATGTAGAACCATAATTGGTGCTATAGCACAACTATAGCACTATTTGACGTAAGATAGGTGCTATATGACACTTAAAGTGGTTTCCCTATGAGTACAAGCCAATAAATTATTTTTAGTGCTATTTCGCATAGTTGCCATCCATTATCACCCCGAAAATTGTTTTTTACAATCCTGTTGTCTTTTTTAGGATTTGTTTACATATATCAGTTTATACTTTGTCTTATTGTTCTGTGCAAGTCGTAAGTGAGCTGTTTTCTTGTTTGACAGGGTTGTGTTAACATTCTGGATCCAGCCAAACTGACAGGTGGAGGGTAAGTAAAACCCTTATGAATATAAAACTCACAAGTGAAACGCTGAACTGCTCTTTATAGCATTATAAACACAGTACAGGAATATTTCTGTGTGTATATATATGACTATGTATTAAATAATAAAGTATTATCCAGTATTATCCAGTCATTTAGATGCTGGAGGGAGTTTAGGTTCAGTTGTAGGATTTCGTCCCCGTCTGTTCTTCACTGACATATTGTAGTGGCAGAAGAGCAGCAGTGTGTTTTATTATTATTATTTTGGACCTGATCTGGTGTTAATTGTTTTGCTATGGGATGTCTCCAGGTTAATGAATGTGGTGGTGATGAATTACATTTTTGGTAATGAGTTGTTAAAAATAAACCAAGCACTGTTGACATTTACACAGAGACCCCGTTGTCACCGAGCACTGATGATGTCAATAATGCGTCAAGCATATGTGCCCCATTTCTGTATGCAAATTTAGACTGTTACCCATTGGTGCCAATCCTGTGGACGCTTTATCCACTGAAATGGATGAATAAATGCCAGATATGCAAATTATCGCTTTTGAAATTCAGGAGCATCTCTGATTGGTGGATCTCATGAGTTGTGATATCTACAATCCTTTGATGAACAAGCTGAAAAGGCGCGCTTCACATTTCGTGCCTAAAACTGTGCGGAAAGCATGACTGCACCGCTTTCCTCCTTCTTTCCAAACATAGATATGTACACTAGATGTCACCTTGGAGTTTTAAGCATGCGTCAAAACCGCCGCCATCTTGGAACAGGGGTCTTGTCATAGGAAGTAGCTAGGTAAAGTTGTTTCAAGATGGCGGCTCTATTTGACGCACCCAATCCAATGAACTATTGTAGCAAAGGCGACATCTAGTGTATATATATCTATGCTTTCCAAATTGCTTGGGCGCTCCCGTAGCGTCTGCCGTTGCTAAGTAACCTAACCATTGCGTTGTGGTTGCCGAGCACCCACCAACTAGAAAAGAAATCGGCACCTATGTGGTCACTCATGTATTCGGCAAAACAGAAAACATATTAATTTGCACAGTATGCACATGACATACTCCAAAAAGTGTGTTTTATGCACTTTCATAAAAAGTGGTCAAAATTGGGTCGGTACCCTTTAAAAAAGGTCCCATAGACACATAAACATTTGGTACCAATATGTACTACTAATATGTACTCTTTAGATGTAGGGGCACGCGGGGCAAAAACTAACGCGGGGTTAGTTGTAATACGGACTGTTTACATTTTTGCACAAGGTTGAGCGTTTTTTGGTTTTCTGGTATTTTTTCACGCTGCCAAAAGATGATCTCCCACAAATTATTGGAAATGTTTTTTCAGAGAGTTATTGATGAACGAGTGTTTTGGTGGCATGCAAGTTAATTTTTTCATCATATGTTTTTTCGGTTTATACGTTGGGTGTGTAAGATACCAAATGTCATATTTATCAGAGTCTTGTTGACTAAAACATAGCATCATTTTGAAATATGTCTGCAGCTCTTAGCAACTTTTTTGGTGGGCTTGAAAAAATTTTGACCCAGCGGGGTTAATTGTAACGCTGTGTTACAACTAACCCCTCAGCAATAACGATATGAAAACCGTTAACGTTAGCGTAATTCTTGCCGTTGTTTTAAATAAACTACACACAAATGATTGCTGGCTGCCAACAAAATAAATCTGCCTGTCTTATCAAAAATCGTGTGTCAAATTTATTTTTGTTCATATCTTTAATATTGATTGAATAAGGTCACGTCAAAGATTGAAATGATAATGAAATTAATGGCTTAAATCAGACTATGATGCTCATTATCTCAGAATTTGATTTTGAAACTGTAGTATGATTATTACTGGGTCATGCATACATTTTTTTTTTGTCATAATTGTGCTGCTTTTTCTCACATATTTAGACATTTGTATCCAATTATACTTAAACTACTGTTAGAAAAGGGCTGGATGAATGAATACAGTGTGGATAGCTGTCTATTATAGACAGATATATAAACAATATCCACTTCAAGTATATAGACAAAATAGTATTGAAATATTTGCAAACTTAATTTTTAGCAAGTGTTACAACTAACCCCCTGCCTGTTACAATTAACCCCACCTATGGGGTAAGTTGTAACGTTTGCACTTCTGTCACGTTTGGTGTAATTGTCCAAGAATGTTAAGTAGTAGAAACAAACTTCAAATGTTCATTTGTAGCAGAGATGTGTGTGTTGCTTGTCTAAGCAAACTTTTAATTAATCAAACTCAAATATTTTTTTAATGATTGAGCCGAAACCAAAAAGCGTTAGGTTGTGCCCCGCTCTCCCCTGCTTTTTGAAAGGGTGTCACCCTTAAAGTGTAAAATTTAGCTCAGTTCTTGCAAATGAAATAAGACGGTTGGTTCAGTTTAACGGAGGAAGGCTCAGTCATGTCACAGGTAAATTCAATGGACTGTGTGACACATGAAGTAAAAGCGGTTATTATAGCCCTTACCGTACCCCTCCCCATGTTATCCCCATTTATGCTATAAATCACTCGACTGCTTTTTAGCCCTGTAATGTTTCACACCATACAGCATGATTATAGTATTAATAGACTCTAAATCTGCCTTCATCCCCAGGGTTGGCAGCATACTTTACGGCATTGACAGTATGCCAGATTTACGCCGCAAGAGGACCATGCCTATTGTCCGAGACCTGGTGAGTAATCACGTCCAGTGTGCTTATGTTTGACTGATGGAGGCTCGGATGACTGTATTAACCCATCGTAGCCACCGTGCCACTGATACGCCGCAAGTCAAGCGTGTTTCTGCAGTGCACCAGCGAATCTGTACTGAAAAACTAATAGCGGAGATGGAGGGGCGTGTTTGTGTTTTGATGCTATTTTGGGGTTTAATACGCTCCACCAGAGTAAAAGTAGGTCACTCGTCTGGTGTTCGAATCATCAGTGTCTTTAAATGTGTTGTGCTCGTATATTTATGATGATGTTTTATTCATACGTTCTAGTATTAGATGACATGGTTTCGATTTGCAGCCTCATGTAGTGTGTTATATGTTTATGTTTTTTGCATTTGTGAAACATTTCAAAAACTTTATATGTCTTTTGTTTTAGGTCATTAGAGTTTGTCTACGTTCACATATACAGTTTGTCTAGATTTTATTGTGTAAATTTTCAGTTTTGGAGGACAAATGTTGATGCTGTATCTGTCCATATTTTGCATGAAATTAAAAACCAACCGTGTTTTGGTAAGTATGGGTCATCGTTCTGTTTTTACTTTGGTTCTGTGGTTCATTCTCATTGCCCATAACTGTCATGGGCGATATTTTTCCGTGAGTTGTCAGATTTCCTTCTTAGCCAAAGCAAACATATCTCAACCGATATTTAGATGCATTAATAAATTGAAATGTTGACAACTCAACCCAAAAATATAATTGGGACTTCATTGACTTCTGATTTAACTGCGCCTCTTTAAATCATGTAAAAGTGGCGTGCGGCAAAATCCTTTTACAGCGTGTGTGAAGTCAGTGCTGTACCGGGTCTGATCTGATTTTTCCCATCATGCCTCTGTCCTCTGTTTATTACCCTGTTTGGGCTGTGTGATTGCTTCAGGGCAACGACAGTCAGTCACATGACCTGCGACGGGATCAAGGGACCCGTCCTAACCTACTGTACTGTACACCGAGGGCTTTGGATCAAAATTTAGACCGTTTGGTTACGTGGCCTGCAGCAACCCTCAGCATTTGAAATGCATGTTTAAACTTACATCAACACTTACGTTCATGTAGAGGTGAAATCTACCCTACTTTCCTACGCATCCCCGCTTTAAGGGGCTATTAGCAGCCCGCTTGGTCTTTACCCGCGGATCAGGGTTTAGATGGTAAAGACTACCTGAGTATTGTGAGCCGTGATGCCTGCCAATGTAAATATGGCTAATTGTGGCTTCTTGACTGGCGTGTCCTGTTCTCCCTCATTAATTCTTTCTCTCTCTTTCTCTCTCTCTCTCTTTCCTGAACTCTTTGGGTCGTGTTTTTAGCTGGCTTAACACATGCAGTCTGATCTTGTCTGTTTTGTAGCAGCTTCGGCTATAGGCAGACAGATATGCAGTATACGACTATATCAGATGCTTTACAGCAGCATTACAAAACAATTGCACAGCAAATGCATGGGTGAAATGAAATTTTGTACTGCATGTTAGAGGTGAGTGCAGTTTTTAAGGATTGTGGCTTAGACGAGAGTCTCACCTCTGCAGCTTTTACTCTGCTGTTCAGAAAACATTCACGATCTGATTTTCTGCATGGTGATGGATATGAATTCACTTTGTGTTGAAGCGGCTCCGCTGTCTCGCTTTCTAATTTTGTTTTTTTCTTCTTCGCTTCTGGACACTTTAGGCTTTGGTAAGTGTCTCTGCAGTTTCCTTTAAAAGGTTTGGAATGGTGTATATGAACCTTTCTCTTATGGGTCAATGACGTGATGTTTTTGTGTGTCCGTCAGTGTTGGGGGTAACGCATTACAAGTAACGCGCATTATGTAATAATATTACTTTTCTGAAGTAGCGTGAAGTAACACATTAATATTTAAGTTACTTCTTTTAAAAAGTAATGCAAGTTACTTTTCAGTTTAATTAATTCAATTGAAAAATTAAATAATGTACTGAATTAAAGCCTCAGCTAAGTAAGAAAAAGTAATGCAAAAGTAACTTAAAAGTAATGTAAGCATTACTTTCCATGAAAAGTAACTAAGTAACGCAATTAGTTACTTTTTTGGGGAGTAACTTAATATTGTAATACATTACTTTTAAAAGTAACTTTCCCCAACACTGGTGTCCGTATGGTTCAATTAAATGTAAAAGAGTTAAATTTAAAAATAAATTTGCAGATTACTTGCATACATTCTCTTTTTTGAGGACCAAGTTTAAAATTTCTGGTTTTATTTCATTTTGAAAGAATTTTTGGGGGATACTTGCAAAGATGTCAATGTGGTGTAACCGGTCTGTGTCAATTGGTGTAACTAGTACTTTTTTTAAATGAAAATATAAATATATTCATAAAAAATGTGGATAAAATATAATCATAAGTTTAGTGTAATATGATTTTTTTAAATACATTTTTAAATCATTTGTCAAAGATTATTTAGAAAACAAAGCTGTTTTCAGCATATGTCAGGATAAATATTACAAAAACGCATTAAAATTTACATTATTTAGTAATAATTAATAAAATAATATTTTAAAATGATTTTTTTTATGATTACGCTTACATGCCATCAAGGTGGATAAAATATTTAATATTTCTCATTCTTTGGCGCAATTTGCGGTTACACCATTTGACATTTTCAGGTCCATTCAGTCTTAACTTTCATAAAAATGGTGCTGTGGTTCTCTTACTTATTTACTGGTGCTTCAGAGAACCCAAGATTATTACACTTTTCTTTTGTTAATAGATGATCATTAAAACCAGAAAACTGATCTGAAGTCAGATAAACTTCAGTATTGAAAAACATTTTAATAATTTGAACTCATGGTGAGTTCACACCAGACGCAAATGAGTTTTTTTCAGAATGATTTACATGTTAAGTCAATACAAAGATGTGATAGACATCCTGCGGCGCGATTCACGTGAATGAGGTGGTGCGAATGACGCGAATTGAACGTTTCAGGTGTTTGGTGAATATTCCCACTATGTTAACCAATCGAGAGCTTGCTCTAGTAGTGACGTGATAACGATGTAGCGAGCTGATGTAAAAATATGAAACAACAATGGAGGACAAAATCAGCATCGCTGTATGTGGACACCCAGAAGCATCTTAGTTTTTTTTATAGAAATAAGAATAAAAAGGATTTTGCTTGGAAGAGAGTGAGTGAGAAGGTCGTACAATTGAGCTATATACAGTTCATATTGAGACTACAAGCTAGCTAAAGCCAGCAAATTTAGCGTTTTTGTGTCTGAATTGCACATGCGAATGATGCGAATTTCACACGCAAATTATGCAAATTTCATGTGCGAATGAAGCGGGTTAACTCAAATTGTTTAAGCGTCCAACTACGCACTTATAGTGCGATTTATCCGCGTCATCCGTGTCTGGTGTGAACGCACAGTAAGTACAAGAAAAAGGTTCTTGATAAGTGAAAGTTTCTTTTCTAAAGCATCCTTAAGTGTGTTAATTCAATCTGAGGGAATAGATTTGATGTTGTGAGGCCAAAAATGAATGGGTTTCCTGCTGTGTTTAATTTAACAAATTAAATCTTCCTTTCAAATTATACAGAATTTCATTTAATAATCAGATTTTACATAACAAATATAGTTACTAGCCTTGTGTGTCTTATCTAACAGATTCTCAGCCTTTAGTTTTACTTTTTTTTAGTTATCTTTCAATCTTTCTCTTTTTACAAATTTTCCCTTTGTTCTTTCAGACTTTGGCTGCTCGAAAGGCAGGCATTGCGTTTGGCCTCGTGAACAGATCGACTTTAAACAACGAGGAGCTGGTGAGTATTAAACATTGATGGACTGATGTAAACACATTTTGAGCACTTGGGAACTAATGTTGAATATATAATATAATACTTCATATATTAAAGGGCACCTATTACGCACATTTTTACAAGATGTAAAATTTGTCTCAGGTGTGTCTAGAATGTGTATGTGAAGTTTCAGCTCAAAATACCTTACAGATCATTTATTATAGCGTGTCCAAATGCCCCTGTTTGGGTGGGAACAAAATCGTAATTTTTTGTGTGTGTACCTTTAAATGCAAATGAGCTACAGATCCTCTCTCCCTTACCAACAGACAGTGAGCGATTTTAGTTAAAATAGATCTGATTCCTGTGAAACAGTCTGAGAGAATAGTATCTCAATATTGAAGGTGGAAACTATGGTAATGCCAGACTGTGGGCGGAGCTTTCTCAGTGTGATGTCACATTGATAAGAGAATCAAAACAGATTCTCTTATATTTAGATCTAATTAGCTCTGACTGTAATGTGAAAAGTTAATCTGAATGATATTAGGATCTGACTGCACAACAACGTGTCTGTATTTGAGTATTAAAGGTTGTAATGCACATGTGTTCAAAAATCATGTGACAGCCATTGAATCATTGCTAACCTTACAGCTTCAGGTCAGTCTTTCATCCTGAATTATTTTTTAACAGTTTGTTTGTTTAACATTAATTCTTAGAGGACACTTTTGTTGTTCTGTATTTAAACCTGCTTGTCTGACGTTGGATTCTTCTTTTTGACCCTTGATCAATGATTTCAGTTTAATTGAAGTCTGGTACTTTAGAGGCGCCAAAACCCTGAATCAATAGAATAAGAATTACTCCTCTTTTCCAGACCTCCCATTAATTGATTGCTGTCCGTTAGTAAAAAGAATCTTGGAATGGCACGAGGAGATGTGATTTTTGGCTTTCTGTTGCCATATCTGACAGTAATAGTGCTTTATGACCTCCTGGGACATGTTTGGAGGTCATAATTCAGATGTGTTTGATTTTGGTACAATCATTATTAGGATATGAACCGATGGCTGTGTGATAAACAACCGGAACAACGCTGGCACGTTACATGCGTATAAATCTCCGAAATGGTACTGAAAAAAAAGTTCAAATATAGAGATGAGGGCTGTAGCTGGCCTGAAGATTTGTAAGTAGGCCGAGCAGATGTCTGAGGATTTTAAAGGCATTAAATACACCAGTGAGTGAGAGAAATAAAGACAGAGAGAGAGGATGAGAAAATGAGTGGGAAGGATGAGAAATAAGAAAGACAGAATCCCTTCGAGAAATGATTGCAGAAAACAGCACAGGCCTCCATATGCTGTCGATGACACTGGAACACAAGGACAGTAACTGTTATATCACTAGCAGTTTCATAAAATCTAACAGCTAAAGGCAATGCTGAGACTATGAGACTATGAGAGAGAGAGAGAGAGAGAGAGAGAGAGAGAGAGAGAGAGAGAGAGAGAGAGAGAGAGAGAGAGAGCGTGAGATCATTTGTGATGTTCAAATGTCAGTGTCTTGATTTTAAAGGGCTGATCTTTTAATGCTGTTGCTTTAAGACCGCACTATACAGTGTTTTTAAACATGCAAATGTATTTAGATCCCACAGGATATAATGTCACACTCCAGTATCTTTTCTGCAACACTGCAAGCCATGGAGATTTGATGTTGATACTCTAGGTCTAGGTCTGTATGGATTATTGAACATGTTTACATTGATATAAATGAAAGTGAGCCTGAATGCTTTAGTGCAGCAAAATGCTTTTGTCTGCACCAGAAATACATAACAATTTGTGATTAAATCTTAGTTTAAATACCTGTTATTACAGTAGCTGAGTTATTTGCCTTAACTGTTTTCGCATAAGTCAAAAACCTACTGAGCCCCTAAGGTGACATTGGAGTAAAAAAATCGAAAGTTTAGTTTCATGTGCTCACGCGAAACCTTCATGTGCAGAATTTTTTTTTAACTTTAGTTTTGCATACTCACGTGAAACTTTCATGTGTGTGTGCGCGATAGTTTCACGTGCGCACACGAAACTCAACTTTATTTCATTTTTGCTCCATGTCCCCTTAGGTGTGTCACCAAACTAAGGCCCGCGGGCCGACTCAGGCCCGCCACCCCCCTTTGACCGGCCCCCCAGCCCTCTGCCCCCCACTACTTGAACCGGCCCTATGAGGAAATTTTATTTTTTCAATTGTTCTGTGGAAAGTAATTGTGTCGTTGCAACAGGCTTCACTCAATTTCTTATATATATATATATATATATATATATATATATATATATATATATTATAAGAGTGCTTGACCAGACGTATAAGTAATTTCAAAAAGAAGAAAAGGGCCGCACTTTGCATATAAAACGTATATTTATTGCACAGACACGTTTCGGCTTTTTGCCTTCCTCAGTGTGCTAAGGAAGGCGCAAAGCCGAAACGCGTCTGTGCAATAAATATATGTTTTATATGCAAAGTGCGGCTCTTTTCTTCTTTGGAAAGTAATAACATGTTCGCATCTGGTATTTTGTTGATTTTTTTAAAGTAAAAAAATTATATTTAGTTATAAAATTACCTATATTTGTTACATTTTCATCACCCGACATGCTTGTGATCAAGCAGTAACAGACAACGCACGTGCAGATCACTGTCCAGAACTAGCAGTGTTTTCAGGACAGCAAAATGGCTAGCATTAAACAAAAAGATGACAAGTGAGTGCAGAGTTTAAAAGAAGAGTGGACCAACGATTATTTTTTGTTCAGTGTAAGGACCGTGCAGTTTGTATTATATGTAAGAACTACCCAGTCTCACAAAGTTTCGTGATATAGTCACGTATTTTTTTTATTCTTTTTTCGTGCTATTATCACGAAATTTCGTGTTTTTTCGTGATCGTATAACGAATTCCTGTTTTCGTGTGATTATCACGTATTGGTTACTCAACTGCTTTTTCCTATTTTTAAACCATTGTCGCTTCGGTTTAGGGTTAGATTTGGTGCTTGCATTAGAATGTCACTTTATATTTGGTTTATACTATTTTTTCTGATTAATTTTTTTAATATGTCGCCTGGCGTTGGGGTAAGAGTTGGGTTTGGTTAGGGATGTCATTTTATGTAAATCTAACCCTAAACCGAAGCGACAATGGTAAGAAAATAGGACAAAACAGTTGAGTAACCAATACGTGATAATCACACGAAAACAGGAATTCGTTATACGATCACGAAAAAACACGAAATTTCGTGATAATAGCACGAAAAAAGAATCAAAAAATACGTGACTATATAACGAAATTTCGTGAGACTGGGCTGCTAAGAAAGTGTGGTAGTTTTCAAAGATTATAATCTGTGTTGTCATCACGAAACCGGCAACAAAGAGTATGCTAGCTAGCGAGGGCAAGCAAGAGAAGACAGGATTCGAAGGATGAAAGGTGTACTGGCTGCACAAAAGAATGTATTCCTTTGCCAAACTCAGGTAAACCAGGCTGCTGTCTTAGCTAGCTATAAGGTAGCTCACATACTAGCTACCCATGGAAAGCCGTTTACTGATGGGGACTAGTAATCTCTACTACACAATGAGGCCTGCTGGTTTTCATTTTGGTCTGGGTCATACAATTCCATGTTATATAGCTGACCCGGCCCCCCATCACAGTCAGGATTGATAATGTGGTCCCCAGAGAAAAAAGTTTGGTGACCCCTGACGTATGGTGTCTGCATGAACATTGAAATTACGCTTACGGATAAGGGACAAAAAAGGCAACATCCGTTTGGACCGAGATCTATGATTGGTTGAACATTTTTTGGTCCTACGCCTTTCACAGATGACATTTAAACAACTTAACATAGTGATTGCTATCAGGATGTTAGGAGACTTTTAACCAGCATAACTAAAAATGTTTCTGGATCCCTTAATTTGTGAAAGTTTTACATTTGCTTGGGGTGGTTTGTGACAAAAAAAGAGAGTAGGAGATGGAAACACAATTTTGGACGTAGCAAACTTTAAACCCATGTGATGTTTTTTTTACCATATATGGGACTCGGCGTCAGCGTAATGCCCTTGCTGCTATTGCCTGCATCAAAAAGTCTGCATTGCTTCTTCTGCACTGTTAACCCTCATTTTTTTTAAACCAAATAAATAAGTACACTTAACCTATACCCTGAAAAAAATTTGTTTTAATTTAATCCACAAATTGCATGATTGCATGAAATTTTGAGCTGAATCCATTTATTTTAGCTTATTTAAATCTTTGGATTTGAACATTTTACCCATCATGCATTGCAGCATACATAAATTAACTGCTACTGTTATGTGAGTGTTGTTTTGCTGTTTGTTGTCTTTATTATACTAATGGAGTTGCTTATTGTTTTGTGATGAAGTTAAGAGCTCATCTTTTTACTTTATGAGATTTGATACTGTCACCATTATTGAGACTGTGTGAAGTTGAATCCTTTGCTTTATTTGATGTTACCTTTGCTTTACCAAAGTGTCCTCTTTGTTGAGAGTTAACTTAACATTACAGTTTTATAAAACTATGTTAAAATAAGACGTTTGAAATAAAGTTTCTCACATTGTAAAAGGAAAAATGTAATTGCCTATTCAACAATATAAACTTAAAATTACTTGTTTGTTTAACAAGGCAAAATGGAATTTTTTAGGGCACCCTATTTACCTTGTTTTTTGTTTTAAAGGAACAGTATGTAAGAAATTTATATAAATTAATCATAAAATGGCCCTGATATGTCACTAGACATTAAGAAATAATTTTCATTTCAAATACTTATATCACTCACAACAGTGGTCTGGCTAGGATATTGTCATTTAAAAAGTGGAGTTGCAGCCCTCAACTGATGTTTATGTTGTCATGTTGTGTATTGGCCACTAGTTGTGTGATTGCAGTACCAGTTTTAGCCACAAGTTTTGTGATTGCAATACCAGTTTTGGCCACAATCCTACATACTGTTCCTTTAAGTTGAATCAACTCATCTGGGCTTACAGTGTGTGCACAGAATTTAGTTTGGCAAGTAAAAGCTACACTGCTAGTAAATGTATAACTTGTCCAATCGTAACTAAATGCAGTCCTGTCTCTATTTTCTAAGCGTGCTTTGTTTTATTTACTGTTGGTTACTAGGTTATCAATACCACCGTCATTCGCTTGAACAACTTGATGGAAACGCACCTAATTTGTTTTTTGTTTTGTTTTTTGCCTCACGTTTGAATGGAAACCCAGAGTAGTTTCTAAGTACATCCATGGTATGACCTGGTGTTTAAATGATAGTAATCTCTGCTATTTTGCTAATATAGTTCAGGATGGCTTTTTATGTTTGGTATTTGTGGTATAGTTAGGCTATATTGCAGTAGCAAATGTTTTGTCTCTGAGAAACCAGAACACATAACCGCAGTGGATCTGGAGGCAGACAGCTCCCAATTCAGATATATGTAACTGCTTGCTTAATTCACCAACGACAGACAGGCAAACTACTTTTTAGATGTTGACAATTTATTGTCACTGTGAAGCGTTGTAAGCAAAATTGGAAACTGTTCTGCTGTTGTGTTTCTATAAAAGACAAAGCATCACGTGGGTTTGGAAAGATATAAGAGTGAATAATGAGTGTCTTAAAATCACAGTGGCCTGTTTGCTTCTGTGGTGTGATGGTTTTAGTGAGACGGGCGTGCGGTCTGCTGCCGTGTGTTTGACAGATGTTTTAATTTCTCTGTTTCTCTGAGATTGTGACCACTTGCTTCAGCTTGAGTAATTACTTTCTCTCTCTGGCTTACAGCGTGGTGTTTTTTATTCATCTGCTATCTCTGGAGTTGCTGATTTGAACAGAAAGTTGTGTTTAAGTTTAGACAGCTGTTCATCTTTATTGGATAACATGAAATCTCACAGTTAATCACACATACTGCGTACAGTATGACCTCATGATGCATTTTTGTTCAGAGCGTACATGATTAATAAATTATGATTAATAATTTTAAGACCTAGTAAGTACCCTGTTAGAAAAAGTTATCAAATATACCCCAGCTGTCACTAGGGCAGTACCCTTTAAAAAGGTCCTAATAAGTACCATTTGGTACAAATATGAACCTTTGAGATACAAATATGTATCTTTGAGGTAGTTCTATTAACTTTTTAGGTGCAAAGTAAATGTGATTGGGTAAAACTTTATAATAAGGGCTTATGAATCATGAACTAATACCTAAATTAATTCTTACTTAAATTTAAAGTAAAGCTGAGTTGAGGCATGTACGAATCAAAAACTAATGAAGAGTCATCATTAACTACAACTTGACTCATGACTCAACACATGGATTCCTTGTTAACTAAAAACATGTAGGGGCGGTTTCCCGGACAGGGATTAGACTAGTCCTAGACTTAAACAGTTTTAAGAGCTCTCCAAACTGAAAACAACTTGCACTTACGTATCTTAAAATACATCAGTGCCCTTTGTTTTACCTCAAAATGCACACAGGTAATGTTTTTAGTAAGGCATGTTTGTTAAAACTAATTATATTTCCTAATTAAACTAAGGCCTAGTTCTGGATTAAGCTAATCCTGGTCCGGGAAACCGCCCCGTAATGTTGTACTTAATGGATGTACTAATCATAAACTAATGAAGAGTTATCATGAACTTAGCATTAGTAAAAAGTAGAAATAAATGCATGACTTAGTTCATTATGATTTATGGACCCTTATTATAAAGTGAACCCACATTGGTTAATGCACAACATGAACAATTGTATTGTCATTAACCAATATTAATAAATGCTAGAATAAAACTACTGTTCATAGTTCATGTTAGCTAATCCATTTACTTATGTTAAAGGATTAATCCATTTTCTTAAAAGAAAAATCCAGATAATTTACTCACCACCATGTCATCCAAAATGTTTTTGAGGAAAACATTGCAGGATTTTTCTAATTTTAATGGACTTTAATAGAGCCCAACATTTATTACTTAACTCAACACTTAACGTTTTTTTTCAACTGAGTTTCAAAGGACTATAAACGATCCCAAACAAGGCATAAGGGTCTTATCTAACAAAACGGTTGTCATTTTGACAATAAAAATAACAAATATACACTTTTAAACCACATCTTCTCGTCATGCAGATCCGGTCGTGATGCCCAGCTGACCCCACGCAATACGTCATGACGTCAAGAGGTCACAGAGGACGAACGCGAAACTCCACCCCCGTGTTTAAAAGTGTGTTGAAAGAGGACCGTTCCTACGTTGTTGTATGTCAACTGATACTAATCAATGTCTTTGTGTCAGTTTATTGTTTACAATGGTCCGCAAATGTGCGTTTTATATATGTAACACGTGACCTCCCTACGTCACTACGCGTTTACGTTAGGTCGCGCTGGACCGTAAAAGTTGTGGTTTAAAAGTACATATTTGTTATTTTTCTTGTCAAAAATGAAAATCGTTTCGCTAGATAAGACCCTTTTGCCTCGTTTGGGATCGTTTATAGTCCTTTGAAACTCCGTTGAAAAAAAACATTAAGTGTTGAGTTAAGTATTAAATGTTGGGCTCTATTAAAGTCCATTAACTCTTTCACCGCCAGCGTTTTTAAAAAAAGTTGCCAGCCAGCGCCAGCGTTTTTCATGATTTTCACCAAAGTTTAATGCCTTCCAGAAAATGTTCTTCTTTAAATAAATAAACATACAATATACCAAATGAAAGAACAGACCCTCTGCTTTCAAACAAAAAAAACCGTTTCATCCTACCTTTAGTGGTTCTTTTGCAATCAGCTTTTGAATATGGGTAGGTTTTTGCAAAAACACCATATTTTGAGCAAAAAGCAAAAATAATTCCATATTTGTGACGGACTTTTCATAGAGATCCCATTCAGAGCGATCTTTAAAACAGACACGGACATGCAGCGGCTTGCCATAGGGCAATACTTCCGGTTTTAAAAAGTTGCGGCACCTGGTGGATAATAGCGGTATTGCAGAAAGACGGAAAATCTCGTCATTGGCGGGGAAGCGTTTTTTCTTAATTGACGAGATATCTCGTCAATGGCGGGGAAAGAGTTAAAATTAGAAAAATCCTGCAATGTTTTCCTCAAAAAACATAATTTCTTCTTGACTGAACAAAGAAAGAAATCAACATTTTGGATGACATGGTGGTGAGTAAGTTATCTGGATTTTTCTTTTAAGAAAATTGACTAATTCTTTAACAAATGCAACCTTACTGTAAAGTGTTACCCTATGTATTCAAATGTATTTAATGTTTTTTTGCAAAGTGTAAATATGTAACCTTGGACCATAAAACCAATCATAAGGGTCAATTTATAGATGTATACATCATCTGAATGATTAAGCTTTCCAATGACCATGTTTACACGAACCCTCATAATGCGATTATAATGGGATTTTGGTAATATTGCTTTTATACTTTGCCGCATGTAAACACAATACTTTGCTAAACAATGCGATTAAGCAAGTATAAGCGTATTAAAACAGGTTCCATACGCTGTTTTTAATTGCAGTATGCGGCCATGTAAACACTTTAATCGCATTGAAACCACACTTACTGAAGTGCGCATGTTTTTGTTCCCTGAACTTTGTCAACATGTCTCGCTGTCAGCAGTCTGTCGTCCAGAAGTAGCTTTAATAACGCGACAGCAACATTTAAAACCGTTACAGGCACCGTCGTTATACAGTATTTCTGTCTTTATCACCGAATAATGAAAAATGTTTAAAAACGTTTTTTTTTTTCATTTAAAGGCGTGGTGCATAATTTTTGAAAAACACTTTGGAAAAGAGGATTGGATGTATAGACCGTTTCAGCAGTAACAACATAAACAAGCGGCTGTCGCGGTCCGCACGTAACTTCCGGTAAACTCCGCTAAGAATAAATAACAACAAAGTTCTTTAAACGTAGTTTATTTATATAACAAGCAAAAAAAAAAACAACAACACATAGATTACCTAGGAAATCAAAACATTTGTTATTTTCGAGGAGGCATTTGTTCAAGAGATCAGTTTAGCAACTAGTCAGACCATTAAAAAAACGAAACCGGAAGTAAAGTTCGGATCCAGACGTGTATCACGTGCGTCCGATGAAACCGTCTATATCAAAACACACTTGTAGCCAATCAGCAGTAAGGGGCATGTCTACTTACTGATATCGTTGCCTGGGTTGCGTATGTGTGGGGTGGGTCTATCAAAAGAAGGTCCAGATTCTATTGGGTTAGGGGCGTGTTTGTTTAGGTGATTTCAAATGTCAACATTGGCGTTAAGAGATCATGCACCCCGCCTTTAATGAAACTAAATTAGAACAGTAGACAGTATACGTGAGTTCATCATTTTTGCTCTGCATTTAGCTGTGTGTGAATGATAAGCACACCCATTAACAAATTATCAGAAAATAAAAACGAGTGAAGAGGTTAATAGTCTAATAGTTAATAGAGGTTAAGAGGTTAATAGTAATAGTCATGTAAACATCTTGCTGCGATTAAGTCCTTGCTCTGATTATTGTAATTAATCGCATTATTGGTGTACTTGTAAACGTTGTCATTGATGTATAGGACAATAGTTGGTGTAGATACAGCTATTTGAAAATCTGGAATCTGAGGAGGCAAAAAAATCTAAATATAATAAATAAATCTAAATAGAAAATCGGCTTTTAAGTTGTCAAAATGAACTTCTTAACTCTTTCCCCGCCATTGACGAGTAAACTCATCAATTATGAAAAAATCGCTTCATTGCCAATGATAAGTATTTCCGTCTTTCCGCAATACTGCTATTATCCGAAGTATAAAACCCGGAAGTATCGCAAACAGCTTTATGTGTGTGTAAGTTTTAAGAATCGCTCTGCATCTGATTTCTATCAAAAGTCCTTTTACAAAAATGGAGTTAACGGGTTTTTTTTTTTTTTGTTTGAAAGCAGAGGGTTTGTTGTTTCATTTGATATATTGTATGTTTATATATTTTAAGAATAAAATTTTCTGGAAGGCACTTTTGTGAAAATCATGAAAAATGCTGGCACTGACTTGCAGCTTAAAAAAAAAAAAAAAAAAAAAAAAAAAAAAATCGCTGGCGGGGAAAGAGTTAAGGGCTTATTATAAGTGTGCATATAGATAACCATAGACCTTACAGATGACAATAACTTGCACTTAAGCATTTCATCCACTCATTTGATATATTTACAGTAGGAATTTACAAAATATCTTCATGAAACATTAACTTTACATAATTTCCCAATGATTTTTGCCATAAAAGAAAAATCTATAAATTTGATCCAAAATATTTTGGCTATTGCTACAAATATACCCATGCGACTTATGATTGTTTTTTTTGTTCCAAGCTCACATAAACAGTATATGCTATGCACCCTTAAAGTATTTCATATAACTAAGATGCCTGTCATTAATGACTTTACTCCTAATTTTTGGGAATCATCAGTTTCTCCACACTTGTTTTACTTGCACTTCAAATTTAATGCCGTTTTACTTTTGGACCTGAATTTTTCCACAGAGATCCGCAGTGTTTCCCTCTCCTTATCTATTTTTACGACTGCCTTGCTAATTAGCCTGAATTCACTGTGCAATACTTCTGTTTGTTCATTTATCTATTTATAAGCCATTTGGATGCAGCAGATCTTCTCTGTAGCTCTTAATGTAATGACTCTGTGGGAGGAGAGCAGCTCACACTTCTCAGCAGAAATGCATCATGGGAAATGAGAAAAGAGCAGTTTAGAGAGCTGTATATCTCTGTCCCACCTCTACTTGTTCTGTATCCGCTTCAGCTGTAGTAGAGCAGATTTACAGCACACATTGATTGTAATCTTTCACAAGGCCTGAATCCCTCTGATAACATGTGAAAACTGTGAACTACTCACAATTAACAGACAGCATTCTTTGGGTGAATCTATCCAAACCTGTTAACATCATGTCCATGATCATGTCAAAAGACAAAAATAAGAAATCATATTTTGTGTGAAGAAAATAAAAACTGTTTTTGAGATCATTCGGATTGCTATTTATGACAATTAAACCCAATGTCCCCTCTACAGTTTTCCTTACTATGATGAAAATACCCAGCCGGTTCTCATGAAATGCGTATAAATATCAAGCAGTGTGAAAAGTCATGCAATACATACACCAAATTCCAATTTTGCGTGCACATGATATGCCAGTCCAAACCCCAATTCTAACTCCAACTCCATATGACCATGGTTTAAAAATATACAAAAACATGGAGAAACATCTACACTCACCTAAAGGATTATTAGGAACACCATACTAATACTGTGTTTGACCCCCTTTCTCCTTCAGACCTGCCTTAATTCTACGTGGCATTGATTGAACAAGGTGCTGAAAGCATTCTTTAGAAATGTTGGCCCATATTGATAGGACAGCATCTTGCAGTTGATGGAGATTTGTGGGATGCACATCCAGGGCACGAAGCTCCCGTTCCACCACATCCCAAAGATCCTCTATTGGGTTGAGATCTGGTGACTGTGGGGGCCATTTTAGTACAGTGAACTCATTGTCATGTTCAAGAAACCAATTTGAAATGATTCGAGCTTTGCGACATTATCCTGCTGGAAGTAGCCATCAGAGGATGGGTACATGGTGGCCATAAAGGGATGGACATGGTCAGAAACAATGCTCAGGTAGGCCGTGGCATTTAAACGATGCACAATTGGCACCAAGGGGCCTAAAGTGTGCCAAGAAAACATCCCCCACACCATTACACCACCACCACCAGCAGCCTGCACAGTGGTAACAAGGCATGATGGATCCATGTTCTCATTCTGTTTACATCAAATTCTGACTCTACCATCTGAATGTCTCAACCATCAGACCAGGCAACATTTTTCCAGTCTTCAAATGTCCAATTTTGGTGAGCTTGTGCAAAATGTAGCCTCCGGTGGGGTCTTCTGCTGTTGTAGCCCATCCGCCTTGAGGTTGTGCGTGTTGTGGCTTCACAAATGCTTTGCTTCATACCTCGTTTGTAACAAGTGGATATTTCAGTCAAAGTTGCTCTTCTATCAGCTTGAATCAGTCGGCCCATTCTCCTTTGTCCTGTAGCACCAACAAGTCATTTTTGCCCACAGGACTGCCACATACTGGATGTTTTTCCCTTTTCACACCATTCTTTGTAAACCCTAGAAATGCTCAGACCAGCCCGTCTGGCACCAACAACCATGCCACGCTCAGAATTGCTTAAATCACCTTTCTTTCCCATTGTGACATTCAGTTTGGAGTTCAGGAGATTGTCTTGACCAGAACCACACCCCTAAATGCATTGAAGCAACTGCCATGTGATTGGTTGATAAAATAATTGCATTAATGAGAAATTGAACAGGTGTTCCTAATTATCTTTTAGTTGAGTGTATATAAAGTGACATCCCACACTGTAAAAAAATTGAGAAACCCATAAAACGACACGAAAAGATTTTAAGTGAAAGGGAAGCACTGGTGTATCATATACATGCAAAATTGGAATTTGGCACGTGTATTGCATGGCTTTTCACACTGCGTGCTATTTATATGCATTTCATGAGAACGGGTTGAAATACCAGTATAATTATACCAGACAGTATAATTCTCAGCTGTCAGCTATATTTAGTTCAGTGAATCATTTAAAATCCCACCCATTTTTCCATTAGATCAAATGTTACATATGCTACATATATGGACATAAGAATTGGGATACAGCACTCAATTATTGAATTCAAGTGTTTCAATCAGACCAGTTGCCACAGCAGTGTCTATTTACAAACATTTGTGAAACAAAATGATTAGTTCTGCCAAAAGCTCAGTGACTTCAAGCGTGGTACTGTAAATAAATGAGTAAATGTCATCCCTTTTGGATTTTCCATGGTCAACTGTAAATTGTATTATTTGAAAGTCTCAACTCAGAAGACCACGTAAAGTTACTGAGCAGAGTCAAAGAATACGAAGGCGCATGGTGCATAAAAATCACCTTGGGCCAGTTGCACCAGCTGTGCGTAGGTTACAACTTAGCCTAGTTGCGACATAAAGGGCCACTAAGTTACAAGTTATGCACTACTAGATATTTTTGCTTTACACCATTAAACTTAGTTAGAGCTTAACTATGTACAAAATAAATATCTATGAAAGCCTCAGATCAGGAGTAATGTCCTTTATACGTATATGACATATCTTAAGAGAGAGAACATTATGTGAATAAATTACAGTACCTTAATAGCAACTCTTCAATGCAAACCCATCATGAACAGTGCAAGCGCACCTTTATGTGCCTCAGTCTATGTTGGGCATGTCAAATAAAATCATAAGTCATAAACGAATGTTGTATCTCATATCAGTATTTATTTATGGAGCCTTATTCATTAAAAATAACTTTTTTGAATTAAAATACAGCTTCAATATATGTATATTCAATTCAATTTTTTTCAATTCAATTTTATTTATATAGCGCTTTTCACAAAAGTCAATTGTTTCAAAGCAGCTTTACATAAATAGAAGCAGTGAAAAGCACAGAAAACGACAGATAGCACAACAAAATACATGATAGCAAGAGCAGTTAAATTTGCTGCGGCTATGACTCAATATTATAATTGCACGTATTACTAAAGCAACGTATAGAGGAGGAAGCTAGGTAAAGCCCAAAAAGGCTGTGCGTGTTGTGGCTTCACAAATGTTTTGCTAGAGGTCAAAGGAGAATGGGCCGACTGATTCAAGCTGATAGAAGAGCAACTCTGAGCGAAATAAGCACTTGTTACAACCAAGGTATGCAGCAAAGCATTTGTGAAGCCACAACACGCACAACCTTGAGGCGGATGGGCTACAACAGCAGAAGACCACACCGGGTACCACTCATCTCCACTACAAATAGGAAAAAGAGGCTACAATTTGCCCGAGCTCACCAAAATTGGACAGTTAACGACTGGAAAAATGTTGCCTGGTCTGATGAGTCTCGAATTCTGTTGAAACATTCAAATGGTAGAGTCAGAATTTGGCGTAAACAGAATGAGAACATGGATCCATCATGCCTTGTTACCACTGTGCAGGCTGGTCATGGTGGTGTAATGGTGGGGGATGTTTTCTTGGCACACTTTAGGCCCCTTAGTGCCAATTGGGCATTGTTTAAATGCCACAGCCTACCTGAGCATTGTTTCTGACCATGTCCATCCCTTTATGACCACCATGTACCCATCCTCTGATGGCTGCTTCCAGCAGGATAATGCACCATGTCACAAAGCTTGAATCATTTCAAATTGGTTTCTTGAACATGACAATGAGTTCACTGTACTAAAATGTCCAACACAGTAACCAGGTTTTTAAAGATTTTAAATTAAACATTATGCTTGGTAGAAATTATGGTTTTTTTGTTTAAAACGCATCCTTTTAAACCATTTATTAAAATCATAAAACATGTTATGACTCTTTGATGTATTATTTAGGTATAATCAATCTAAATGTTGGCATGTTTTTTTGCCTACTTTGTTTTGCTCAACTGTGTGTATGTATGTGTGCTGAGGACAGGAGAGCACAGATCATCATACAGACTCATTTAGACACGTACATCTCCATTGATTGGGAAGTCAACATCTGTGTATCATTCTGTCCCTAACGCTCATCTCTTAATAATCTTTCTCTCTCTCTTAGAAACTGCATGTGCTCCGAAAGACCCTTCAGGCATTGATCTACCCAATCTCCTCCACGACACCTCATAATTTCGAGGTGTGGACGGCCACTGCACCCACTTACTGTCATGAATGTGAGGGTCTGCTGTGGGGCATCGCTCGGCAGGGCATGCGCTGCACGGAGTGTGGGGTGAAATGCCATGAGAAATGTCAAGATCTCCTAAACGCAGACTGCCTTCAACGTGAGTCTATAATTTAAATCATACTTGATGCATTAAAGGCTCATATTATATTTAATCGTATCGAACTGTACCTGAGTACGATTGTCCTCACTCCCCCGCTGGTCGACACTCACAATACAATTATGATCCGTACAAGAGTACACTTACGTCATTAAACAATACAATTGTTTTGAAGAAAACTGTAATTATAAGTTATGGCTCATGCGTTTTGCTCTCCAGCATGTTAAGCACTCTCCGAAGCAAAGTGAAACCACTTTTACAAAGCGTACCAGGGTACGGAGCAATCAGGCTAACTAAACCTCCTTCGGGTGATCCTCACGAAATCCAGATTTAGAAGGTGTCCAGCATCAGAATTTTTAAAAAGCACATATAAAATTAAGGTCTGGAATTACTATAACCATTATTTAAAATAAAAAATATTTCTTATAGAATTATTTACATTTTTTAGATTATCATTATCAAAAATGATCATTACCACAACATGATATTACATTGCATATATTTATTTACAAATTCATATTTCGGTAATGAGAACTGAAAAGTTGTCTAGGTACTAAGACAAACAAAATTTTAACTTTTATCTGGAGAGAAAAATAAGAACAACTTACCTGGTAGCCATCTTGAGTGTCACAGTCAATTATGTCCCTTACAACAATTTTTT
Organism: Paramisgurnus dabryanus; assembly: GCF_030506205.2. Lineage (NCBI taxonomy): Eukaryota > Metazoa > Chordata > Actinopteri > Cypriniformes > Cobitidae > Paramisgurnus > Paramisgurnus dabryanus. The sequence goes on along the minus strand of NC_133345.1, from coordinate 30,581,805 downwards.
TTTTTTGAAAATGTTAGTTTCTTGAGGGCTTAAACAATGATTGAAAATTGTTGCGGAGGATGAGAAGATTTGTCTTGGACACATTTATATTCCTTATTATTGTGTCCAAATACCACATGTTTCTTTACTGTAAATGTTTATAGTTTAACATGCACTGAAGCTTTTGATTTTTTTGATTTTTTAATTATAAATTTTCCATGTCAAAGAACCCAAATCCAGTCATGGACATGTTGTGGTAATGCCAATTTTCCCCTTAAATGGGGAAAAACAACAAAATTGGTTTGTATGATGTCATTTGAAATCATGTGCAAAATAGTACGTGAAGAGATGTTTGTAATTGTATGCTTTTTATTTTGATAGCATTTACTTTTTTTATCAAAATGTTTCATTACACCTCATAAGTCTAATTTCGCGAGAATCACCCACTTGGGTACGGTATGCATATTGTAAGTACGTCCTAAATTGTTTAAAACTGCATCCTTAAAACAGCTAGCCTTGTGAAACCTCTAGGAAGTTTTGTACAAGCACAAAAGCCGTTCATAAATACTGTCGTCAAAGTCTACGATCTGATGGTTTTACAGTCTCTGTTCATGGTTTTAACACTGCTGTTATCCGAATAACTGTCTTCACTATTAAAAGACTCAGACGTGCCCCTCTCAAATGAGTGCTAAAGTCAAACGGCACTTAAGCCCTGAGGGTGAGATATATGTTATAGACTGCTGTAGAGTTCCTTAGTAAACCTCACAAATATGGCCGTCTGCCAGAGATACAAATGGGCCTTTGCGGAGTGAGATTTATTAAATGAGCCATCAAAGTCATCATATTTAGTGGGTGCTTTGATTAATAATAAAAACAGCTTAAGATATCTGGTGTAGTTGTTCTCCTACTCTTGCTTTTGTTGGACTTATGTGAACCATTTACTGTATTCATGATCTATTATCTCCACATACTATTCATATTATATCTCTACAGGTGCGGTGGAGAAGAGCTCTAAACATGGAGCCGAGGACAAAACCCAAAACATCATCATGGCCATGAAGGAACGAATGAAAATCAGGGAGAAGAACCGACCCGAGGTGTTTGAGGTAATCGAGGAGATGTTTCAGCTCTCGAAGGAAGACTTCACGACACATCTGAAAACAGCCAAACATGCCGTGCTGGAGGGGACGTCCAAATGGTCGGCAAAAATCACCATCACAGGTGAAGAACAGTAACAGACTATAATATATAAGCATGTTTTGTTTATTATTTGCTGTGGAATAAATCAAAGCTTCCCAAACTTTTCATTTTGCGACCCACTGAAAAAAAAATATTTATGTCTTGTTTTCAGTAGAAATATCTAAAAATTCTTAAATTAAGATGCTTTTTCTTGATGAGCAAAATGACCTAAGAAAATAAGTCTAGTTTTTAGACAAAAAACCTATACAATGTAAGTGAATTTGTGCTTAAAACAAGCAAAAATATATGCCAATGTGGTGAGAAAAAAATCTTAAAATAAGTTTTCTTTTTTCTTAAACACTTAATTCAAGAAACATTTTCTCACCCCATTGGCAGATATTTTTGCTTGTTTTCCGCTTCATGTCATTCAGAAATACAGCAGAATCTGTTAAATACGTCGATTTTTTTAGCAAAGTCCTCTAAGTGCATGGAAGATGAATTAGATGATGGCGTGTGGAACGACCGTGAATCACATTCAAACTTGTGTCCCTTGTGAGTACTCAGACCTGAATACAACCTAAAGGCGATAGTGACATAAATCACAGCGCCAACTAATGTGTGGTTCAGTTTCTTCACTTTTGCATTCATCATTTGCAATGTTTCTAGTTGCATCTTTAGTGATTTTGCAACAGTTTACTACATTTATTACACAGGATTGGTTTTATTTTAGAAGTAAAAAAAAGGAAAAAAGCTTGCATGCACTTAGAGGGTTTTGCAGAGAAAGACAGTCAAATTTGTTAAATACAATAAAAATGAAAAGTGCCATTTGTGATAATAAAGCATTTTAATTACTGACTAGGGATGCATAACGATTAATCGTGATTAATCTATAGCAGAATAAAAGTTTTTTTTTATAAAACGGCCCTGGTTCTTCATTCTGATTGGTTGAAACGCGTTGTAAGCTGTGATAAAATACCCTGGTAACCCCACGGTTCAGACCGCATTACATAAGTATCACAGCGCCACTGTTGCTGCGTACTGATTTATGAAAATAAACACCACACTCTTTAATCATATTTTTAATTTTCTACAATTGCACAATATAATAGCGGTATAGATAAATGTCAATAAATATTGTTGATCTCTTACAAAAGTTCTTCACAAAAATGGAATCGTCTCCGCTTTTAGCTGAAAAATTTGAGAGGTGATAAGAGAACAAATGAAGGTAGGATGAAACTGTTTTTTTTTAAAGCGGAGGGTCTGTTCTTTCATTTGATATTTTATGTTCATTTAAAGAAGATCGTTTTTCTGGAAGCCATTAAACTAAAACTGGGTGGCAACTTTAAAAAACAAAATGCTGGCGGGGAAAGAGTTCAGCATGCTTCCACGCATATTTGATTATCACTTCAACAGTTGCACAGTATAAATGTTAATGTATAAATTAGATGAATGGTGATTTATAAAAATAAACACCACAGTCTTTAATCAAATTTTCAGCAGCACTTGATTCTGAGGAACTACTTTGTTTGGCGGAAGAGAAATTTGTACTAATATAATTACAACTTATTTGTGTTTTATTTTATGAAATCCTGCTAACGTTATGCATATGAAGTAACAATTTTATAAAAGCAATAAGCCCCTCAAAGCAGTGGGGTTACAGTGCATTTTATAACAGCTAAGGGGGGTTGTTAGGCACGACGCGAAGCGGAGTTATAAAATGCACATGTAACCCACTGCTTTGAGGGGCTTATTGCTTTAGTTTACATCATATATGTGTGTGAAATGTGTATAAAAACTTTGTGTGTATATATATATATATACATAATTATTATTCACACACATATATGATGTAAACAAAAACTTTTATGCTTCTATAGATTAATTGCGATTAATCGTTATGCATCCATATTACTGACTATTAACCTTATCATTACCATTAAAGTAAAATGACTGAACCTAAACACAAGAGCCTAAAAAAATGCAGAAATTCAGCGGTGGTCCACAGAGGATCGGCAGATCGGTCTGTTGATTGGGAAATCTGCCCAGAGTTTTGCTTGTTTTCTGACAGCTCGATCGGCCAGACGACAACAACCATCTGCTCTGATGAGAAACGTAGGCACCCGCAGAAACATTTGTGAGTCATATAGACTCCTATCTTCAGATGTATGGCCTTGAATTGCTCCATTTCTGTCAGGTTTTGTCGTATTTGTTAAGCTTTCTGCTGGGTGAGGTTTCTCATTAAAAGCGTCAGTGATGTGTCTTCACCATACTGTAGTGAACAGCGGATATGAATTATCGCCAAGCTTTTTATTCTGTCAGCGTGTCAATATAATAGTAAAAGAAAAACAGCTCTCGGCTTTAATTTATCCTGGCTTGCCTGGATCGAATTTTCCATTTTCAAATCTATTCATACACTCCTGATTTATTTATCAAGGCTCTTATAAACACAGACCTTTACATTCTGATTTAATTTAAACTGATGGATTGCAGATCTTAACCAGGTAACGCTGCAGCAGCATAATCATTTATTTAATCTGCTTTTTGTCCTGTTTTCACAATATTATTTAAACATTCATAACAAGATGTTTACCTGAGAAGCAAAACTATGTTTAGTGACGAAATCTGTTTTCAGAGCTGTTTTGTCCTCCGTGTTACCACATTGCCAAAAACATTTTTTTATGTTTTAAATCTTTAAAAATGTATTCAGGTTTATGTTAGCAGGTCCTAGTTTCTCTGGAAGTCAGACAGTTTCATTTATATCTCAAGCATTGCCTCTCAAGTAAATCTGTTTTTGTTTTAGATATATTTATCTTTTCCCAGATAACGGGTAGAAAATGTTATTTTGCAGATCTGAGAGAGAGAGAGAGAGAGAGAGAGAGAGAGAGAGAGAGGGAGAGAGAGGTTCAACAATAATAAAAACAATATCGCTGTGAAAGGCACTGATATAACATTAAACCCCTGAATGTTTGAACACAGCCCTGGATACAAATACACAAACGCTCACAACAGCATTCTGGCTGAACTATATTAGCCTCTTCAAGTAGCCTGTGACATTGCACCAGTCTCTGTCTCTCTCCAGCCTCAAGGATATATGTTCACTGAATAATTGAACACTTTCTTCTTTCATTTTTAATGAGGCAAGAGCTTCCTGTGAACTACTGTTGCCTTTGTGATGGATGGGGACACGGCTGGCATTCCCATTCACCGACTTTAGTTTCACACAGTTTTTATGTTAATTGCACTATTGTCTATCATGAAATAACGTTTTTGTTATCTGCAAATGTACAGTAACTGACCGATGATGACTGGGTGCTAATGGATGTTTCTAAAGCCGTTTCACACTGAGATTTCAGAAAATACACAGAAATTTGTCTGCCAATGATTTTCCGAAATCTGTGTGTGCATTCACAAACATACTGTAAAGATGCCATAAAGACATGTGATGTATTTAAAGTCCTGTGATTTTTCTCTCGAAAAAACACTAAGGTGTCCTCACTACGGCACGCCCCTTATGGCATTGTTTCTGCCTCTTGTTCACACAGGATGTGTTCTGCGCATGTTACGGCAATGTTAGGTCCTCCTTATGGGAGCAATCCCAGAACATTTATGGGACGACGTGTTTGTGTTAACACAGAAGCCTCTCTGCCAATTTACAGAAAAGTTTTGGGACCAAAGTGCTGTGTGCATGGAGTATAAGGGCCCTATTTTAACGATCTTAGCGAATTGTCTAAAGTGCACGGTCTAAATGGGCGTGTCCGATTCCACTTTTGCTAATTTAACGATGGGAAAAATGGTTTAAAGACGCATGGTCTAAAAGGATTGTTCTTATTCTCGTAATGAGTAATGGGTGTGTTTTGGGCGTGCAATAAACCAATGAGACTCTCAGCTCTTATCCCTTTTAACTCTTTCACCGCCAGCGTTTTAAAAAAAAGTTGCCAGCCAGCGCCAGCGTTTTTCATGATTTTCACCAAAGTTTAATGCCTTCCAGAAAATGTTCTTCTTTAAATATATAAACATACAATATACCAAATGAAAGAACAGGCCCTCTGCTTTCAAAAAAAAAAAAAAAAAACGTTTCATCCTACCTTCAGTGGTTCTTTTGTAATCAGCTTTTGAATATGGGTAGGTTTCTGCAAAAACACCACACCAGAGATAATTCCATTTTTGTGACGGACTTTTCATAGAGATCCCATTCAGAGTGATCTTTAAAACAGACACGGACATGCAGCCGCTTGCCATTGGGCAATACTTCCGGGTTTAAAAAGTTGGAGAAGATAATAGCGGTATTGCGGGAAGATGGAAAATCTCGTCATTGGCGGGGAAGCGTTTTCTCTTAATTGCCGAGATATCTCGTCAATGGCGGTGAAAGAGTTAAAAGCCAGTTGTGCTGGCACCATGCAAATTCCCTATTTAGATGGTGGAATTTGTAAAATAAAAAACTAAGCGGAGGAAGAAGCCCACCAGTTTAAGAGCGATATTAAAAAATGCATTGTTTTCATTTGTATTGAAATTGTTATTTTTTGTTTCAAAACCTTTAAAAGTCGTTTTCTTTCAGTCATGGAAGTAAAATTAGCAGGCTTTTAATTGACGTAAATGTATGGATGGCCATCTCTGTTATCCCAAAAAAGAATTTACAAATATGCAAGAAAAGGTTTGTACTCTAAAAATACTTTATTTGTAACAAACAGGAGATTACGAATTTACAAACGTGCGAAGAGCCGAAACGTTTCAGCACTCGGACAGAGCCATGGGAGTTTTGAAAAGCATAAAAGTTTTCTTAGCATATCCACAGGTACAAAGTCATCAAAAACAATAAATATGTGGGGTAGCATAAAAAAGCATTTGTAGGGCGCATATTACGCTCATTAAATAACAAAAATAATATTTCGTCAATAGTGTAGTCTATTTTGGTTGCCTCAAAATAGCAACGCGCCAACAATGCGCCTGAACCTCGTTTTTAGACCAGAACGCCCATGGGCGCAAATGCATTTGCTATTTAAACAACGTGGTGCTAAACGTGAAAATGATAATTGCGCCAGGTTGGAACTAGCAAAAGACACTTGCATCACGCATTGCGCTCAATTGTGCCGGGTGTATGATAGGGGCCCTAAGTGTCCTGTTCTTTAGGCCACAGCATTTTATCTCTTGTATGAATGTTTACGTTTGTACTAAGCTTAGTTCTTTCTTTCTCTAGTTTTATGTGCTCAAGGTTTACAAGCCAAAGACAAGACCGGCTCCAGCGACCCCTATGTCACAGTGCAGGTGGGAAAGACCAAGCGCAGAACCAAAACTGTCTTCGGCAACCTCAACCCCGTCTGGGACGAGAAGTTCTTCTTGTGAGTCTCATGTTTTCTGCTGTTTTGAATGCATAGTTACCGATTTCTTTTTCACTGGGTGGGTGCTCAGCAAAACGTCATGCAACGCAATGGAAGACGCTACTGCAGCGCACAACCGCTTTAGAAAGAAGAAGGAAAGTGGCACGGTGGCGTTTGTACGTGGTTTAAGACGTGAAATGTGAAGCTCCCATTATTTAGTGTATAATTCATCAAAACATTGTTAATATTACAATTCTTGAGGTCCAGCAATCAGACAGGCTCCTGAATGTAAAAAGCATTTTTGATAAAAATTAATTTAGCATATCTGACGTTTTTCCTTGGATACTCGGTGGGTGCTCGGCACAGGATTGGCGCCGATGATTGATAGTAAGGGATGTACAGTATAATCTTACATGCATGCACAGTATATACATGAATAATTAACTCTTTCGTCGCCATTGACGAGTTATCTCGTCAATTAAGAGAAAACGCTTCACTGCCAATGACGAGTATTTCCGGCTTTCCGCAATACCACTATTATCCACCAGGTATAACTTATAAAACCTGGAATTATCGCCCTAGGGCAAGCAGCTGCATGTCCGTGTATATTTTAAGGATCGCTCCTCAGCTTTTTGCTCAAAATGTAATGTTTTTGAAGAAACCTACCCATATTTGAGAGGTGATAAAAAGAGGTAGGATGAAATGTTTTTTTTTTTTTTTTGAAAACAGAGGGTGTGTTCTTTCATTTAATATATTGTATGTTTATATTTTAAAGAAGAACATTTTCTGGAAGTCATTAAACTTTTGTGAAAATCATCAAAAATGCTGGCTGGCAAGTTAAAAAAAAACGCTGGTGGCAAAAGAGTTAAAATAATATCAATGAATTTGTTTGTATTAAAAAATACAAAATATGGAAAGTTTTCTCTCATTTAAAAGTTAATATTACCACGTATTTTGCTATCAGAAGCATGCATGGCTATATATGTTATATATGTTAATTATTAGTATATAAGTATATATGCATATTACGACTAGTGGCACAAAAGCCCTGCTGTAGATCAGATCAGATTTTCTTTGCATGATCTTTGCTAAAGACGTGAACAGGTTTATCTGGGATTATTGACATTTCTCACATAGTAAACCTTTGTAAACAGAGAGCTTGAGATGTTGTTTGTATTTCTCAAAATTCCTGACACTCAATTACAAACAATTTTTCAAAAAGCCTATGAATAATTCAAAGTATAAGCTTTCATTAATTTTATATTTCCCCTCCATTATGAGTATAAAATAAGCCTTGTCTTGTTGATACGCGAAGGGGCTGTTTGAAAAGCCTCTACAGGTCATAAATGAGAAGTAATGGGAGTCATGTTTAGTCCGCTGGCTTAGCCGTGGCCTCGTGGGACTGTTTTCTTTCATATTTCTGAAGGCAGCCTTTGTTGAAGCGTATCCTTGAGTTTTGTGAGTATCACATTATTAAGAAGGCCAGACGCGTCATCCTGTCCCATCTAGGTTGTAGTTATTGTTTGCAGTCAGTGTTTTTCACCATGCACAAAGCTTGAGCCCTGAGATCTCTGGTGTTGTTGTTTTAAACTTGTCTATGTGTTTTTTTTTTTTTTGCTGTGAGTGTGATTCTTGGATTATTAGAGACGGTGATTAGAGTTTTAGCTTGTAGCTTTATATGACCTCTAATCCTCAACGCCAACTTTAATTTCAGACTGAGTTCACAATCTTAATCCTGAGATAAACGTCAGCCTTCGCATGTGTTCTGATCTTTATTGGACATACAGAAATCTCTCTCATAATCTCTTGAATGTTTAAAGAAAATGTCTATATAGTATAAGTTGTATATTCTGAATCATCCTTGTGGGTTTCGAATAATCTAATGCCAATTTAATACATTTAAATCCCTAACCTTAAAGGGATATTTCCCTAAAAAATGAAATTAATGTCATTATTTATGTACCCTCAAGTTATTAAAAACTTGTTCCCATATAACAACCTGTGTATAAATTTGTTTTATTTATATTTAGTGCTGGGCAAAGATTAATCGCGATTAATCGCATACAAAATAAAAGTGCTTTTTAGCATAATATATGTGTGTGGTGTGAAATTATTATATATATATATATATATATATATATATATATATATATATATATATATATATATATATATATATATATATATATATATATATATACACACACACACACACACACACACACATATTCATGTATGTATTCAGGAAACATTTACGTGTATATATTTATTAATATTTTTATATATTATATATTAACAATAAAAATGGATATATAAATAAAACATTTCTGAAATGTATATATGTATATGTGTGTGTGTGTGTGTGTGTGTGTGTGTGTGTGTGTGTGTGTGTGTGTGTGTGTGTTAAATATACATTGTAATTACACACAGTACACACACACATATTAGGCAAAAATGCACTTTTATATTGTATGCGATTAATCGCGATAAATCTTTGCCCAGCACTAATTTATATATAATATAAATCACAAAAATAAAAAATCACACTGAAGGGGCTTATCTTATCACACATTTTCCCACTTATTACGTGCCTATTTATCTCATAAGTAAAGTAAGGAACATTAAAATTTGATTTTAAATATTTTATTTGCTCATTTTACACAAATGCAGACATTCCACGTTTACTTTAAGATAAGATAAGGTGTTCAAATGTCACAAACACACGTTTAATCATTTGTAATCATTTGTAAATATAATGTCATATATGTAATTAAGGCATATTTATATTTATTTTTTGTGTAATATTAAACTGTACCTGTCAAAATGTTGTAATGTTGTGGCTGGCCAATCAGAAATAGCATTTTAGAGTGCCGTGTCATAAATAAATTTGATTTATATAATTTAATTAAATACATTTTCTGAAATGTATGCATGCATGTGTGTATTTTATGTATACATAAAAATTACACACAGCCTACACACATATATTATGCAAACACTTTTATTTTGTATGCGATTAATTGCGATTAATCATTTGACAGCCCCAGTTTGTAATCAAGCAGGAAACAGGAGCACCATTGACTTCCATAGTAGAACAAAGACATTTACACAGGTTTGTAACAACTTGAGTGTAAGTAAACGACGACAGAATTTTCTTTTTTTGTGTGAACTTTCCCTTTAAATACTGTATGAGCAATAACTGTGATATTTGCCTCGGCAAACCCCTTGTTGCTAAATCTAGATTAAGGTCCAGCCTCGTTGGCAGTTTTCCATTATGGGTGTTCCAGGGTCATTTTGCCCAAACCACTCTTGTGTATCACCCTGTTAATGGATGTTGATGGCTGTTGAGTAATGCACACTTTAGCCCAAGACTGATGTCATGAGTTTAAAGAGGAAGTAATGCAGCGATTCTGTGACCGGTCGTTGCTGGAGTACTGAACTGTGCTGTGACACATCTTAGGGAGCTATGGGTAATGGCCTCTGAGCATTGTGGGAAATGTTATGTTGATGTAGGTATGAGACCAATGGTTTCTGTCTCCACAGATATCTGCACCAATCACTGCTGTCTCAGTGGAGCCACTAGCCAATTAGCAAGCAAATGAGATAGGAAACATGGGCATTGAAGCTTTTAGAAGAAATTACAAATGAGAGAGAGAGTATGAGAGAGATGGATAGCAAAACAGGGCAAAAAAAAATACAGTATATACTGTAGTGTTAAGCTGATGTTATATAATGTTTTTGCACTAGATGTGCAAAAACAAGATGTGAACAAGATGTGGTTTATGCAGTTCAGGCCCTGTTTACATTAGAGTAATTGCGTTTTAAAATGGCATTTTAAAATGAAAACAATCCTTGTTTATACTGGCATTTTAAAAAGAATCTTCATCCACACTATACACGACCATAAATGCATGAAACATGACCAATCACGTAAAAGGGCATGCGCGTCTTAGTCTTAGTCTTTTGAATAACACACCATTTAGTTTTAGTCTTATTTTAGTCATCTGAAATCTTTTAGTCTTAGTCTAGTTTTAGTCGACGAAATATCATAAGAGTTTTAGTCTTAGTCCAGTCTTACATTTTTTAGTCTGTTATGGAATGGTTTTAAGGTTTGAATATGCAATACAGAAACAGATTTAATGGTTGTTATAGAAAACACGTATTATTATTTTATTCTTAAAGCCAGAAAACTGACCGTGGCTTTTTTCACAAAAGATAATATCACATAAAACAAGCATAAGGCCCGCTCTACCTAAAAAATATACATGGTCCCTGAAAAAGATATGCATTCTCCCTAAATGACATGCACACACAGACACACGCGCGCGCAGACACACAGACAGAGACACACACACGCACTTACGCACGCAGTTTGTCCAGTCATGTAAAACCACAACATCTACTATAATAACGTTACACATTTCATTTAATTTGAGGACACTGAATATTTATACTCAGTATTAATTCAGACAACCCAATACAATCAATACAGTTCAGATGTGTATTCCTTTCGTTTCTATGTTATTCCAAGTTTAGCGAAAACACGGTGGTTTATCTGATAGCGTGTAGGCTTACCTTCACATGTATTTCTGGATGAGTCGTCTTTACAGGCTGTCGTCTTGTCATATTTGAAGTGTGACCAGATTAGACGCTAGCTCTGACATTGTTGTTGTTAATGAGACATGTCTTCGGACCGGGTGCACCGCAAAACGTTAGCGTGTTGCTAACGAGCAAAGTCAACTAAAATCAGCCAAAGCTGGGTAAGACTGTAGCTACAACTAAATATAATGTAAACAACCTGTTGTGAAAACGAACTTTGCCGCGGGTTTTTAAAATTGCTCTGCCGACTGCTGCCTGCATCAACCTATCCTCACAGATTCGCTCTGATTGGATTTCTTCCCAACTTGTCCCACAAAATGAGTAGCTCTGATTGGATCTCTTGTCCATTCGTCCCTCCCTAACATTTTCGTCTTATTTTTATTCGTTGACTAAAGTGCCAGTTATATTTCGTTACAGTCTTCGTCATCATATCTGACTTTTATTTAGTTTTTATTTAGTTTTCGTCTGTGAAAAAAGGTTCGTTGACGAATATTTTTCGTCATCGTCTTCGTTAACGAAATTAACACTGATGCGCTTAAAAGTGTAAAATAACTTATTACTCTAATAATAGCTTACCTTTGCGCATTTACCTGTCGCTGTTCAGTGCGTGTTTGTTCCCACTCAAACGCATTCTCCGACAAAAAGCGTGGCCGGCTAAAGTATAAAAAATTAATATGACGTTAATTTTTAAAAGTGTGCGAGGTCCGTGCACGTCCTCCGCTAGCAACACAAAAATAGCAAAAAGTGCAATCGGCTAAACGAGCATTAAATATTAATATGACGTTGATTTTATTGTTTTTATTAATTTATATTCACAAAACTTATCAACAAAACATCGATTAAAATTAAGAGACAAATTATATGAAACGAAATTCATTTAAAAGTAGCAAACCAAACTTAAATTAAACTCGAAAATAATGTTTGACCCATTACAATTCTCCCTTCATATTGGCCTTTACAACGCCCTATATGGCGTTTAAAATTACAGTCTATCTTTCGTAATAAGCTAACTAAATTTAAACAAAACATAAACAACATTCACACCCAACAATACTCAAACATAAATATAAAACAGACATTATCTATAAAAACAATCTGATGTAGCGTTTATAATAGCAATTTTTACTTTGAAAATGATGCGCTGTCACGTTAACATCAGCTGTTCATTTACACAAGACTCCGTCTACGTTTATTTACACTGCAGCGCAACCCCGTAGTTTTCAAACTAAAACAGGGTCTTCACCTTTTACGAACGACTCCGTTTATGAGGGTCGAAAACGGTGGCGTAGTGTAAATGGAAGGCGTAAATGTGGCAAAAGTAATGCATTTTAAAAGGTAGATGCATTAATGTAAACATAGCCTCAGTCATTATCTCTCACACCAGACATGCTCTCTAAAAATGCTGGGTGATTTTCAACCCAGCATTGGTTTTACTCTTCCCCCGCCATTGACAAGTTATCAAGAGAAAAAATGTCAATTTCATGTCAATTAAGAGAAAACATTTGCATGAAAAAAAATATGTTCCTGATGAATTTTTATGGTAATCTGTAATACTGCGATCTTACCCAATTAATAAAAAAACTGAAGCAAAAAATTATTTATTAATTTAGCACTCCATGTATGTTTTGATAATCATTCTGAATTTGATCTCTAACATATATGTATATATATATATTTTTTAGGGGTCTGTTCTTTCATTTGATATATTTTTACTTTTCCTGGAAGGCATTTTGTAAAATCTTTTGTTCTGGTGGGCAACTTTTCAAAAAAGGCTGGCGGGGGAGAGTTAAAAATGGATAAAACTTGTCATTTAACCTATGCTGGGTTGTTTTAACGCATTGTGGGTCAAATATAAGCATTGTTGGTTAATATAACCCAATGGCTGGGTTCGTCCCTTTTTGACCCAATGGGTAGGTTAATCTGCTTTTGACCCAATCCTGGGTTGATAATAGTGTAGTAACCACATGCCTCTCTTTGTGCTGCACATACGCTATCATGATGAATCAGAAAATGGCCCAGTGCTGCTAAAATGTTTGTCTTTACATGGCAAGAAACTTGATGATTTCAGGCACCCATAAGTACTAAAAGATAGTTACCGGAACAGCTGTCCTCATGCTTTTGGCCATGTTTGTTGTGTATGTAATGATGCACTTATCCACAGACTGTGCATTACAATAATTTTACTGCTAGTTTTAGCCAAATCACTATAATGCACAGCCTCTGGCTTATTGCTAACAGCAGTATTCGGACATCAATGTTCAATGAACATCAAGTAAGAAATTTGATTAATAATTTTTCAATTAATGAATATAATTGATCAGTCTTGCTGTAGGCTGCGACTAGTCATTATGTAATATTTACAGCGGTATCGAACATGTGGTGGCTTCATCCAGAGTCGAACTGAGACTGGAAGTGAGCTGGAAGCCAAAAACATTTGTCAAAGATCTCTCAATTGTGTAAGACCAGCGGCCATATAGTGACAGTCATGAAAATTAAGTGAGGAATGTAATGAAGAAACCGGAAACTGAGCCAGAGGGAGAAATTCCAGAGAGAGAAAGAGAGAGAGATCAGGAATATTAAAAGAGATCACATTCCCTTGCTGTTCTATACCTTGCTCCAGTATTACATGTCTAAAATGTGACGGGTAATTATAAACTGTTGAATCTGTGACCTGTTTCAGCTTTTAGCTATGAGAGGTTGTGCTACAGTATAAGTACAGTATACTGTGAATATACTGTAATCACAGCCAAATCCTACAGTACACAATACAGTCGCTTTGAAGACCTAATTGTAGGTGACCCTGTCTGTGAAATGCAAACTTAGTTTTAGACTGTATTTAAATCCATTTAAAGCTACAATCTGTAACTCTTGCCTCTCTATCACCATCTCTGTTTAAAACAGATGCACCATAACAGCGCGCTTTGAAATGGGTCCAGCCAAAGCACAAGCTTCATAACATTAAGCAGCTTTTGCTATCAATTTAGTGATTAGCTGTGTCGTGTTGCTCACTGACCTGTTCTTAGTCATGATGTAATGTTAATGCTCGTATGGATCTCTGGTATCTCTTGACATTTGATGTTTAAATATGAGATAATATAAGGGGAGTTGTGACGGGGCTGTACATTTTGCATCTGACTGACTGTATTTTCGTCCTACTGAAGTGAATCCCAAAATCCCGGCATCCTTAAACCATAGTGCCTCCCTCAGTGATGTGAGGTGTGTTCGGCTCCACAGCATTGCACGCAGCGGTGGGTTGTCGCGGCGTGGGTGCGCAGACTTTATCTATTAATTTTGAATCATGCATGGTAACGTTACTGATGTGATGTAATATGCCGGTCTGTGAAGTACTCGTGCCCATCCCTATTAAATAGCATTATTTTAGTTAAAGAAAAGTCTGTGAGGAAAGGTCAATTTTTGATTGATGACTTGACTTAGCGTGCTCCCCCAATCTAATAACATTACGTAAAATTTCTAACACTGATTTCAAGGTTGTATATTGCATTAACTAATTTCACCATGGACATTCGAAAATAGATTAAAAAGAAAGAAACTACAGCAACCGGCCCTACCTCTGGGTCTGAGCTCCAAATAAGCAGCTAATTATATGCATTCATATCATTGATTCAACAAGGTGCTGAAAGCATTCTTTAGAAATGTTGGCCCATATTGATATGATACCATCTTGCAGTTGATGGAGATTTGTGAGATGCACATCCAGGGCACGAAGCTCCCGTTCCACCACATCACAAAGATGCTCTATTGGGTTGAGATCTGGTGACTGTGGGGGCCATTTTAGTACAGTGAACTCATTGTCATGTTCAAGAAACCAATTTGAAATGATTCAAGCTTTGTGACATGGTGCATTATCCTGCTGGAAGTAGCAATCAGAGGATGGGTACATGGTGGTCATAAAGGGATGGACATGGTCAGAAACAATGCTCAGGTAGGCCGTGGCATTTAAACGATGCCCAATTGGCACTAAGGGGCCTAAAGTGTGCCAAGAAAACATCTCCCACACCATTACACCACCACAACCAGCCTGCACAGTGGTAACAAGGCATGATGGATCCATGTTTTTATTCTGTTTTCGCCAAATTCTGACTCTACCATCTGAATGTTTCAACAGAAATCGAGATTTATCTGACCAGGCAACATTTTTCCAGTATTTAATTGTCCAATTTTGGTGAGCTTGTGCAAATTGTAGCCTCTTTTCCTATTTGTAGTGGAGATGAGTGGTACCCGGTGGCGTCTTCTGCTGTTGTAGCCCATCCGCCTCAAGGTTGTGCGTGTTGTGGCTTCTCGAATGCTTTGCTGCATACCTCGGTTGTAACGAGTGATATTTTCAGTCAAAGTTGCTCTTCTATCAACTTGAATCAGTCGGCCCATTCTCCTCTGACCTCTAGCATCAACAAGGCATTTTCGCCCACAGGACTGCCGCATACTGGATGTTTTTCCCTTTTCACACCGTTCTTTGTTAACCCCAGAAATGGTTGTGCGTGAAAATCCCAGTAACTGAGCAGATTGTGGCCCGTCTAACACCAACAACCATGCTCAAATTGCTTAAATCGCCTATCTTTCCCATTCTGACATTCAGTTTGGAGTTCAGGAGATTGTCTTGACCAGGACCACACCCCTAAATGCATTGAAGCAACTGCCAAGTGATTGGTTGATTACATAATTGCATTAATGAGAAATTGAACAGGCGTTCCTAATAATCCTTTAGGTGAGTGTATTTCTAGTTGTGAATGTTGATCTGTATTTAAAACCCATGCGTCACAGAGGTAAAGGGTAACTTGTTGCGATGACACAATACTTTTATTAAAATGATAATGTTGTGTTTCTATGATAGTGGAGTGTAAATGTATAATTGACAAGTAAAATCTTGAAATATTTGCATCGTTGCTCTTTTGATATTGCTCATGTTCCAGTTCATCAGCATCATGTTTTATTTTTCTACTTGCCTAAGCCAGTTTTCACTTGGGTTTGGTGTTTATTTTAGTTCAGTGTTTCGGTAATGGTGCGGTGGTTTTTACAATAGATACACAGCCTCGAGACACCATCACTGTGTTTCAGCAGTCGAGAGCAACACTAAACCCTCGAAGACTTCAGTACTGACAGCACGTCATAAAAGCAGCGAGCCTGTAAGAGAAGTTAGCCAGTGGGAAATTGCTCTGTCGTATTCAGTATATATGTGTGTGTATGAGGAGCTCCTATATGAAATAGCCTCCTAACACTACCTTCGTGAAAAATGAGATAATGATATTGACTGAATGATTTCGGCACGTATTATACGTATAATCTTTGTGGTTTTGTTTGTTTGTATCTTATTTGACTTAAGATTGAATAATGGTAGTTCATTCTCTCATTATAGGGCTTTATATCTATCAAATATTCCTACGAGTAACCGTTTTATGAGAGCTCATGAAGAGTCACTGTAAATCTGTCATCAGAAACATTTTCTCTGTTCACACAAGGTTTTTTCCTCAGAAGTCATAATGTTTTAGTACGCAGCGTGTGCCATAAAGCATCACGCCAACAGATGAACAGATGGAGTCTAAAGTGTGACATGTATTTCAATCTTTTTAACCGCTTTGTCCAGACCGCAGGCTCATCTCAGTAACACGCGTAAGGACAAGTCGATTTTCATTAAACTGGTATATATTGATCTCAATACCTTCTGGAGTTTTATACAAAAGTTACCGCCCATTTTGTTCATCAGTGGTCAGTGTATATTTCATTATCAAAGTTTGTGAGGATATGCACTCATAAACAACTAAAACTGAATATTTGTACTCTATCTAACGTTTTTAAAGCAGCAGTTATATGTTTATGTTATATGTTTGTATTTTTGTGATCAGATTCTGTCACTCAGTATAAAGGAGGAGCATTTCTTTGATTGGATTTGCATTCAGACTGTGATGTTTGTAGGACTGTGAGGCTTTTGTGTTGTCTGAATCTGTGGAGAGATTGTTTACAAGTGTGTGTCTGTTTGCTTTCTGTCTGTCTGTCTGTGTGTGTTTGTGAGAGTGTGTGTTTTTGTGTTTTTGTAGATTGACCACAGGAGGCTGAGTGCCCTGTTTGGATACTCAGTGGAGCATATGACCTTTAAAAGCTGTGTCTGTTTGTCGGTGTGTGTGTGTGTGTGTGTGTGTGTGTGTGTGTGTGTGTTTGTTTATGTGTGTGTTTGTGCTATATTTGTCTGTGTTTAGTGTGTGTTTGTGTGTCTGTCTGCATGTCTCTCTGTGTGTGTATCTGATCTTTGATGTGTCTCTGTGTGTGTTAGTGTATGTGTCTCTTTGTGATCCTGTGTTAGTGTGTGTTTTTGTGCCAGTGTGTATTTGTGTTTCAGTGTGTGTTTGTTTATGTGTGTTAGCTATATCTGATGTGTTTGTGCATCTGTCTGTGTTTGTTTGTTAGTGTGTTTGTGTGTCAGTGTGTATTTGTGTTTCTGTGTGTTTGTTTATGTGTGTTAGCTATATGTGTTTGTGCATCTGTCTGTCTGTGTTTGTGTGTGTGTGTGTGTTAGTGTGTGTTTGTGTGTCAGTGTGTATTTGTGTTTCAGTGTGTGTTTGGTTATATGCTATATCTGATGTGTTTGTGCATCTGTCTGTCTGTTTGTGTGTTTGTGAGTCTGTGTGTGTTTGTCAGTGTTTGTTTATGTGTATGTTTGTGGTATGTGTCTTTTTCTGATTGTGTGTCTGTGTTAGTGTGTCAGTGTGTATTTGTGTTTCAGTGTGTGTTTGTTTATGTGTGTATACGGAAATGTAATATATGTGAATATATGAAATATCCCTATATGAAATATATGGTAATATAAAGTAGAAACATATATGTACATATATGTACAACCATATATGACACCTATTCGAAAATGGAATAATTTCATATATTGACATATATGTCTATCCCATACAAATATATGTCTATGTGTGCAAAAAACATACATAGACATATATGTCATCTATATAATTATTTATATATGTGACATACATGACTTCACATATATGTCTAATATATGTTGCATACATATACTTATCATATATCATAAAATAATTAAATTTGAACCGTGGTTTTTATCTATTTTTCGCATGTTTCAGACCACAGGTAGGACGTACAACCCATTCACACAACTTAACACACAAACACAATTTATTATTTGTAATGTACCTGATGAGTCCAGTCGGGCCTCGAACCCGGGTCCTCACGTTGAAAGTCGTCCACGCTATCCACTGATCCACCCGGCAGTTGGATGGGAGGGGCTAACAACTTAAGCTATTTGTGTGTTACTGAAGTAGGCGCTGTTTAGCTTGTATTTTACAGTGTTCGTTTTATTATTCCTCCTGTTTTTATTTTATGCAGGGGTACACTGTGCAAATGTAACCCTTGTGCATTGTTCAAATTTAATACATCCACTAAATTAAACATCTGTAAAAATGTATCAGATTATTTTTTCACTTTTTTTGCATAAATTTGTTAGTCAGTTCTGATCAAAACTACCAAATTTTTACAAAAATTCCATGATTTTAACTCTTTAATTGCCAAGTTCATAAGTGGATTTGGGGAAAATATAAATGACAAATTTTCAATACAAAAAGTGATTGTAGACTGGATTTTTTTAACCTTTTTCGCAGTCTTGGGCATGTCAAATATAAAGTAAAAACATTGGCTTTTGATTATTGTTTTCTTCCTCATTTATTGTTAGTGGCTGTTTTTGCCCCATTGACTTCCATTATAACCACATTTTTTGATTGCAGAGCAATGACACCTTGTTATCATGCATTTTTGAATGTTGGTGGTTTTTCCTTTTGCAAAGAGGTCAAATTTGTCATTTTTACTGTTGATCACCATGTGGCACCATTAACCCTTTAGTAGACCTGTGCTGTGCAGAGCTTAATTTCTAGCTTGTACATTGAGTAACATGGGGGCGGTTTCCCGGACAGGGATTATCTTAATCCAGGACTAGGCCTTAGTTTAATTAGGAAATATAACTAGTTTTAACAAACATGCCTTACTAAAAACATTACCTGTATGCATTTTGAGGCAAAACACAGGGCCCTGATGTATTTTAAGATATGTCAGTGCAAGTTGTTTTCAGTTTGGACAGCTCTTCAAAATGTTTTAGTCTAGGACTAGTCTATCTGTCCGGGAAACCGCCCCCATGGAGTATAACTCCATAATAAAAGTATAGTATTGTGCCAAATGCATGCAGTTTGAAACTAGGCAGGGTTATAATGTTATGACCCTAATAATTTTTTAACAATATATTTACAGACCTATATAGGCTATGTTGTTTTAGAAATCTAGACATAAAACATATTGATATCATATGGTTGGAGCATACAGTATCATGTAAAAATCCATCTTATATGGTTGTAAAATACAAACCCATATAAGAATTCATACATATACATATTTTAAATATATGTATTTAAATAAATTTTAATATGAGTATTCCATATAGGTTTAAAACATATATCTTCATATATCAAGAGTATCTATATATGTGATATTAATATATGTATTTATATACATTTTAATATGAGTATTTCATATAGGTTTAAAACATATATCTCATATATCAAGAGTATCTATATATGTTATATTCATATATGTATTTATATACATTTTAATATGAGTATTTCATATAGGTTTAAAACATATATCTTCATATATCAAGAGTATCTATATATGTGATATTAATATATGTATTTATATACATTTTAATATGAGTATTTCATATAGGTTTAAAAAATATATCTCATATATCAAGATTATTTATATATGTGATATTCATATATGTATTTATATACATTTTAATATGAGTATTTCATATAGGTTTAAAACATATATCTTCATATATCAAGAGTATCTATATATGTGATATTAATATATGTATTTATATACATTTTAATATGAGTATTTCATATATGTTTTAAACCTATATATTCATATATCCAGAGGATCTATATATGTGATATTAATATATTGCATATATATGTAACATATATGCCAAGATCGGTTTTGATATAGGGACATATATGTCATATATTACATTTCCGTTGTGTATGTTAGCTATATCTCTTGTGTTTTTGCGTCAGCCTTTTTGTCTGTCTGTGTTTGTTTGTTTGTTTGTTTGTGTGTCTGTCTGCATGTCTCTGTGTGTGTGTTTGTCTGTCTGTCTGTCTGTGTTTGTGTGTCTGTGTGCGTGTGTCTGTGTGTGTGTCAGTGTGCGTTTGTTTATATGTCTCTGTGTGTTTGTTGGTTAGCTTTATCTGATGTGTTTGTGTGTCTGGCTGTGTGTGTGTCTGTCTATGATTATGTGTGTCTGTGCATGTTTGTGTGTCTGTCTGCATGTCTCTCTGTATATGTTTGTGTGTCTGCGTGTGTGTGTGTGTGTCTGCGTGCAAGTGTGCGTTTGTGTCTGTGAGTTAGATATATCTGATATTTGATGTGTTTAATATATGTGTCTCTTTGTGATTGTGTGTGTGTCAGTGTGCGTTTGTGTTTCAGTGTGTGTTTGTTTGTGTGTGTCTGTGTGTTTGTGGGTTAGCTATATCAGATGTGTTTGTGTGTCTGCCTGTTTGTCTGTCTGTGATTAGGTGTGTTTTTGTGTGTTTGTGCATGTTTGTGTGTCTGTCTGCATGTCTCTCTGTGTATGTTTGTGTGTCTGTCTGTGTGTGTGTGTGTGTGTGTGTTTGTATGTCTGCGTGCGTTTGTGTCTGTTTGTGAGTTAGATATATCTGATATTTGATGTGTCTGTGAATGTGTGTGTGTTTGTGTGTGTGTGTCTGTGTGTTTGTGGGTTAGCTATATCAGACGTGTTTGTGTGTCTGCCTGTTTGTCTGTCTGTGATTAGGTGTGTTTTTGTGTGTTTGTGCATGTTTGTGTGTCTGTCTGCATGTCTCTCTGTGTATGTTTGTGTGTCTGTCTGTGTGTGTGTGTGTGTGTGTGTGTGTGTGTGTGTGTGTGTGTGTGTGTGTGTGTGTGTGTGTGTGTGTGTGTGTGTGTGTGTGTGTTTGTATGTCTGCGTGCGTTTGTGTCTGTTTGTGAGTTAGATATATCTGATATTTGATGTGTCTGTGTGTGTGTGTTTGTGTGTCTCTTTGTGATTGTGTGTCTGTGTTATAGTGTGGTCGTGCGTCAGTGTGCGTTTGGGTTTCAGTGTGTGTTCTTGAGTGGCTTTGTGTGTTTGTGTGTCAGTTTCTGTGTTCAGATTACAGTTTTCACTAAAGTTATCTGATAAAACCTCCAAAAAGTAAAATAGGTATGATGTTTAAATATTGTTCTGACCTAAAAAAAATATTTAAAAAATTGTTTGTTTAATACTTGTTGATACAGCAAATGATGTCTTCCATGTTGAGTGAATGATCTCATTAGTGCTTTTCATCTCTTTTTCATCTCATCTCTCTTCACAGCGAGTGTCACAACGCCACAGACCGTATCAAAGTGCGTGTGTGGGATGAAGATGATGATATAAAGTCCAGAGTGAAGCAGCACTTTAAGAAGGAATCGGATGATTTCCTGGGTCAAACCATCATTGAGGTGCGAATGCTGAGCGGAGAAATGGACGTCTGGTACAATCTCGGTACGTTCCGGGCCTCTGGTATCACTTTATCAATATGATAATTTAACCTGACAGAGAATAGTGTGGTGATGATCTTAGAAGAGTTTTATGTTTTTGTATTTCCTTAGCTAACTAAACGATCAAAAAAATATACAGGCAGCTCATACCGGGGCGGGTTGCACCTGCTCGACATAAAAAGTTGGCCGTAAACCTTACGTCGGGCTCAGCTACGCCTGGCTTTTAAAAAAAAAATTGCGTACTGATTGCGTAGGCTGTGTATTAGACATGCCATTTTCCATGTCACATTGAGATGCCACGTCTAGTGAAAACATTATTTCAATGTTTTCAATAGAAACAAGTCAAGGCTTTACACTTTACTCCTACCTTTGACTAGACGTGAGATTAAAGGAGGTTGCACACAGGGCGAGAAGCGCCGCGACATATATAAAAAAAATGAATACATTTTTTTTATACATTTTTTTTATAAATGTACAGCGTCTGACGTCACTTACATAATATAAGTAAGCAATAATTGACAAAGGGCCGTTGAATTATTTGAAAATTATAATTTGGGGTGTGCATTATTTTCGAATAATTCAACGGCCCTTTGTCAATTATTCTTGCTAAGACACTAATCTGGTGGTTATTTTAAGACATTTGAGAGGTTAGGTGTGCGTTTTACAGAAAAATAATCAACATCCATGGAACATTTTTCAACCAATCAGAACAAAGCATTCAACAACCGCGTGTAATAACATTAAATAACATCATATTTGTTCTAAATGGTTAACGATTAACCATGCTAACACATCTTTTGCATCTAGAAGTAGACTCTTTCTGACTAGTCTTGCGCTATTTAATGCACACATTCGGTGTGCGATCCTTGTGAGTTGTCCTACACGCTGCGTTTCTTGCCCGGTATGTGACCCCCTTTATGGGGCGTACACACCAAATGCGAATTCAACGATTGGTTGTACATAAAAGTCAATGTAAAGACGCAAATAGACGGCGATGTGAATGACGCAAATTGAGTGGCGCGATTGTTGCAAAAACATGCGCTATTCGCCTCAAACGCATCTTCACGCAAGCCAAAAATATTCAACTCACGCAAAAAAAATTGGTGTGTACGCAGAATAAGTCTCAGACGGTCGCTACGCCTAGATGGTGCAACGGGTATTAATTCTAAGTAGGATTAAAGGCGGGTGCATGATCTCTGAAAGCCAATGTTGATATTTGACACGCCCCTAACCCAATAGAATCTGGACCTTCTCACATATGCAACAATGTTGGTTAGTAGACACGCCCCTTACTGGTGATTGGCTACAAGTGTGTTTTGGTACTCAGCCCTACTCCCTTTTCCAGTGTTTTTCAAAAATCATTCACCCCGCCTTTAGCGCGCAATTTACGACCAAACTAGTTTTACGACCAGGTGTACAACCAGCTGGTGCAGCCTTCCCAGAGTCTTCTCATTTCTTGTTTTTCACATACAGAAGATATTTTCACTGTCTTGTACATGTACTGAGTTTGCTGATGGTTTATTTGTTGGATTGTCAGATAGTTTAGCTTGTCTCGCTGCAGAAGCGTGCGGTTTTAGAGCCGTTGTTCAGGCCAGACTCAACCGCTGATGTGTGCGCATGTTCTCTCCATCTGTTCACATCTCTGAAAGATCCAGACACTCAGAAGATCATTTGGATACTTCAGCCCACACCAGACATCAATTACAGCATCAGTAACAGCTATAAAATGCACATGTGAGGGGATCTATCCGCAAAGTGTTTTATTCGAATGGATGTTCAGCAGCTGGTGTGGATGTCAATGTGAAATTGACTTTTCTGCACTGCAAAAAATGACTTTCTAACTTAGTATTTTTGTCTTGTTTTTAGTACAAATATCTATAAATTCTTAAATTAAGATAAATTTATCTGATGAGCAAAATGACCCAAGAAAATGAATCTAGTTTTAGACAAAAACCCAAAATATAAGTCCATTTCTGCTTAAAACAACAAAAAAATCTGAAAATGAAATCTTTAACTTTTTTTCTAACATTTTTTTCTTAAAGGCGGGTTGCATGATTTTTGAAAAACACTTTGGAAAAGAGAGTCTGGCAGACTACCAAACACACTTGTAGCCATCAGTAGTAAGGGGTGTGTCTATTAACCGACATCGTTGCCTGGGTTGCGTATGTGTGGGGCGGGTCTATTAAAAGAAGCTGTCAACATCAGCTTTCAAAGATCATGCACCCCGCCTTTAAATTAAGTGTTTCTGCTGTTTTGCTTGCCTGCTTGTTTTTGCTGGTTTTAAGTCACTTTTTTACAGTGTAATATACAATAATCTTAGTGTGACCAATTTAATAATGCACATTATTCTAAAGAGAGGCTCTTGCACTGCAAAAAATAATTTTCAAAAAAAAATAATTCTTAATATTTTTGTCTTGTTTTTAGTAAAAATATCTAAAAATTCTTAAATTAACATGCTTTTTCTTGATGAGCAAAACAACCCAAGAAAATAAGTCTAGTTTTTAGACCAAAAATATTAAATTTAAGTGTTTTTGTGCATAAAACAATAAAAAAAATCTGCCAATGGGGTAAGCAAATTTTGTGAATTTTTCTTGAATTTAGTGTTTAAGAAAAATGTCCAAGATTTTTTTGCTTACCCAATTGGCAGATTTTTTTGCTTGTTTTATGCACAAAATCACTTAAATTTGATATTTTTGGTCTAAAAACTAGACTTATTTTCTTGAGTCGTTTTGCTCATGAAGAAAAAGCATCTTAATAAAAAAAAAAGATATTTCGACTTAAAACAAGACAAAAATACTAAGAATGTTTTTTCTTGAAAATCATTTTTTGCAATGTGAAATGTCTTTTTTTATAGACTGCTGTCACCTAAATCACACAGATTAACTGTTTAGTGTTAGTCTTGCTAATATAAAATGCAATAATTGAACAATGGTTAATGCAACTCAGATAAAGTAAAATGGGCTGAGGGTATTGTTTCATGTTGAGGTTGAAGGCATGAGGTACAGTATTTCTGCGATTCAAAGGAGTAAAAAAGACATTTTGACATGGCCAGCTTATATTTGCGGTCTGACCTCAGGTCAGATTTGTAATGGAATGTAGCTGTGAGTTGACGAGGTTTTGTGTGTGTCTGGCTGCAGGTCGCTGTACTGAGATCAGCTGTATTAGGGTCAGATAGGAGAGACACTCTGTTCAACATCTCCTTTTCATTTCTCTTTGTCTTTTCTAGCAGCTATTTGTGTATTTCTTCACACACCTGTTCGCTTACGCTCGGTTCATCTCTGTCACTCTTGTCTCCTGTGCAGAGAAGCGGACAGATAAGTCGATGGTGTCTGGGGCGATCAGGCTGAAGATCAGTGTGGAGATGAAGGGGGAAGAGAAAGTAGCTCCTCCTCACGGCCAGTACACATGTTTACACGAGGTTTGTGTGACAACAGCACTTAGAAGTGGTTCGGTGAATCTAATGAAACCTGTCATGTTTATATGTCACATTTATTTAATTTCAAAATCAAATAAGAAATAAAAAAAGGATAACCTTTAAAGTCTTGTTTCTGTTTATAGCTTTACAAGTGATAGCAGAAGACCTCACAGCGGCTCTTCTTGAGGTTTGTGTTTCTGTGATCTTTCCAGAATCTCTTCCACTTCCTGACGGAGGTGAAAAACGGTGGAGTTGTGAAGATCCCACAGGTTAAAGGTGATGATGCCTGGAAGGTTTACTTTGACGACGTGTCGCAGGAGATTGTGGATGAGTTCGCCATGCGTTTTGGCGTGGAGTCTATTTACCAGGCCATGACGTGAGTAAAACATAACACAAACTTCCAGTTAAAGGAAAACACCACAGTTTTTCAATATTTACTACGTTCTTACCTCAACTTTGACGAATTAATAAACACCTATCTTTTTTCAATGCGTGCACTTAATCTTTGTACAGCACGTCGTGAATGTGTTAGCATTTTGCTTAGCCCCATTCATTCCTTAGGATCCAAACAGGGATGAATTAAGAAGCCACCAAACACTTCCATGTTTTCCCTATTTAAAGAGTTTTACATGAGTTGTTACAGTAAGTTGAGGTAAGATCATATTACAATATTGAAAAACAGTGGTGTTTTCCTTTAATGCAAAGCTTTCAGTGTGAGATGTTAATGCTTTTAATGTATGCAAGATTTATGCAAATAAATGAGATTGATGACATTTTTTAATATTTATTTATTTTTAAAAGAATTGGTCATGTTTTTTGTACGAAAAAAATATTGAAAAATAAAAAGTTTGTCATCATTTACTCACCCTTAAGTTGTTTCAAACTTGTATACATTTCTTTGTTTTGCTGAATATGAAGATCTGTTCTAAAATGTTTGCAACCAATCAGATCTGGAGCACCATTGACTTCCATTGTAGGAAAAAATAATACTATGGTAGTGAATGGTGCCCCAAATCTGTTTGTTTATTTACATATTAACATTTTTTTTTTTAATATTTTCATATTCAGCAGAAAAAGAAATATATACAAGTTTGAATATATTTGTGTTCAGCGGAACAAAGACATTTATATTCAAACGTTTTTTTTATTGCAAAGTTGCATTTGTATAATTTAACATTCACATCTTACCCAACCCCATAACCCCCCAACTGGAACAAGAGAAAATTTGAGAAAATTCAACATTTAAAAAATAATAATAAATAAAAAAGGAGAAAAAAGATATATTAACCCCCCTCCAAAAAAAAAACTATTATGTATATACATTAATAGAACTCCACTCCCCAAGTAGTACAGAAAATATATGTACATAATAATAAAAATGTATTCCTCCCCTCCATCCACATTCAATATTTTTGTATCATTAAAGTAGGTGAAAATTTGTTGCCATTTATCAAAAGTATTCCTCCTTGCCTATGATGTTATACTTGACTTTTTTAAGTTTTAGAAAAAAGATTAAATCTTTAAGCCACACTGATATAAAAGGGGTTGCGGGGAGGTCCAGGATAACAAGTTTAGAAAAACGTGAGGGTGAGTAAATGATATCACAGAATGCTTTAAAACAATCATATTTTAGTGTTTCATGACCATTTCCCACCCTCTCTCACCCTCGGACTTTAAAGAAATTAACGGCCCGTTTTATGTCGTTTCGCCCCCTGTGAAAAACTATAAGAGGAGCACCAACTGCGATGACGCTCAAAGACTCCGACAGCAGCGTTTCTGCCAAGCTGCATTACATTGTGACATTCACCGAGCAATATGTGCTGAGATACGACGCTCTTACTGTTCAGATCAGACATCAGTAAAAACAACCTTCAGCTTTGTGCTGAAATATCACACCTGCAGTGTCTTACCTGCGATAAGATCAGATTCAACAACGCTGAAAACCCATTGAATCATTGATCGATGCCTCAAAGCTGATGCTCGTTTCTGCTGAATTGGGATTCTGTTGAACTCGTGCATGACCTCAAAATTGTAAAGCCACCGCGCCGCCATGTTGGTATACCCAAACATTCGATTAAATCAATGGACGTTATCAGATTTGAATGATAAAACATCACTTTACTAGTCTCCGTTTTTATATCTGAAGTCTCCCTGTACATTATTACAACGCAAATGTCTTAAGCATGTACATAGTTATTTACTGAAAGTACATTTTGTTTTTAAAACAGTAAGTTACTATACATTCATCTTTATTACAGTATCAGATCAGCGGACAGACCGCAGCATATTTAGTATTAATGACAAATTTCTTTTGGTTCATGTTAGTCAGTATGAATTAATTTTGCCATATAAGTCGCACCTGACTATAAGTCGCGGGACCAGCCAAAGTATGAAAAAAAGTGCGACTTATAGTCTGGAAAATACGGTACCTATAGTCACATAATTTGTGAGTGTTTTCCATGACACTGACACGTTTGCGTGAACATGTCACGTATTTCTTTGAACGTATCACTGTCACGTATTTGTTATCAACTGTTTTGTTTTATTTTCTTACCATTGACACTTCGGTTTCGGATTAGATTTACATAAAATTACATCCTTACATAAACAAATTCTAACCCTATTCAATCAAAATTTATAAAAAATAAATCATGAAAAAAGGTATAAACCAATATTTAAAGTGATATCCTAACGCAAACACCAAATCTAACCCTAAACCGAAGCATCAATGGTTTGAAAAAAAGGACAAAACAGTTGAGTAACAAATAAATGACAGAAATAAATGACAGTGACACGTTCACAGAAATACGTGACATGTTCACGCAAAAAGGCGGAAAAAACGTGTCAGTGTCACGGAAAACACTCAAAGAGTTATGTGACTATAGGTACGTAATTTCGTGATACAGGGTTGGTGTAGCTTAATGTCAAAAAACTTTGTACCCGTGTCATTACCAGAATGCAGCAGACACACTCACCTTAACATTTTTTTATAAATCCATTATCCTGCCCGATTAAAACATAGACATTGCAAATAACACCAGACTGATACGCTGTAAGCCGGGTGAATTTAGATCATGATTTTGAATGGAAGTCAATGACGCCATCTGCCGGTTGGGAATACCAAGATGACCGCTCGAGCTCTGCGCCGGCTTCACCTCACGCTGTTAGTTAAGCGTTCTCTGCGCAATCCAGTCATTTACATAGATCAGTGTGTTGTGCTGGTATTTAACGCTTGTGTTTGACTCTCATGCACTGAAAGATGATGCTGGGCACTAACGCTTATTGTGATTCAACAGAAAGACTTGTTTTGTGTTGGGTCTCTGTGAGGCCCTGCTGATGATGACTTACGGTTATGTGATGGCTTTATAAATCACATTGTTGTATCAGAATGACTGTGGTCTTCAGTGAAAGACCCCCTCTCTCTCTCTCTCTCTCTCTCTCTCTCTCTCTCTCTCTCTCTCTCTCTCTCTCTCTCTCTCTCTCTCTCTCTCTCTCTCTCTCTCTCTCTCTCTCTCTCTCTCTCTCTCTCTCTCTCTCTCTCTCTCTCTCTCTCTGCAGTTTAGAAGAAGGTAATTATGTGTAGCCACACTGTTCTGAGGGCTCTTACCCTCGTAATTACATTCAGAGTTTATGTCTCTCTCTTTATCCCTTACTCTCTATCTCTGTCTCTCTCTCTATCTCTGTCTACTTCCTTAGGTATAGTGCTATATAACATTGCAGTACAGGACACTAGAATATCATATATCAATGCTGAGTCCTGCAGCTTGGGCAATGAAACTTTTTTATTTGTATATTGTTTTAAATGTGCCGATTGCAGTTGCTTTTGCTCGTTGGTTTAAGGATCTTGCAGATGAGGGGTAGAAATGTGCAGGACTCATGTGAGGGTGTAGATCCACTTGTTAAGTCTGACATCAACTTTCGGGTGCCTTAAGCAAACAACAAACTGTACTTAAGAACACTCACGGTGCCGTGTAAAAATCATGATCCTAACCTTTAGCTCCATACTGAAATCCCAGATGGCCAGAAAGCGATGAATCTTTTATGAATTGTTAAAGAATTGTTGTCTTCTGAGCTTGGAGAATGTAGTGTACACAGCAAGTTTATAAGGATATAACTTAAATGTGTGATATAAACAAATTGTGCTCATAAACGTTTGTGGAGTCTCGTATAAAGGAGATGGTATTTTTACGTCAAGAACCAACAAGCGAGATTGGATTTTCGGAAGCACGGGTGAAACCTCACAAAATTAAGGAAATTAGAAATCGAGGAATGAAATTCTGATTGGTCAGCGGTAGGGCTGGGCAAAACAATCGATTTTTCGATTAATCGTTTTTTAAAACATGGTCGATTCAAAATCGATTCTCAAAGAGCCGAATCGATTTTTTCTTTCATATTTATTTCCGCAAACATTGAACGTAAGATAAAAGGTGCAGTGTGTAAATTTTAGCGACATCTAGTGGTGAGGTTGCGAATTGCAACCAACGGCTTAGTCCACAGCTTACCCCTCGCTTTTGAAACACATAGAGAAGCTATGGTAGCCACCACCGGACAAACATCTCATCGTCGAAGACAACTTAGTCAAAAAATGTTGTCTGTTAAGGGCTTCTGTAGAAACATGGCGGCCCAAAATGGCGACTTCCATGTAATGGGACCCTCGGTGTATGTAGATAAAAACGTCTCATTCTAAGGTAATAAACACATAACGGTTCATTATGAAAGGTCTTCAAACACCTCTAATAAAATAGTTTTGAATTATTTTTCATTTCTGTCAAGAGATCCTTTTAAAAATTACACACTGCACCTTTAACGTTAACTCTTTCACCGCCAGCGTTTTAAAAAAAAGTTGTCAGCCAGCGCCAGCGTTTTTCATGATTTTCACCAAAGTTTAATGCCTTCCAGAAAATGTTCTTCTTTAAATATATAAACATACAATATACCAAATGAAAGAACAGACCCTCTGCTTTCAAACAAAAAAAAAAACCCCGTTTCATCCTACCTTCAGTGGTTCTTTTGTAATCAGCTTTTGAATATGGGTTTCTGCAAAAACACCACATTTTGAGCAAAAAGCAGAGATAATTCCATTTTTGTGACGGACTTTTCATAGAGATCCCATTCAGAGCGATCTTTAAAACAGACACGGACATGCAGCCGCTTGCCATAGGGCAATTCTTCCGGGTTTAAAAAGTTGCGGAAGGGCGCCACCTGGTGGATAATAGCGGTATTGCGGAAAGACTGAAAATCTCGTCATTGGCGGGGAAGCGTTTTCTCTTAATTGACGAGATATCTCGTCAATGGCGGTGAAAGAGTTAATCTAATTACTAGTCACTAGCCACCTTCACATAAAAAGTCAGAGGTATGGAAGCAATTTCGATTTTGCAAGCAAGACGACGACGATAGTGTTGTGGCTTTTAATTTTTTTTATTAATTACCCACTTGTAAACTGCTGTTCACTGTTCTTTTTCATTAATATAGTATTTGTATTAAATCTATATTCATTGAGTTCAATCGAGAACGAGTATAAAAAGTGACCCGAGAACCGGAATCGAAAATTGAACCGAGAATTGAAATCAAATCGATTTGATAGCTTGCATATCGAAATCGAATCGATCTGGAACATCTGAATCGATGCCCAGCCCTAGTCAGCGGATTCCAAAGCCCCCGCAATACATCAACAAATAAATCCCTAAATAAATCAATATTGAAAACATTATTATTTTGTAATATTCTGTATTGTGTAAAACATTTACTTTGAAATCACTAGCACAGGATTTAAGTATAGTACTGTTTTGAATAAATATAAATATTTGTTTAATTTCCTATTGGAAAGTAAAAAGTATAATTCAAAGCTTTTTTCAATTTATTGAAGTATTTACAGTACTGTATGTAAAATATGCACACTGCATTGGCAATGGATTACAATAGTACATTTTAATCAGTATGTATGTTCGAACCCATGACCTTTTGGCTACTAGGGTGCACGATGCTATACGACTGAGCGACTTTGTTTTTTTGATAACCCGCTTACATCATCTTTTAAAAGCGACTTGTATTCGATATTTGCATTTACACTAAACACTCGGCAAAACAATTAAAGGTATAAACATACTGACCTGGAACAGCTTAAACCACAGAGGAAGTAAAATGTCGCGATAAATAATGGACACAGACAAAATGACTATACAAGATTTATTTCTGTATAAGTAAAGCTAAGTGGAGCTGTCTTCCTCCATTGCTCTGCTAAGAAGAGTCATGTGATCACGGGTGGTGTCCACCTGTGTCGCATTTTCAATGATGCACCACACGTCTTGTGATGGGAATATCCAATCTGTCCGCCTACATTGCGGATGCGAATGCATTTACTGTATCCGATTCATATCTGATTTATTTCAACGTATGAATGAGGCCTGTAACCAATTGGAGAATATTGGAAGTATGCACTTTTTTCCTGCTTATGCATTTGTGGGTCATCTGTGCCACATTTGGGTAAAAAATCGGAATTGAGTTACTTCAAACATGCAATGGAAATGTAGCCTTAATTGTAATAGTTTCGTCCTCTATACACCATTGTCTCTTTGTAATGCTTTTGTTATGATTCACATTCTGCTGTTTTTATAAGCCCGTCAATAATGACAAACTTTATCTTTACAATGATTGACTGCCACCCGCCATCCTCCGCCTCTCATTTGCTTTCAGAACTTCCCCAAATTTGTCATTTTCATATCAATATCGTGGGTCTGCTGTCAATCCCACAATCCCCTGTGTAAGACACTGCTCGACTCTCATAGAAAACGAATTGTAAATTCATGACCTGCTGCCAGTGAACACAGACATACTGCAGATAGACAGCAGAGCTCTGTACAGTAAATCTGCACGCTGACAGCGCCAATTATGCCATTGTAATACATAAAAAACCTGTATGTTTAATGTCTATTTTCAAACAAATGCACTAAATAAGAAATTAATTTGGTTTAGAGTTTTTTTACACCATTCTGTACATTGTAAGCACACTTTTCAAACTGACCCAGAGAGACCTGTTTAAACAATCTGACTCTTCTTAGCAGTGCAATTGTGGACAACGGCTTTACTTGGTTTTATGTCTTGATACAGAAATAAATCTTGTATAATCAGTCTGTGGCCATTACTTATTGCGACATTTTACTTTCTTTATGGTTTAAGCTGTTCTAAACGTGCTTTGTTTTATTTTCTGTTAATTACTAGGTAGCCAATACTGTACCACTGGCATTTGCTCTAACAACTTGATGAAAACGCACCTAATTTGCATTTGTAAATTGCTATTTTTTTGCTCGTTTTGAAAAGATTCACTTTATGTTTGGGAAACACCATACTGTCGCTCGTGTTGCAGCAAGATGGCAACTTCTTTTAAAATAAAAGAGATTGTGTCGCTCTGCAATTGCTGGTCGCTGGTGGTGTGCATCCAAGCATTACCCAGAATGCATTCTGAATTTTCCAGAAGCTTATCTTGGATGATGACCTTTCTTCGACCCCCTTATAAACAAGTCATGTGATCCATCCCCGATGTTATTAGAGATGCAGGCCATATTTTCTTACATTCAGCATTTTTATTGCTGAGGGTGATTTAATGATTTCACGCTGAGGTCTTCGGTCATCAGCTGTATGTTTCTGATTTTTGGAAGAAGATGAAGTCAGTGCAGTGTTTGTTCACATAAACCCAGAAATGCAGATGTTCATCAAATGTTTAAACCGTTTATATCACAATATGGTTTATTTGTTGGAAATGTATTGTATCTATAAATTAAATAACCATTAAATCTTGAGAAAATTTATTTGTAAAAGATACAATTGCAAAACAGCTTCTTATTTTGTAACGCTTGGGTTCACTCCACTTTCTTAAAAAAAATATACTGATAATTTACTCACTCCCACTTTATCCAAAATGTTGATGTCTTTCTTTGTTCAGTCAAGAAGAAATTACGTTTTTTGAGGAAAACGTTCCAGGACTTTTTCTCAATTTAATAGACTTTATTGGACCCCAACAGTTTACCGTTTCAATGCAGTTTAAAATTGCAGTTTTAATGCAGCTTTAAAGGGCTGTAAATGATTCCAACCGAGGCATAAAGGGTCTTATCTAGCAAAACATTTCAGATTTTTTGGCAAGAAAATAAAAAATAAAAAATTGGCAAGAAAAATAAAAAATATGTACTTTTAAACCACAACTTCTCGTCTTGCACTAGCCGTGTGAAGCGTCAGCGCGTTGAATCACTCACTTATGGACCATTTTAAACAATAAACTGACACAAAGACATTAATAAGTATCATTAAACATACAACAACATCTGAACGCTCCTCTTCTCAACACTTATAAACACTGGAGCGGTAGTTTCGCATACGTCATGCATACATGATGATGCATTTACGTGAGGTCACGCTGGCGTGTCACACGGCTGGTGCAAGACGAGAAGTTGTGGTTTAAAAGTACATATTTTTTATTTTTCTTGCTGAAAATGACAATCGTTTTGCTAGATAAGACCCTTTATGCCTCTTTGGGATCGTTTAGGGCCCTTTGAATCTGCGTTGAAACTGCAATTTAAAACTGCATTAAAAATGTAAACTGTTGGGGTCCAATAAAGTCTATTAAAATTAGAAAAATCCTGGAATGTTTTTCTTAAAAAACTTAATTTCTCCTCGACTTAACAAAGAAAGATATCAACATTTTGGATGACACGGGGGTGAGTAAATTATCTGGATTATTTTTTAAGAAAATGGAATAATCTTTTAAAACAGCAAAACTAATGCGCACTTTGTCTCCAAAATCAAATTGTATGAGACATGTTTTGTAGCTGTACATATAAAGCTATATATACTGTATATACACATTACATGATTTTATTTTTTGTAGTATGTTAAACTAAATAAAGCAGTCCTCCCTAATAATCATATATACTGAAGTGTATAGATTATACCTGTATCATTCACATCTGTTTGCCCATCTGTTTGCCCATACATATTGTCATACCACCCATCCCTGCTGTTCTGAATAATACCTGATTCACATGTACTGACCCTAACGAACCACAAATCCTGAAAATATCACCTGGATCTTGAGTGCCATTGCAATTAAGGAGGCAGAGAGAGAGGTGCATGGAGGTTAAAGAGGACAGGCGAGTGAAAAGACAAGTCAATACATTGAGTCAGGTTTTATTTTCCTGATTTACACTGCAGCTCAATGGACCGTTGAAGCGGCAAGGAAAGGATTTTAAAAATGAGGAAAGATCAAATGGTGAAAGAAAAGCAAGCTGTTACCCCACAACTGGATGACAACACCTTCCAATAAATATTATTTATTCTGTATTTTATTGGATTAAGTGTCTTTTAATTATGTTAAAAAAGAGATGGAAATACAGGCATCATAAAACTTCATTCCCCCTGTGTATCACCCATAAATGGGTGATAGGGGTCACGCTATCAAAACTAATGAGATTTGAGTCAGTGTTTGCAGTCACCGATCTATAGATCACATGACTTCATCCGTCCAGATTTACTATGGTAAAATGCTGGTGGTTCTCCCCAGCTTGAATTTTTGTGAGTTATTGTCTACATTTTCTTTTGGAGGAATGTAAGTTTGTGAAGGTTGTTTAATGGACAGTAAATGTACCATCCCAACCTGATATCCTAATGCTGATACCAATTCACATTCAGTCGCTTTTCAGTGGGTAAGATTTAGTGAGGTGGGTGTGGTTTTAGTCACAGTGGGTGTGGCCTAAGGTGTACACATTAAAACATGAATTTAACGATTTGCACGAGTAGATTACATGCAAAGTCAATGCCGAGACGTGAATAGACTCAAATTTTTGCGGGGCGATGTGAATGGCGCGAATTGGGCCAAGTGATTGCCGTGAACACTTGCTATTTGTCTAAAACGTGTTTTCAGCACAAGTTATAAAATTTAACTCGACCTGAACGTTTGCCTGACCCAACGTTAAGCCAGCAAGTAATATTTCGTAAATACACACTTTGCGTTTGGTGTGTACGTCCAGGG
Source organism: Paramisgurnus dabryanus (assembly GCF_030506205.2). Taxonomy (NCBI): domain Eukaryota; kingdom Metazoa; phylum Chordata; class Actinopteri; order Cypriniformes; family Cobitidae; genus Paramisgurnus; species Paramisgurnus dabryanus. Next base: position 30,546,719 of record NC_133345.1, on the reverse strand, counting down.
TTTCCCGCAGAAAATGTGTTAATTAAGGTGGTAGGGTTAGGCGAGTGGGCGGGGCAGAGGATGTGGCAATCAAAGGGTTGGGGTGTATTCGTCATTATGAAAATGTTAATATTTTTATTTAAAAAACACTCAAATTAAATTAAATTTTGAAGAAACTATGACAGAAATGAACACATACCAAATTATTAATGAATTAAATGTTTTTAACTCCAAAACATAAGTCCACTTACAGTTCTCACAGACATGCGTTTTATCAACTGGCTATCCTCCAGACATGACGAACCACATCTTTATCTCATTTTGGCTGTGTGGCTAGCGTGCAAGCTCGTGGTGTGAAGCGCGTCCACACTATTCTTCAAGATGTTTTATCAACTGGCTAGTTATCCTCCAGACAGTGACGATCTGGACCACGTCTTTCTCATTTTGACCGTGTGGCGTGCGTCCCCGCTCGCGGTGTGAAGCGCGTACGCACTATTCGCCGAGATGTACTTAAGGGCCTTTTATGCAGCGAAATGGGTTTTTTTGACGACCTAGTTAAGGCGGTAGGGTTTCCAAGCTTAGGCGGGCCGCCTGAACTGAAATGTGCTGCGGGAAACCCTGACGTCCCATAAGGCTGTTTATCCTCCAGAAAAAACCCAAATCTGCAAATATATGCAGATTTATGTTAAATTATACATATTACACCCATTTTTACAAGATATAATATAAGTCTCAAGTGTGGCTAGAATGTGTCTGTGAAGTTTCAGGTCCAAATACCTCACATATCATTTATTGTAACCAATGTCCTGTGATTACAGTCTGAGACAATAGTAATTTAAGTCGCAATCACACAACAATGTATTAACAGATAAATTTTTTGGGTAAAATAAACCAGGCAGTCAGTTGCTATGGGTGGGGCTTTGTTTGTGTGACATCACATTAACAAAAGAATCAAAACAGCATTTCTAATGAGAATGCTTTGGTTTAACCTCTTGAAAAGCACTGCCACTCTGGCCCAAACCATGAAAAGACCTACTTTTACTAAAAGGGTAGTTTTTACTAAACCATTTAGAGTATACGCTTATGGACACTTTGAGCTTTATTTTCCAGGTTTCAAAATTATTTTAAGTTAAAAAAGTTTAGAGAGGCTGAAGTACTTTTTTATTATTAAAAAACTTCATGATAAATATGTGTGTGAAATCTAGAAATGCAATGATCCCTAAGCCACAAGTCTAAAGAAGTTATGTTTCACTTTTGAGGTCAATAGGCCCAAAAATGAGAAAAATGAAAAATGTAAGACTAGTGACTTTTCTAAGTGCCAGTCAGCCCCCAAAATAAAAGTTTTTTGTTTACATGAATATACATTTTCGTTCTTATTATTATTTATCCTTACGTTAGCATATAAAATGCAGTTTCCACACCAGGCAATAAAAACGTCACACAAAGATCGTTGGATTCGTTATCTAATTGGCTACACGTTCTGTCTATCCTTCCATTGGAGGAACGAGCGATTTAGATGACGTCACGATATTTGACAGCACTGTTTGGATATTATATATTATACTCCCGCCTACTTTTAAAAACAAAGTTTGAACCCGGGTTTATGCGTTTACTAGAACCTAAAGTGTAATCTCATATACAGTGTTACAACGTAAATGGCCATCAGATTGTATATTATATTCTATTACAAATGTCCATGCGAAATCTGATGTAAACAACAGACTATATATCTATATTTTATGGATTATATGGATTTGTGGACAAAAAATGGTCATTGGATGTATTCTGTTAGACGATTTTCATGGGTTATTCACACATCTGAAACAGATTGGATTCGACTCGTGATCGTTATATCAACACAAAGGTAAGAAGTCCCGTTTATATTTTGCATGTTGTCATCCGGACTTCTTTCCCAAAATACTACATTTATGATGCTAGAGCATCTGTATCTCAAAACAGAGACTATATACTGATGCTAAACCAGTACACCTTTTAAACGATGTATAGAAAGGTAATAATATTAATGTCTGTAGACAGTAGGCTATATAGATATTGTTAGCAGCGTTACAAAAACTGACATCACAAATTAGTGCACGTCGAGAGTTTAATAGGGATTAAAAAATAAAGGAGAGGATGATTTTTTTTCAGTGCAGGGTTGTTGTGTGCTAAGATGTTTGCAGAGGAGAAAAACTAAATCGTTGTTTATGTGAGACTGTGTCAAAGATTATTTATGATTATTCTGTCTGCTATGAAATGTGAGTGGTTTGACAATAATTTCTTCCATTTAAAGACAAATGCTGTTTGCTGCACATTTGTGGCCATCATTAATTATTTACATTGTATGTGATTATGTAGCACAAGGAATATAAAAATGAAATGTGTTTGTGTAAACTCTTCTTTCATGTGATGCATTCAACAACAAGAGAAAGCACTGATTTTTATGTGTATATGTAACACGTTGCTGTATTGCTGTGTGTGTGTGCGCGCGCACAGCTTTGAGTTTCAGCCCTGCAGGTCTGCTTCTATTTTTAGTGATTTGCTTCATCCCTCTTCTCTTTCTCTTCTCCTATATCTTCCTTGATGAATCTTCTTTAACCTTACTGCCCTCCAGCTCAACACAATAGCAGAATCCACATTTTGTTCCTTGCTCATTCCGACACAAAGTTTATTTACATCTTGCATAATTTATTTTAATATCTGTATATGATAGTGGTAAAATCTATCCAATTTATTTTCAGTTTATAAATCATCTAGAAGGCGACTCAACATACCTCTTCTTTATTTTGAGTTTGGTGCTCATGGGAAATCAAATATTGTTATGAGTACTAAACAAGTTTTATGACTCAATCTAAATCTGTTTCTCTCTTCATTTCTCATTTTCAGTCATTTCTCATGCCTGTCCTCTAAGTACATGTGTCCCGGCGTCCCGGCCGTGATGAGTAACCTGCTTGCCAACATCAACGCCTATTTCGCTCACACCACCACTGCAACCACCAACATCTCGGCCACGGACCGATTCGCCGCATCCAACTTCGGAGTGAGTCGCAATCGGGATGGACAGATGGATTTTTGCATATATGCTACATGGATTTTTTATTTCTAATGAAGTAATAAATGTCCAGATAAAATAGCAGATGAATAAATAAATAATGGGTGTTATTTAAGTATACTGACTGTAGTTTTGTTTTTATGTCTTTTGCTGTTATGCAGAGGGAGAAGTTTGTGAAACTCCTGGATCAGCTTCATAACTCTTTAAGGATTGACCTCTCCAAATACCGGGTGAGTAAAAGCAACATTTGCAGACAGAAGATCTTGAGACGTCAGATCCTACAGATGGATCTTCTGTTTCAGTCACTTCTACCGTGATTGAAAGGAAATCTCGTATCTTTTATATATTGCTATGGAGATAATTAAACCTCTCCATCACTTTTAGTGATCCCACCATCATTTACAATGCCATTTACGATCTCTTCGCAGAATGCAAGCTGATGTGCATTAACTTTAGATAGCAACAATATGTGTGACTGAAAATTTGAAAGATTATGCTTGAATTGTGTCGCTCTACTTACCAAATATCTGCAATGTCTCTTTAAATACACATAAGGGAAATATGTACAGTGATATTTGTCTTCTGTGGGACTGTTTTACTCCATGAGGGTACAAAAGTTGTCACTGGGACAGTACCCTTTCAAAAAGGTACACATTTGTACCCAAACAGTGCATATTAGTCCTTCAAAGGTACATATTAGTAGTTCAAAGATACATATTTGTACCTAAATGGTACATATTAGGACCTTTTTAAAGGGTACTGCCCCAGTGACGGATTTTGTACCTTTATTTTTGACAGTGCAGGCTGTTTACCTAGTTAACTCAGGAGAAAGCGACTCATCTTAAAGGGAACACAGTAGTGCGTATTGTGTCAGAAATGTGAAAACTTGTATCTTGGTATTATTAGCACCCTCCCCATGACATATCGCTTCATTGTTTTTTAATCTTTAAGTCGCTTTGGATAAAATCATCCGGTAAATGCTTAAATGTAAACCCACTTGACTGATCATCTAGCTGTATCAGCTAATGTTGTCTTTACAATAAATGGGGCTCGACATCGCCACAATGCCCTTGCTGTTAATGCCTGCATCTAGGCTGACTAACAACAGACCAGTCTCATAGCGAATGAGACGTGGTCTAGAAACCACATGCTCATTTTCTCGTATTTGATGCGTGGTTTACGAATGCCGAGAGCCGTTTATTGGGCGCTACGAATGTCTATCAAATGCGTCTGTACTAGGGATGCTAAACAATTAATCGCGATTAATCGTTAGCAGAATAAAAGTTTTTGTTTACATCACATATGTGTGTAAACTGTGTATAATAAATATGTATATATATAAATATGAACACATTCATGTATAATTTTTAGAAAAAAAAATGTATAAATTAAGTATTTATATTTATAGATAATATAAATTATACATAAATATACAAATGTATACTGTATACACATGTAAACATTTCTAAAACATATACATGCATGTGTGTACATTTATTTATACAAATTTATTATACACAGTTCACGCACATATATGATGTAAACAAAAACTTTTATTCTGCTAACGATTAATCGCAATTAATTGTTTAGCATCCCTAGTCTGTACGTAGGTCATAGCCAATCGATTCAATTATACCAGATGACGTATGTAGAGCGACTTTAATTCAAGCGCAACAACTTTCATCGGGAATGTGTGCACACAGCTGAACAACACAGCTGTATATTGATATTGAAAAGCAACACATTTTAGTTGCATGTGACAACCACAGTACAGGCATAATGACAATATGATATTAATAAATACCACTTGCCATTTATAAGTTAAATGGACTTTGCCGACGACGATGCCTAGCAGGTTGGTCCTATAAAACTCTGTGGCTATCATGTCTTGTTATATCCAAACATCCTTCTTGGATATGAAATTGTTTAACGCCAGAAGTTGCTCTTTTTTTTAAATAAACTTGCGTTCAAAACTACTTAGAACACTATCTAAGGCTGCATTGAAAAGTAACTTTGCGTCTACTGCCGTGTTGGATAAACAAAACTGCTTCGGTGTGTCACATAGATGTCGTCATCGTCTTGCTGCCCCCTCCCCATTCCCCTATTTCAGGGGAAAAATTGGTCCATGGTTTCCATGTTAGACATGCAGCATGAATAAATTTGCGCACAAGGCAGCATGGGGAAACCCAGGCTAGCCTGCATAAAAAATTCGGAATCCCTTTTTCTGTGCACAGCATTCTATTTGCCAATTACAAGCTGCACTGCTAGTAAATTTATAACTTGCTCAATCTTAACTAAATGCAGTCCTGTTTCCATTTTCTACGCATGCTTTGTTTTATATACTGTTGTTTACTAGGTTACAACAGTTATTCGCTCAAACAACTTGATGGAAACGCACCTAATTTGCATTTTTTTTAATTTTTTTTTGCAAATTGTAAAATGATTTGCTTTATGTTTGGATGGAAACCCCACTGTAGACTGCGTGGTTCGTCTTTGGGTTATACAGCACTGATAGTGAACGTAAACCCGCTGACACACACACACACAAACACACACTGCTACACACAGACACGCACTGAAGTGTCAGGCGTTTAGGGGATTGTGTGCTCTTGTTACCTGCTGCTGTCTGCCGTCAGCTTCCAGGCAACATGCACTGACAGTAAAACACTCTGGATCTGGAGGACTCGGTGGATTTGACTGTAATGAAATTCTGAAAGCAAAGTGAATTTGGTCTCCTCACAGCTTGGACGGGTTTGGCCGAAGCACATCCATGGCGTTTTAGCTCATCTTCTTTATTAGATAAATTTTCACGAGCTGATGGGTCGTCTACACCATACAGCGGATATATTACACACAAACACTTAAGCTGACTTTATCCAGAACTTCATAAAACACCAGACACACTCTCCACAAAGTCTGTTTTTTGTGTTATTGAAGATAAAGTGGATGTGGAAATGTGATTCGGTTCTGAGAGAGCACCAGCATCAGTTTGATAGAAAAGGGGGCGGGTAGAGCTGGCTGTGGTTGACAAAATGTTGTGTGTATCTCCTGTAGAGACCTTTAGACGTTCGGATGATTTTTCATCAAAGCTCGACTATGATTGTGACACACGGTTTAATGAACTCTCACCTGAGCAGTCTGTTACCAGTCTGCCTGAAGCCTGCACCATATGTTCATGTTTGCCATTTTCTCTGACGTTCACACACATTTGGTCACAGTCTTTCTAACTTGTGAACGTGAACTGCTATTGGCAATGTTTATTTTGTGTCTTTGCATGCTCTCTTTTGATATTATCATTAGCTGCATTTTCATTACCCTTCAAATTGCGCAAATTGAAATTGGGATTTGCATCAAACAATTAAAATTAACATTAAAGCAGAAGCTATAGCAGAAGATTTTCCCGAATTTTAGAAAAGAACCGCCCTCTCCACTTAAAAAAAATGCAATTGCGCAACACTCTACCTGCTCCCAAGAGGGATCGCCTATTAAACGTGTGCACGAGAGAGTTTACACTTTTTCTCTTGCGAACCTCAGACATTTAGAAAAATACACGCTGAGAACGCAACCAATGAATGGTTAAAACCGTAGCCCACCACACATAAACACCTGAAAGTGCGCATCCGCAGAAAGCGAACCTAGGGACGAGGACGTACGACGGCCTTGCGTAAACATATCATCAGAATGATTGACAACTGGGATGACCAAAATCCTGATGATGCACCCGGATAAAGAAAATTCTCCGCTATACCTTTAAACATGGCACATTTGGGGTTATGAGATAAATGTTGATCTAGTTCAGATAAATTATAAGTGAGTGAATCAGATTTTCATATAAAAACAGGACCAATCAGCAAGTCATCTGTCTGCGTATGTTGTAAGAAATTGGGTGTACTTTAGGACCCAGGAGTAAACTCCACGACACCTGTGCTCACAGCAATCACGAAAGAAACAAACAAACAGAGTAGAAATGAGCTTTAAACTCATCAGATTACATCATTTAATGGAAAATGAATAGAAAAGATGGACCTGTCTAAAGAAACATTAAGTAAACATGTGTCAGTACCACTAGATTTCGCTAAATGTGGTTGATGCTGGACGGGGTTTTCAAGTCGTGACATTTGCGCAGTTAAACGGTAGTAAAAAATGACGCTGTAATATCTTTAGCATGGTTAACCATAAAACCTGAATTTCATAGTTCTCAGTACCAATTTCGGTACTTAGCAAAACACACAAACATGAAGTCATCCGGGTACGTTTTCCCTATACTGTTTTTCGAATACTATTAATTCTGACATACGTCGCATAGTAATTTTTGTCTACTATATAGTATGAAAGTAGACGAATTCAGACGCAGTGTCAGTTTCGACTTGTTATTGACAAACAGCTTTCTCTCTCTCTAAATAATTTGAGATCCGTCGTGGAACAGAAGGCGAGCGTCCCGGCAGCATGTGACTCTTTAACTTTGATTAAATCGCCTTGAGTGATTGTCAATCACTTGCCTCATTCTTACAGAACAAAAGTCAAATCATTACATAACCGTCCCTACACAAAACTCATTGACATTTCAAACCCATCAACGTGATTTAATGATCATCAGATTGACAACTCCTCCTCCAGCATGCTTTCTTGCTGCGTGTTTGTTGCCTGTCGCAACGCACACGTGGGGTCATCTGTGCATGCATGGCCTCTATTGTTACACTCGATGCAAAATATACCGTATTTCTTCACGGTACGGCGAGCAGGTTGATAGCTTTACAGCCGGAGAAGACATTTTCTCTGTCTCGTCTGGCTTTTGCTCGTCGGCTAAATTGTGATATATTTTGTCGTTGATGCTCATGACGATGGCTTGGGTTATTAATGTTACCGCCCAGGACAATGCTGCTGGGTGGTGAACAAAAAAGCATGACATTGGCATATATTCAACCATCTGCCTCTCTGCCAAACCCTTTAAAATCTGAGAGCATGTGAAATATTAACAGGTGAAGAGATGCAGTATTTCAGACAGATCTTATTAGACCTTCTGCACTGCCACGGACCTAAATAAAGTCTGATTTAAGATTAATGCATTTATAATTCTTTAGAAAGAGCAATCGCCTAGGTGGACAGCATGGTAACATACTGGGATTGTACTGAACTGAAGTTAAAGTAAAAGAAAGAATGACTGTTGTGATTTTTCTCATTTCTAATTTTAAGGTCTTTTTCATCTCTTATTTAACAAATCTGAATACACATCTTTCTTTATATATACATATAAAGTTAATTTGGAAAATATTCTTGATAAACGTCTTCACCAAGTATGCATTAAATCGAATTTAAAATGTCTCAGATGACATTACAATATAAAGGTTTCAACCAATGTTTTCTTCATATGCATCTCATAGATGTAAATGTCCTGATGATTGAATGACAGCTCCTGGTAGTCTGTGGTAATTGCTTTTGAAAATTGAGTTTTGCCATCATGAATAAAACAGAGTCTGAAAATAAATCAAAACGCAAGGCATATTGCAATCATTATAATTTTTGATGTAACTTGTGGTTTTGTTAGCATTTTTCATCAATTAAATCTGTGATTAACAAAAATATTTATTTATTTTATTTTATTAAACTTTATGTTCAGTGCAAAATACTGTATAAACCATAGCTGTCAACCGTCCCGTTTTTTCTTGAATTTCCCGTATTTTACCATTCTACCTCGCCATCATCTCGTTTAAATAATTTCCCGTATTTCTCCCGTATTTTTAATCTTTCTATTTAATGTTTGCACATGCACCTCTGGTAAAGCAGGCAGCTGTAGGCTATATATAACATATAACTCAAATGACACCCGCCAATGAAACAAGAAGAAGAAAAGCTTCCCGAGGGAGGATGGAGGATGACGAGCTGTGCGCAAAACTACAACGGCCATGCATGTTTAGCGCGCATGGTAATATATAATCTAAATCTTTATTTTTTTTATATTATTTTGAACAGACACCAAAAACAGACAATAACAGACAAACAGACCTTTCATATAAGGGCAATATGTGCAATATGTAAAATGATTAGAGCTAGATTAATCTCATACAAAATAAAAGTAATTTTTTGCATAACATATGACTTTGTGCTGTGTGTAATTATTATGTAAATATAAATACACACACATTCATGTATGCATTTAAGAAACATTTACATCTATATATATATTTATTTATATTTTTATATATTCTAAATTATATATAAATAAAAAAACTATATTTAAATAAAACATTTCTTAAATGTTTATATATATGTATGTGTGTGTGTTTAAATATACATAATATTTACACACATCACAAACGTATATATTATGCAAAAAATTACTTTTATTTTGTATGAGAATAATCTAGATTAATCTATGCCCAGCCCTAAAAATTATGCATGCAAATAAGATCAGAAAAAGAAATATATACAATACCAGCATATCCTACAAAAAGCTATTATAATTAGAGATGCATCGATATTAAAAAAATTCACAGATACCGAGAGCCAATTATTCAGACTGATATCTGTCGATGCCTATGCTGATAGCCGATTGTGTGAAAATTTGCTTTTATTGACCAATACCGATTATTGGGCGAAATATTGGTGCATCCCTAATTACAATAGTAGGTAATGATAGTTAAAACAATACATAAATAAATAAATAACATGTGAGCCATCAGTCCTTCATGAAAAACAGAGTTTTTTTGTGATTGTTGCCGGCAAAAATCCTTGATCTTGCAGCACGTTTTCTAAAAAAAAAAAAAATTATGGAATTTGCGGGATATTTATGCAATTTTATGCAATGAAATTACGTCACTTCCTAACGTTCCCATAACAACTGGGGACATGGCTGAGCTTGTGTGAAATAAATGCAACATTTTATAACTTTCTGCTAAGATATATATGACTTTTTGCTACAAAAATGGGGGGTTATGAAATCATGCAAGCCCTGCATATTTTGCAAGCAGAAATCTGCAATTTATGCGGTGAAAGTGTGGCGTATTTAAAAAATGTGGTCCCTGCATAAATATGCAGACTTTGGCTGATTATGCATTGAATCATGCGATCACATACTGTAAATGATTTTGAGATTTTGATTTAATCATTTATCTAATATTTCTATGAATCATTAAATGATCCTTAAAATCAAATTACTTGACAATGACATTAGTGTAAAGAAATATGTAGTTGAAGTCTCATTTCTCTCTCTGTGTGTGTGTGTGTGTGTGTGTGTGTGTGTGTTTGCAGGATAACTTCCCAGCTGGAAATCCAGAGAGACTCCTGGACCTCAAATCCACAGTCGACCTGTTAACCAGCATCACCTTTTTCAGGATGAAGGTACACACACACACACACACACACACGCGCGCACGCACACGCACACAAACACACTTATTTACACAGTAATGAAAGTGTGTGACTCAGCAACAGCATGAATCAAAAAGATGTAAACACACAAAATTAAAAGCCTTCATGCATTGAAAGACAAAAGGGATTTCTTGGCGATAAATTATTAATGAAAGCATCAGGGGTTCTCCTGTTGTTACAGGAGATCAAAACCCTGTGCCAATTGTTGTGTAATGTGATCTGGCACTGTGAGACATTCCTGCATTAAACAGAAGAATATATTAAACACCAGCCAAACTCCTGATATCAAATCGCTGAATATTCCCGAGAGATATAGTCTTATATATCTCATCTTATATACATTTTATATATCTCACAAAGAAATATCCAGATGATATTTCACGCCATCCATCAAAAATAAATCCTAATGCTTTACACGGCTTTTAAAATAATTGTAATGTAAATGTCAGAGTCCTAAAATGAGCTCAAAATGTGGTTTTGGTCTGTAATATAAACTGCATATATACTTGACAGGTTCAAGGCTTCTTGGCCTCTACAGTTTTGTATTTCTGATGTATTTAAGTTACATATTGACAGCATCGTGTATTGATTGTTAAATGAGCTGCAAATCTGACGAGAGTCCTACAGTAAAACATGTTTTACTGCAGCAGGCACAGATAAAGGTGAATATTAATGAAAATATTGCTAGATTGTTTTCAAATACGTTCAGCTTCATTAGGTTTAATATAAAACCGTGTTGCTTTACTATCAGTAATGAAACATTTTCAGTAGCACTGCAGGATTTCAATGTTTCGCTTTTGTTTGCATAAAATAAAACATCTTGCTCTTGAAGTACATTGAATTCAATAGAGCACAATAACAAAACCTGGTTTGTTTTGGGCTTCTATAGCAATCAAATTTTCTATGACATTGTATGAGGGAGGATACGGGTCTTTAAGATTACTGTGAATATATTTTCCAACTGCGAGTAAACAGAGTAAATGTGTTTGGTGAATCACACGAGAAAACACAATAGGAAATCATGAAGGTGCATCTGTTGATGACATGATGAAGATGCGATTGCTCATCATTATACAGAGGTGAATTCTCTGTTGTGCAGTTAAGATCGCATTTTAATAAATGACAAGTTATTGCAATTGCAGGTCAATATATGTTGTAAAAAAAGCCTTCATATCCAATACAGAGAAATAACTAAGATTGATTTTTTTTTTGCTCTCTCTCCTCCCAGGCTATTACTTTATTTTCTCTCATCCAGACATTTGCCCTTCAATTTTGTCACAGTCAGTGCATGCAGAGACGTGTGTTGAAGGGGTTTTGCCAGATTAGCAGATAGATAATATATACCGTAGTAGTTTAACTTAAACATTGAAGTTGAAGATGTTAAAGATTTAGAAAGCTTTACATCTGGACATTTACATTTATTCATTTACCAGGTTTTTATTCAAAGCAACACATGAGGAATATATACTGTACGTCATGTTAAGTTATTATTTTTTATTTGAAATGTTAATAGAATAAAATTATTGTGTTTATAATAGAAATGTAAAAGTTGTTGTAGAAGCTCAAACAGTACAGTTTATGCAAATCCAGTGTTGTTGAATCCGAGTCAAGAACCAAGACCTGAGATTGAGTGTCGAGTCCGATTCAAGGCCAAGACCAGAGATCGAGTTCGAGCCAAGACCAGAGATTGAGTGTCGAGTCCGAGTCAAGTCCAGACATTGAGTCAGAGTCAAGACCAGAGATCGTGTCGAGTCCATGCCAACACCAAGACCAGAGATCAAGTGTTGAATCTGATTCAAGATCAGGACCAGAGATTGAGTGTCGAGTCCAAGTCAAGACCAGAGATCGAGTGTCAAGTCCTAGTCAAGACTAGAGATCAAGTGTCGAGTCCACTCGAGAGCAGAGATTGAGTGTCAAGTCCGAGTCAAGACTAGAGATCGAGTGTTGAGTCCGAGTCAAGACATAGACCAGAGATTGTGTCGAGTCCATGCCAAGACCAAGACAAGAGATCAAGTGTTGAGTCCGAGTCAAGTCCAGACATTGAGTCAGAGTCAAGACCAGAGATCGTGTCGAGTCCATGCCAAGACCAAGACCAGAGATCAAGTGTTGAGTCTGATTCAAGATCAGGACCAGAGATTGAGTGTCGAGTCTGAGTCAAGACCAGAAATTGAGTGTCAAGTCCAAGTCAAGAGCAGAGATCGAGTGTCGAGTCCGAGTCAAGACTAGAGATCGAGTGTTGAGTCCGAGTCAAGACAGATCAGAGATTGAGTGCAGAGTCCGAGTCAAGAGCATAGATTGATGTGTCGAGTCCGAGTCAAATCCAGACATTGAGTCAGAGTCAAGACCAGAGATCGTGTCGAGTCTATGCCAAGACCAGAGATCAAGTGTCGAGTCCGAGTCAAGACCAAGACCAGAGATTGAGTGCAGAGTCCGAGTCAAGAGCATAGATCGAGTGTCGATTCCGAGTCAAGACATAGACCAGAGATCGAGTGTTGAGTCCGAGTCAAGACCAGAGATTGAGTGTCGAGTCCGAGTCAAGACATAGACCAGAGATCGAGTGTCGAGTCCGAGTCAAGACCAGAGATCGAGTGTCGAGTCCAAGTCAAGACATAGACCAGAGATCGAGTGTTGAGTCCGAGTCAAGACCAGAGATTGAGTGTCGAGTCCGAGTCAAGACATAGACCAGAGATCGAGTGTCGAGTCCGAGTCAAGACCAGAGATCGAGTGTCGAGTCCAAGTCAAGACATAGACCAGAGATCGAGTGTCGAGTCCGAGTCAAGACCAGAGATCGAGTGTCGAGTCCGAGTCAAGACATAGACCAGAGATTGAGTATCGAGTCAGAGTCAAGACCAAAGATCGAGTGTCGAGTCTCAAGACCAAGACCAGAGATCAAGTGTCGAGTCTGAGTCAAGACCACAGATTGAGTCCGAGTCGAGACCAAGACCAGATATTGAGTGTCGAGTCCGAGTCAAGACCAGAGATCGAGTGTCGAGTCCAAGTCAAGACATAGACCAGAGATCGAGTGTCGAGTCTGAGTCAAGACCAGAGATCGAGTGTCGAGTCCGAGTCAAGACATAGACCAGAGATTGAGTATCGAGTCAGAGTCAAGACCAAAGATCAAGTGTCGAGTCTCAAGACCAAGACCAGAGATCAAGTGTCGAGTCTGAGTCAAGACCACAGATTGAGTCCGAGTCGAGACCAAGACCAGATATTGAGTGTCGAGTCTGATTCAAGACCAGAGATTGAGTGTCAAGTCCGAGTCAAGACCAAGAGATCGAGTCTGAGTCAAGACCAGAGATTGAGGGTCGAGTCAAGACCAGTACTACAGATCAAGTGTCCAGTCCAAGTCAAGACCAGAGACCAAGTGTCGAGTCCGAGTTTAGACAGAGTCCACATCCAGCTTTATCTGGTCTTGGTCTTGACTCTGACTCGAGTTGGACTCGACTACAACACTGTACAAATAAGATAATATTGTTTTATAACATGGATAAAGTTAGCTTAAGCTGTCAGATTGCGTCTCACAAAATATATATATATATATATTTCTGATGCAGTGATTCTTTTAGTAAAACTAGTATTACTAAATGTCTCAACTTGAAGTAACAATTAGGATGTACGCTTACACACATTCAAGATGTAAGGGAGATATTTTATTCTAACAATGTGTGTCAATTAAAAATGAAAATTAAAGCACAGTTTTTAAAGACTATAGCATTACATTTCTAAGACTCAGGCACATGAATACTGTATAATTATATTTAAAAATATTTGTCTTTTATCATCCCAGGGCTAGATGTCTTTTTTGTTTTTGACCCACATACAGATTGGATTGCTTCTGAACTGTAAGCATTTAAGAGTGTATGAGCGTTGCGAAGTAGACCGAGGCGCGTTAGGAAATGATTGCATGAAACACGCACAGCTCTGTCAGTTTATTATCAAAAGGAGCTCTGTCGCTTTAATGAGTGACAGCTAAGCAGGCAAATCAGTGAAGTACATCTTAAGAGGTAGCGGAAGCCCCACCCACAGAGAGAGCCTGGCAGGCAGAGTATTAAAGCTCCAGCTGTCACAATGCATTATGGGTAATGAAAGAGTGTCCCCCTTATTCCCATGCTCTATAACACACAACGCTCAGAGGAATGGGACATAAAGTTAGTTGCATACGACACAAAGAAGGACATAAATAAATAGATCTCATTTCAATAACTTTACATGTACTATAGACCTACTTTCTAACAACATCACTGTAGCATTTTAAGGTTCCATCATCCCTAAGTGGGTTTTTGAAAGGGGTTTGGGGTAAACTCCTTAAATTAGATCTTAAGTTAACAATAGGCTATTATATTTTCATTTTGTAGTAAAAGACATACAGTAAAACACACCAGTAATACCCCACTTGTGACTTTTTAAATCTGTAACATATTTTTAAATGGGCGGTTGCTAACAAGTTGCAATGGGGCTACAAACTTTGTCTGGGACTTTAAAGTTACAATTAAATTAAAATGAAAAACTTTAATTTGTTTTGGAATATTGTGGTATTTTTTTACAAATGATTATCTATGAGCTTCATTATATTTTTTTAATTTATGTGACCTCATAATCTTTAATCAAAAACGCAAATCGAAACGATCCCCCCCTCCTCGAAACGATCTTTCTTTACTTCCGATCATATAGTATGGCAGGTGGGCGGGGTCCCGGAGAAGATTGCAGCGATTAGCAAATAGCAACATGACCTTACTTCAAAAAATCCAATCAGTTCTCAACGGAATAATTCAAGTCCAATCCCGTCTTATTTCATTTCAGAGGCCGTTTCACTCAGATATATGTCACCACAGGAAAAATAAGACAATCGCTACTTCCATTTCATGGCGACTTTAAATACCATCACGCATGAAGATCAACATGGGCACAATTCTCAGCAAACCTTCATCCTCGAGTATTTCCTTATCAGGGAAAATGTTTTTAAATGTGTTTAATAAAGTTTTAAAAAGCTGTCCAAAACTTCGCTTGTAGCCTAAGGTTAGCTTTTAATTTCTAGTAAACACATTTAGACTTCAAAGTTGTCAAAAGTGTCATAAACTTTTGTTAAACACAGAGCTTATTTTTTGTAATAAACCAAATGTCTATGGGAAAAAATAATGGGCTTTTTGGCGAGGGAACCCGAGTGTCCCACTACCGGGTTGGCCTGCAAAAATATGTCACTCAATTAGAGCTTGCATAAGTCTGTTTGTGTGCTTGCGTTTGTTTTATCTGAGTCATTTTGTGTTGTAGGTACAAGAGTTGCAGAATCCTCCCAGGGCCAGTGCAGTAGTTAAGGATTGTGTTAAAGCATGTCTGGATTCAACATACAAGTACATTTTTGACAACTGTCATGAACTCTACAACCAGCTACTGGATCAGGTGAGAGCAAAGAGACAATCACAGGTCAACATGTTGCTAAAAAATACATTCTGTGTCAAAATGCTGTTATTTAGGATTTTGCTTTCTGTGTGTGTGTGTGTGCGTGTATAAGCGGTGCCAACACAATCTCATGACAATTCATATATACAGTATATTATGAGGTGGCTAATTTGTATTACCAAATTTCTGGACCACAGATCTGTTTTATGCTTAACAAATAAACTAAAACGACCAAAGCACTTTAACTTTAAATTGATCGCGGTCACTTATCATTGGCATGAACATTGAGAATGAACATTAATTAATTAGTTCAATACAATTTTATTTATATAGCGCTTTTCACAATTGTTTAATTGTTTCAAAATAGCTTTACATTAAAAGATGCAGGAGAAAACACAGAAAATCGATGGACAACATAAGCAGCAGAATGCAGCTGCTAAGATTAAACCATACTAGCGAGCGTAGTAATAATGTAATGCATAGGGTGCTAAGTTAAGCCAATTTCAGCTGACTCCCCAGGGGTTGAAAAAACCCCAGCACGAATGAGTAGATTAAACGGGGGCAACCAGTGGTCCTTGGTCAGACATCAGCACATTGAAGGAAGGCCAGTTGATCTGTGGTGTGATGACCTTCACGGCATTCGAAACTGGGTCTGAGAGAAACAAAATCGTATCAGCGTAGGGGCCATTCGCATGTTATGCAAGCGTCATACAGTATTGTGTTTTAAAATCTGCTCGGTTCCAGACAGGCTAATTATTGCGGCATAAGTATATTACCCAGATGAGTTATGTGAATGCTTTGTTCTTGAAAAGCTAACTATTGCGAGAAAAGTACATTTACTAGACAAATGATGTGAATGCTTTGTTAAAGAGAAATGTCTTAAGTTTAGATTAAAGAGATCGATGTGTCTGATTCTCGGACATCAGTTGGCAAATCATTCCAGAGCTTAGGGGCTAAGTAGGAAAAAGATCATATGAAAGACATTCATATGTGAGTCTCTCAAGGTCTGGGAGCGCTCGAACGAGTCTCTGGGACCCATCATACACCCGGCATATGCAACACCAGGGGTGATGCAAGTGTCTTTGCTAGTTTTAGCACAACGCAGTTATCATTTTCACTTCCAGCGCCACGTTGTTTAAATACCAAATGCACTTTTTCCCATCTGTTTGCCCATGGGCGTTCTGGTCGTAAGAGGTGTGTTTGGTCGCATTTGTTGGTGCATTGCTATTTTGAGGCAACTGAAAATGATTGCCCATTGACCAAATAAAACCCCACCTAAAGTCAATGCTGCAGTATTTTTTTATTTTTTATTTAAAGGCTGCATTAGTAATATGCTCCTAAAGGTGGGTGTACAATGCGCGTTCTACACACACAGCAGCATAAAAACATGCCAAATATTAAAAAATGAAAAGATTACAAATGTCTACATGTCATAATGGATAGTCATTGCATGTACATAATGATCTCTTTTTTTTTTTTTTTTGGAGAATCGTTCAGTCCTTGCTTCAGTCAAGTCTTACGCCATGTAAATAACGAATCCACCATTCAAGCGCAACCCGCTTTTAAAAGGAATGTGAGGCTCTGATTGGTTTATTGCACGTTATGCCCAAAACACAACCATGAGAGAATAATTAAGAGAATAGATACAACCCTGTTGGACCATGCACCAGGCGCGCCAACAATTTTTCAACTACCACTTTATTTTAATGTTACGTCTGTGGATTCAGTTAAAGTGTTTTTGTAATGTGTTCCCATTTAATTGTTTAGATATTGCGGAAGACTTAAATATATCAATATTCTTGGGACATCTAGTCCTATGCGGTCATTATTTTGATATTTATCATAAAATCTAGTCAACTTTGCAGTTTAAAAATGCTGACACAGGAAATAATTTGACTGGATCTTTTTAGGGCATATACTGTAGTAATAAAGAGGAGGAAGCACAGCGAGGGACAATGTTCGCCAAGCGTAATGCACTCCTTAAAGCAATTCTCTGTGATCTCAGGCGTCAAAGCATCACAGCCCATTTATGTGTGATGTGTGTGTGTGTGTGTGTGTGCGTGTGTGTGTAATGTATGATGTGGACGGGCCTTGAGAAATCTTTTTGTCATGTCTGACTGTGGAGATCAGATCAAAGCGATGTTCTCATGAGAGGGTCAATGTCCACTCCAGCGCTGGTGAACTGAAGTTTGCAAAGCTACAAGTTACATGTTGAATTACCTAAAGTGAAGCTCTCTTTAAAAAATGGTTTAAAAAGAGTGATGAACAGCAAAAGTTTGCTACGAGAAACAGAAATGGAATTGTTTCTGAAGAACTAAAATACTAAAATGCCACCCACTTTTTTAACATGAAATGTTCAATTGAATCTAGACTTTTCTAATGCCCAGTGGCGGCTCGTGACTGCTCATCTGAGGGGCGCAAATTCAAAATATGTGTTCGGAGTGTCATGTGTGTTGCTTGCAATTTCAAAATATTTGTTTGTTGCGTCATGTTAACCATGTGCATCACGAGTATTGTCAAAATAAGTGCCTGCTGCACACGCATCAAAACTGTTTATTATAAAAGAGACGTTCACATTCACAAAATACACGCAAGACACTCTCTTAACATTAAACTCTGATTATGCGAGTATCTGGCAAACGTGAGCGTCTCTTTTATCATAAACCCTTTAGAGACATCTGCAGCAGGCACTTATTTTGACAAGACACGTGATGCACATAGGTCTCTCGACGCGCAAAACACATATTCCGAAAAAAGGAACCACACACATGATGGGCTTCATACATGTTGTGACAAACTTAGCATCAAGTACCCTCGAAAAAAGAAGTCACCGGCCGCCACTGCTAATGCCTCATATAAAAGAGAGAAGAGTATTCATGCAAAAATAAGAGACGGCAATTTTAGCATTTTATCATAATACAGTATTAATCACAAAGCTGTCTGATGCTAAAGAAGCAACACAAGGTTTTGCTATTGGCATAATACTGAGCAATGCAGTTTAGTTAGTAGTGTAACTGCATTTAGTTAAACATTATCTAGACATATTTTTGGAGATTCACCCTTTATGAGTGACCTCTGTCCTGAAGAAAAGAAATGATTTTGTGTTTCTTGCTTCATTAAGCTTGCAGTCAGACCTTTAAGCATCGCTCTGATACCCATCAACGTCAGACAGAGAAGCACCATCAGCCCCTATATAACTGCTCAGAGGTCTCATACAGCCCTGGTCAGAGAAGAGAGAGTCTGATCTCAGTGCAGGAGAGATTATTTTTAGTGACTTTGAATCAAAGGCATTTTATCATTTTCTTTAAATGAGGCAAATGCCTGTGTAGGGAAAATAGGGCTTTATTTGTGGGAAAAGAGTGGGGGAATTCATGTTCCTTCCCTTATGTATATATATAATAATATATAATATAATAATATATATTATATATATAATAATCTGAAGCCCAAAAGGAGGGAGTGTTATATAATCACGTCTTAAGGGGGGTCAGACACAACCAAATCCTGTTAGATCCTGAGAGACAGAGAAGGTGGAGGATTCAAGAAGAACAAAGAAACACAGAAGAAGAGAATTGATTTGAGGGTTTTCTTCTGAGATACAGACCCTAGAGATTGAGCGTGGTTCTTCTTGAGGATTTGCTTTTCTGGCAAATCTAAGCAGAGTTTGAGATTTAAAGGTTTGAACGCCGATATCCACATTAATTTTTAAGCTAAGCTATCTAGTTTTACTCTATGTCAGAAACATTCATGTTTGTGTCAAATGGCTTTTTCTCAAGGGATTTAAAAAAACACATAGACAAATCTGCTCCATATTTTTTCTTATTTAGTATCTGGTTAACCCTCATTATTTAGGGATGCACCAATACAAAATTTCTGTGCTGATATTCAATTACTTGGAATGTCGCCTACCGATACCAATTGATATTAAAGGGGACATTTCATAAGACTGATGTAAAATAAATATTTGGGGCCCTATCTTGCACCCAGCACAATTGACTTTGTCAGTCAATTGTTACACATAAAAATATTAATACACGAGATAAGGGGAATCATTGTGGTGAGCATTGTGGTGATAGTTTTTATTTATTGTGTGGCTGCGTTAAAAAATTATCATGCAAATAACGATTAAAATATTTTCATAAGTTTGTTGTGTGGCTGTATTACGTTTATTTTATGTAAATAATAATAAAAATGTTTTCATAAGAAATCTTAATGTATATGAACTTGATTTGTAAGAGTACTTTGGGGTTGGACCTTGCTTGCGTTTCTTGGGTCCGATTTCAAAGCCCCCAAACCCTTTCAGCGGTGAGGGTGGACGCAGTGATGTCCTCTGCTGGCGTCAGGTCCTGAGGCAGATCCACCTCCCGTTACACGGCGTGCCCGATTTATGCTGGCAAGCTTGGGATTCCCCCGTCTCCAGACATCATTGTAGCGTTTTGCGCAACGATGGGGATGTCAGCTGATGAGACTGTGGCTATTTCCTCCCACGCCTGTTTAACCGACGCTGATTTGGGCGGGTTTCTCCCATCCCCATACAAAACAACTTCTCTGTCTTTGACTGCTCTTACAAGAACGTCGGTCTCCTCGGCTGTGAACCGCTCCTGGCGTGCGCCTGGTAAATCCGTCATAATAATAGCAACCCGCCATGGTACTTGCGCACTTGCGTTTAAAGGGAATGTTGGATGACGTTCTGATTGGTTTATTTGACGTTACGCCCAAACCACACCTATGAATAATGAACCTACTTCAGACCAACCCCTTATTGATTTGCGCCCGGCGCAAGAGTTATTTCTCACGCCGGGAAATAGCAACAGCGCCCAAGATCCGCCCACAAACTCACTTGCGCGTTGCGGTTCGCACTTGCGTTTCACATCGTTAAAATAGACCCCTTCACGGTTCACGTCACAGGCGGTTCCCACTGCGCATGTCGGGGTCAGAAAAGTAATTACAGCAGATTGAGTTGCGTGTTATTCGGTATCGTATAATTGCCTACTTACGTCGTGGGCTCTGAAAATCGCACCAGGTCTTCCGTTAAGTTTTCGCGATTCATGCAGAATCTCAAAAACAAAAAAATACAACATCTGCGGCTGCAAGCTATTAACGTGCAGACTGGAACAATACAAATATCAAAAAGGCTTGTGATTGTAGTGCTCACTTCATTTGAGGTAAGTCATAATTTTTCAGCCCTGTTAGATTAAATTTTAAAGCCTCGCTTGTATGAACAGTTTGACCCCATGCTGCGCGCGCTCCCGATAGTCATTCAATGTTTACAAACCTTGAAGGGGTCTATAGGGCCCTTGGTGTCCCCAGAGTACATATGTGAAGTTTTAGCTCAAAATGCCCCATAGATAATTTATTATAACTTGTTAAAATGTACACTTTGTACTGTAGGTGTGAGCAAAAATGTGCAATTTTTGAATGTGTTCTTTTAAATGCAAATGAGCTGATCTCTGCACTAAATGGCAGTGCTGTGGTTGGATAGTGCAGATTAAGGGGCAGTATTATCCCCTTCTGACATCACAAGGGGAGCCAAAATTTCAATGACCTATTTTTTCACATGCTTGAAGAGAATGGTTCACTGGGGACCCAAATATAGCACTCAAACATGGAAAAACTCAGATTTTTATGATACGTCCCCTTTAATAGTTTGCTTTTTACTCTTTGTTTTACTTTTTTTTTCATTAAATCCTAGAAGTGCAGACCATACAAACTTCAATTCTTGTCATTGTCATCCAATTCAATAACACACACACTATGAGTTTTGCTGTGTTTTCTGCCCCTTTTGATTGCCAAGATATAGTCTGCTTTGATCATCAGCTGTTTTTAAACAGTTGACCGATGTCTTCCCAATTCAATTTTAATCTTCTCTCTCTCTCTCATTTTCTCTAGTGAGAAAACATCTTTAAATCAAAATGTATATATTAAGGCACACACACAGACACAATCAACCAGCACAAGAGATTTAGTGTCAAGTTTTTAATGCACAAGCTTTGTTTTCTTAAAACAGCTGAAACGCCTTCACACACAAAGCCTGAGGAAAACCCATCTAGTGTCTGATCTCACATCTGAGAGGAATGACTCTGCTGCATCTGTTGTGTCTGTTTATGACTGTGATGTGTGTAAGAAAAACACTTTGCCCGTGTGAAGACATTGTGTCATGTTTGTGTACACTGTGCATGTATGTTAAGGTGCTTTGTCTCACAATGATGATCTCACTCGTGTCTCTGTGTGATGATAGATAGAAGCTGGTGCTGTCAACATGTAGACACACACATAGAGAAGATAAATGAATGCGTTTAATAATAATCATCAAAATGGATTGTGATTTGTCAATAGTTATTGATTTTTTGAGGTAATCACCTATGATCTTCACAGGGATACAGTTACTATTACTGCACTAAAACAACCTTTCCACTGACGTATGGTTTGTTAGGATTGGCCGAGATACAAATATTAGAAAATCTGGAATCTAACTGTGCAGTCACACCAGACACGGAAGAGGCGGCAAAAACGGGCTATTCACGTGTAGTTGGACGCTCAAACATCTTGAGTTAACTCGCTTCTTTCGAGTGTGAAATTCTAGTCATTCGAGACATTCAATGCGTAAATTCACATCATGGGAGGGGCTTATATGGCTCAAATGAGGAAACTTACCAGATTGTTCGACCGCCTCACTCTTCCAAACAAGATCCTTTTAATTCCTTTAAAAGTACAAAGATGTCTCGTGTAGTAATGATGATTGTCGTCCGTTGTTGTTTTGTTTTTCTGCATCCGCTTGCTTCCTTTAATCACGTCACTGCTAGAGCAAGCTCCTGATTGGTTAACGCGGCACGAAAATCCGCCAAAGTTCAGATTTTTATTAACTCGCGCGGATCACGCGGCAACACGCTGGGCCTTCCAGGATACCTATTCGGGTCTTTGCATTGACTTAACGTAAATCACTCAGGATTGCCGCCTCTTCCGCGTCTGGTGTGAATGCACCATACGGGTGCAAAAAAATCTAAATATTGATCAAATCGCCTTTAAAGTTGTCCAAATGAAGTCCTTAGCAACATATATTACTAATAATAAAAAATAATAATATATTTATGGAAGAAAATGTACTAAATATTGTCATGAAACATGATCTTTAATTGATTTCTGGCAATAAAAAAAATGACAATTTTGACCCATACAATGCATTGTTGGCTATTACTACAATTATACCTCGATTGAAATATATTGTCATATATATGGAAAAATATAATTTAAACAATATAATTCACACAAAAAATTCTATCCTTTATATATAAAAGCACTCAGGGCTATACCATATCATGGCACATATGTGCATGTGACATTCATATGTTTTTTTTTAAATGTGACATATAAAACGAAGTGAGAAATGCCTAAAGATCATTTGGAGCCACATTATATAAAATCCCAGAGGTCCTGTTATAATCCATCCAGACTACATTTTTAAAATAAGACCTTCTGTGTGTGGTATATAGTGTTACACAGAAAAAATGACATAACTCCTTATTTTTTCTATATACTGTAATGAAATGTATCATGATTCTGTCCATTACTGGGAATAGAGGACAAGCGTTTCTATGCTTCCAGTAAGCAGAGCTGAATGGTGTTCATATAATCTAATTCAGCACGTATTACTCAACATCAGCCTGCATTTCTGACTCCTACATTTTCAACACAGACTTCAGCATGAATTGCAGTGAAAGTCAGTCAGAAAAGCTGTATGTTCAGAAACACAGAAATCTTCATTTTTAAAATTGTCTGTAGGTCTCTTGTTTAATAGTTTCCTACATTCAATCTCAACACAAAGACTTTCTTCTACCATTTATGTCTTTTAACTCATTCCCCACCAGCATTTTTTGTGATTTTTGCAAAAGTTTAACAAAATGCCTTCCAGAAAAATTTGCTTCTAAAAACATATAAACATACAAATATATCAAATGGAACAACAGACTCTCTTCTTTCCGACAAACAAAACGGGAAAAAAAATTTTTCATCGTATCTTAAATACAGGTATATATATATATATATAAATATTTTTTTTAAATAAAGTTTTTTAGAAAAAGCTGAAATAATTGCATTTTTGTGAAGGAATTTTGTTCATATTCAGAACAATTATCAAAACAAATTTAAAATGAGTAAATGACGTTTTGGCTTCAGTTTAAAAGTCCTTTTAGAGAAGTCTTGTCACTCCGCTGCTATATTTGCAATGCCTCCAGGTCTTGTTAGAACAAGACAAACAAGACTTGTCGATTATGTGCAAAGTCCCTTTCCCAAAGGGTTTATGGTTGGCGATTGGCTTTTTTTTCTGGGAGTCAGGACTAGAGCGGCATTCTGGCCATTACGTCCGAATACCAATGTTCATATCAGCAAATTTTCCCGACCGACACCTGCAGCTTGTTAACTGAACATTAACCAGAAACTGACAAGATTTTAAATTAAATTGTCATTGAGTAAAAATACAGTTAATGGTTGTCTGTGACCTGGTAAGAACAATACAAACATTTAATTAATTTGAAAATGCAACAGCAACAAAAGATCAACAAGAGAACCAGGATTCATACATTATCAATTTTTCACGCAACATTACATTATTAAAGAGCATGCGATTAGTCCAGAGGATTAATATCTAAAAAGGGCGGATAGTCTCTTTTTTTATGTGGCCATTTCTAAAGCAGGACACATTTTAAAAAGTTTAAGCTTTTGCGTCGTCTTTCTCTGTTTGAGCAAAAAGAGAGATGGTTAGGGTCTAGGACAGGGGCGTCGCTAGACCCCTTTTACTGGGGCACGTGCCCCAGTGTAAATCTTTTGTGCCCCGGTGTAAATCTCAAGTTTAAATTGTATCAGTTAACTAGTGCAATCCTTTACAAAGACAATCGCGGCAAAAACGGATCTATATGCAATGCAGTTACCCAATTTACGTTTGTAAAAGCGAAAAAGCAGTCGCATTGACGCGTGCACGCACGTATCCATGTCTGCGCGCGTCTTTGCGTCATTAGCGCACAACCGCATTCAAAAGGTGACGCCACACGAGTGAGTTAGCTTATGAAAACATGACGAGACTAAAGTACGTTTCTAAATAATAATGCTAATCTTATTTTGACTCGATCATTATTGGCTTCTGTAGATGGACATCAGAAATGTTTTGTGCAAAGCAGGGAAAGAGAAGCAGAAAGGAGAGATGATGAGTTTAAGGGATTTAAGAGAAACTACATCCTCATCCTGTCAGGTCTCAAACATTAGAGATAATATCTCAGGAAAACCTCTTGTCAAGTCTATAGAATTGCATTGTTGCTGAGAAAATCAACAGATGTATGTGTTATACTGTTCTGTATTTTCAGATATGAAATTAATATTTAGTTCACTAAACAGCAGTAACTGAGATTATTTAGTATAGCAGGCATAAAATGACTGTTTTCTTAAAATATTCTTGTAAAAATAAGTTATTAATCATTGCTATCATTGTATAATGTACAAAATATTTCTCTGCTGTCATTATTTATGCCTCCAAACATGTTAATAATGTTAGGTATGATGAAGATTACAGTTGTATATATCTTTTGCAGTAACTGTTGCACTGTAGAATAATGGGTTAAGCAATTAAGGACATTATATAGAAGTGTTGCACACTTCTTGCACAGCAGGCTTTCAAAAAAAGTCAGCAAAAAATGGGGGGCCTGTGCCCCAGTAGAGCTTTATGTCTAGCAACGCCCCTGGTCTAGGACAGAGGCGATCAGCGAAGGTCTGTCCGGATGCGCACAAGACTGAGACGGACCGCGTCATCTTGCGCATACACGCTGTGGTGATTTTTCCTGATGGAATAATGGATGCATTAGCGAGATATGTAAACTAATTTGTTTTATTAAACAATTGTATAAGACAGCAATTAATAAAATACTGGCTCAGCCTCATAATCACCAAAAAAAACGTAACAGCTGAATTGCCTCTCCAAACCCCCAATTCCCATTCTTATAATTTCATTGCAAGCTTGCAACGCACACATTTTTCTATTTTTTTTAACACCTTTTAGTATTTAGACTCAATGCTTTCCATAGCAACAGCTACTAATTATGCGTCTGTCACATTTGCTCATTCAAGCTGACCAGTTGTCTGGTTTTTGTTTTTTTAACCTTTTAGTTTCCACCAATTAGCAATCATGTTTGCTTTGTTTGCTCCTGAGCAAGTTATTTTTGTTTCAATGCAACTGCACTTTTTTTGGAAACGTTTTGATGCACTTGCAATGAACTTACTTTAAAGGAGCAATGCACTGTCTTTTTGATGAACCGAAACTTAATAGCAAAACTGTTTTATTCAGGTGACAGAAGAAGACACATAATATTGAACTTTAAGATATGCATTACAGTTAAAACACTTAGTAAAGAAACCATATGATAATTAATCAAATACAGTATATAAATGCAATATTAAGCTTGCAATGCAGCGTCTCCATGCAGCTTCCAAACCCAAGCACAGACACATTGCCTACAAATGATTTCTCATACAAATTATTAATTCACCGGACCGTCAGGGCAAAAATAACTCGCGTTTGTAGGCACGTGTTGACATGCGTATTTTTTCTTTTATTTGATAATATTAATCTGTCATAAATTTTTACCTTCGGTTAATGGTTAACCGGTCAATATGAACATCCATAGTAGGATGATTAAATATTTAAAAAATTACAAAAAAAGACTTTAGCATTTTGACAGGCAGGATCACATTTGAAACGCTAAAGCAACCAATCAGACTGCAGTAAGTCTTTCAGCACCATGGACAGCAGCACGCCACAGTTTTTGTTTTTTCTACATGATCTTTAAAATGTAGGTCTGTAACTCTAGAGACAAAGTCCCATTGGGCCTGACAAGTTTATGAGTTTCAATGAGAATCATTCTGCTGTGGAATACAGCCCGGAGTGATGCCAGAAATAGACTGGCACGAAGCCCAATTGTCCATCAAATACGCTTAGTCTGATCTTAGACAGAAAGGCATTATGGGATTACCGGGGGGTGAGTGTTGCTTTTGCCACTTAGATTTGTGATGAACAAATATTCTTTACTGAGTAGTTTGGCAAGAGAGTCAATGTTGAATGTTGTGCATTATTTTTTTTCAAGGTTAAATCTTTACTTTGCAGGACTGCTGTACACAGACATAATAAATAAAGACAATGATAAGCTTAGTAAGAGAGACAGTATATCTTAAGAACTGAACTCTGTGTAAATTATTTTAATAATTTTAAAATAACTTTCTTTTTATTGTTTACTCTGACTAAATTATTTAAACTTTACAAAACATTGTCGGTTAAAGAAAGGAAAGGGACAAATTGTGTCATTTATCTTAAACTAATCAGTCTACGTTTTACTTTCTGCAGGCAAAGAAGCAGGATTTACCACGGGAGGAACAGGGTCCGTCTATTAAGAACCTGGATTTCTGGCCCAAACTCATCACTTTGATGGTGTCTGTAATCGATGAAGACAGAACAGCTTACACACCCATCATTAACCAGTATGTAACACACGCCCATCATTAACCCCAGGGTGTTACATACACCCACAACCCATTACTAACAAGTGCATTATACAGACAAACACAAACCCATAAATGACCATTACTTTACACATACCAATCACTACACTCACATCCATTACTAACAAGTGCATCAAACCCATGAATACTGCATGCTTGTGGTTTGTTTTAGATTTTAATGAGGACTTGTTAATATCTCAAATGCCTGTTTTGGTGACAGATTTCTTTGATTCATCTTGTGCTTCATTGTGCAATACTGTTTGTGAAAGTTTGTGTGCGTGTGTTTGAAGAGCAGCATTGTTTGTCGTTTCTCCAGCAGAAAATCACTGTCAGACGGAGGTACTGAATATTTAATCTGAATATTTAATTTGAAAGACCAACAAAAAGAAGAACTGTATTTCTTTCACAATCTTTTAGTTTCTCACTTTTACTCTTCTTTGATTTAGAGGAGAGAAAGGTGTGTGTGCGTGCATGTGTGCGTACGTGTGTGCGTGTATGTGTGTGCATGCATTTTCTGTCCATCCCAAAGCATTTAAGCTGAGCCTAAACCGAGCTGATCCTGGTCTAAATAGATTGGAGATTGTTTTTGAGCAGTGCTGAGCAGAAAAGCGATCAATTCACTCAGTGATACGGTACAGCAGCTGATGCACTGGTTACCATAGAAACAGCTCTCATGATGGGTAGTGCAGTGGAATTGGTGCCTGTATACACAATGTGCTCAAGTTTGTGAATAAGGTCAAATATACGCTGATGGGACACTTGACATTTTATGCTTTATTTCTCATAGTGATGGATGCATGTGTTCATGACTGCTAAATGCACATTTGTCACATGCATGTTTGTTTTATATTTTGTGTTTTGTTCAATGGATGGAGACCAAATTTCCTTGAAGCAGAAAGTCCAATAACTTTATTTAATTAGTTTAATCTGAAGTGCAGTTAAAAAGAAAAAGAAACAATAATTGTAGGGTCATAAAAAGAGTTCATGTTGTAGGATTGTAATGTGTGTTTTATTTGATTTTAGGTTCCCTCAAGAGCTGAATATGGGTAAAATAAGTGCTGAAATCATGTGGAACCTCTTTGCCATGGATATGAAGTATGCAATGGAAGGTGAGTTGGTCTTGCTTAATCTTTGAACGTCTCAGCAGGTTTGGTGTGATGTCACAGATCAACCAATCCCGAACCTAGTTATTACATCACAGTTATACTGACTAACATCATAAGAAAGTGGTACAATTCTTTCTCTGGATCTCATGTTTTTAATGTTTATGCGGTGGTCACTACGTTAAAACCTTTTCAGTGAAAGTGTCAGATGTTTTGTCTGTTATTGTAAAGCTTGTCTGAGAGCAGAAGGATTTTTTGTGTGAGGATTTTATGCATTGATGTTTTTAAACCATAGACTGTATAAAACATGGACTTTGTTTTTTGAAGAGCATTTTTGAAGCCCAAAGTTGGTGGAACCGGATGTCGCCATCTTAGCAGCACGTCACCGCATGTCAATCTTGGACTGTGTCTTAATCAGCTCCCTTGTTCAATAGTTAGGGCACTGATCGGGAGTCTGCCATCTTAAGGGCTGTCTCAATCGCAAAATCCTTCCAGTGCACTGGAATTTTCATTCCCTAAAAATTACCAACATGCAACACAAAAACCAGTGAGCACTGATGGTCCCTGTGTTCCCTTACACAAAAATAACAACCTTTTCTGAAGCTCTCCAAACTAAAATCGCAAGAGCAAACTCTATAAACTTTATGAAATGCAAACTTTTATAAAGACAAACGTTTATTTCAATTTTGATATAAACACACTTCGCTAGACAGGAACGCACCACAATCTACTTAATATTTAAATGTAATATTCCTCTAAATGTATGTACGGATATTTAAGAGAATAATGAAAGTATTTTTCATAATATACTTTAACAAATGTTTAAAAATTAAGTCAGAGAGAGATTTTGGTTTTGCCGGTTGTTGATGAAGAACAGCTGTAATTTGTCACAACGCGCTTAAGCAGCCACGTCACAGGAAAATACGTGAACAGTGTCCCAATGTGAAGTGAGCTATACTGACTCACAAACTCGGGAGCTAGGGAACGGATTGAGACACAGAATTGGATAACCAAAAATGGGCAAAGAGGCGGAACGTTGGTGGATAGGAGGTGCCTGGTTGCTTAAACCACGCCTGCCTAGCTCAATTGTAGTAACAGCAGCGGCAATCCACCTGTCACACCCTTAATTATGCAGAACTTTAAGTTAAAGGATGTCAATTTTCTTTAAAAAAAAATCCAGATAATTTTCTTACCACCATGTCATCCAAAATGTTGATGTCTTTCTTTGTTCAGTCGAGAAGAAATTATGTTTTTTGATGAAAACATTCCAGGATTTTTCTCATTTTAATGGACTTTAATAGAGCCCATCACTTAACAGTTTTAATGCAGTTTAAAATTGCAGTTTCAAAAGACTCTAAACAATCTCAAACGAGGCATAAGGGTCTTATCTAGCGAAACGATTGTCATTTTTGGCAAGAAAAATAAAAATATGCAATTTTTAACCTCAACTTCTCGTCTACCTCCGGTCCTGTGACGTGCCAGTGCGACCTCACGTAATACGTCATCACGTCAAGAGGTCACGTGACCTTTCGACGTCATTACGCAATTACGTGAGGTCGCGCTGGCTTGTCACACAGCCGGAGCCTCCGGAGGAAGACGAGAAGTTGTGGTTTAAAAGTGCAATTTTTTTTTGCCAAAATTTTTTTGTTAGAAAAGACCCCTATGCCTCGTTTGGGATCGTTTAGAGTTCTTTGAAGCTGTGTAGAAACTGCCATTTTAAACTGCATTAAAACTGTTAAGTGTTGGGGTCCATTAAAGTCCATTAAAATGAAAAAAAATCCTGGAATGTTTTCCTCACAAAATTTAATTTCTTCTCAACTGAACAAAGAAAGACATCAACAGTCTTGGATGACATAGTGGTGAGTAAATTATCTGGATTTTGTTTTTAAGAAAATGGACTAATCCTTTAATATAATTCCAACGGATGAGCTACTAAAAACTTCACCCTCTCATAGTTGTTATGAAGGGCAAAATTAGCTATATAGTCCCAAAACCACTTTTTGTACCAGGCTGTAAACATATTTTTTTTGCTGTAAAGTTGTGCATTGTATTGGGGGTCTATGGGATTGACCCTTTTTGAGCCTTGTCCCTTGTCTCTAGTGGCCAGTCAGTGAATTGCATTTTAAATCACTTCAGTGTTGGATTTACGAAAGAGAAGAGAAGGTTGCCCCTTGATTAAAAAGTGGCAGACCACATTCATTGTCTGTTTGACAAGAGATGTAATTGTGGCTGTTGGTTTAAACAGTGATTTCCTGCGGTCAGTTTTTCTTCCGGAGAGATCGCTGTCATGATGGATTAACAGTTTGGGGAGTAGGTTCATTTAAGTTTACTCTAGGTAGCTCCTGAGGTTTTAAATGGTTTAATCATGTAGATGCTTTTATCCAGGGTGACTTAAATTGTGTTCAAGATACATTTTATCAGTATGTGTGTTTCCTCGAACCCTTGACCTTTCACTGCTAATGGATTGCAATTGAGCTAAAGGAACATTGCGCATGTAATAGCGTATGTTTCGTGATTGAGGTGATGGGAACGTTTCGATTGTTGTTTTTGTGGATGTTGTTTAGTGCCGCAGAGCATTGCTTCTCTTTAATAGTCTCCAGGTTTTAGACCCATAATATGACCACAGATGGCCTGCTATCAACATCTACAATACACAGAGTAATGTTGTTAACCTGACCACAGACTGACTACTGAAAAGCCACACACATAAGTTTTCCACAGTAAAAGCTGAATGAATTGAAAGGTTATTCTCTCTCTCAGACACACACACACACACAGACGTCTGAGAGCAGATCGTCTAAAGCGGCCATTCCCAAACTGTGGTCCGCGGACCACTAGTGGTCCGTGAGGGTACTGCAGGTGGTCCGTGAAAAGGCAAAATAAGAATATATTTTAATATACAAACTCGTTCATATTTTGGGCGAACGTGTACTGCTGCCTAATAAACGTTACTGTGAACGTCATTCATTCTGGTGCCTGTGAACGGCACGCTCTCTCAGTTTTACGTCGTTCAATAGGGTGCCAGATTTGTATATTCTTCCAGGCGAAAACCCGACTAAAACACACTGTAAACAGGCCTTAATGTGTAGCGGAAAAAACACCCAATCTGGCAACACCGCCACCACTCGGTGTTCACCAGTCACGCTGCATGCGTCATCACAACAACACAGACGCTGCTGAAATTCCTGCTGCGCAACTCAAATAGTTTAACATTAAATAACATCATATTTGTCCTAAATCGTTAACGATTAACATAGGCTGCTAACGCATATTCCGGATCTTGAAATATACTTTGAATAAGCTCATGCTATTTAACGTGCACGTGTGGTGTGCAATACCTGCGAGTTGTCATACACGCAATGCCTCGCAGCGCTTCTCGCCCGGGGTGCGACCCCCACCCAGCTAGCCTTTCAAGGTATGTGTAAGCAAATACAAAAATTAAAAGACAGTCAATGCTAATGTAAACCCTGGTTGGATAAGGATTTAAAGTTGGACATGAAGATGAAATCTGATGCATTTAGCTTCAGTGTTAAAACTGATCAAATAATTGCTGTCTGTGGTGGTTCTATATGGGCTATAATGGCAATCATTTAAAAAAAATAATATGGGAAAAAATAACTATAAATTAGTTCATTTTTGGAACTGTGACCTAGTTTAACATTTTCAAATATGAACTATGAACTGAACTAGTTCATTTTAAAATTTGTGAACTGTGTACTAAACTAGTTCATGTAGAAAATGAACTTTCCCAACACTAAGAATATGTATATAAATAATTATGATATAAGGTTAAGAAACCTATTGTACTGATGTGATGACCAGTTATAGTTTTTGTTTAGTGCTAGTAAGACTATTTAGATGTGCAGATTAATTCAGGACTTTGTGTAAACATATTTTATAATAAGTATTATGAGGTGGTCTGCGAAAATTCTTGATTACAAATAGTGGTCCACACACACAAAAAGTTTGAAAACCCCTGGTCTAAAGGGATTTAATGAACACGCATACAGACTTTTAAAGCTATATTAGTGAGATCCTCTTATAGACACAATGTCTGATACTTAGATAATGATAATACTTCTCTCACACCCCTAAACCTGACCCTTAAAGGAACCTGTTGATATTGCTATGTTTGAAATAAATCTTAATAAATCATGTGGTTTGATTTATGCCAGTCCAGGGAATAAAGTGTTCAACATTATGTTCACTCTGATAGACTCCAGCTTTAGGTTGCCATAGGAACCAGGTGCCAAGCTAATGCCAGTCTATGGATAATAAAGTAAATAAAATCCATGCACGCAGACACTTTTGCTAGGGCTGCCTAATGATTAGTCGCGGGTTACAAGTTTTTGTATTTTTGTAAAATATTTTTATTTATGTATAAAACATATACATAAATGTATATACATATGCAAATATTTCCTAAATATATGTATGCGCGAGTCTTGAGTCATTTCATGCGTTGCAGAGGGGGAAAAAGCTTATTAAACAATTTTGTAAATACCCTTTTTTATTTAGACAAAACTGTTCACTACATAATATACATAAACACATGTAAAAGTACACTATTATTCAATTCAAACTAGTCAAACTTTATTTTGAGATTAAAGCTATTTTTTATTTATGTTACACAATTGCAAAGCCATGTTAATGCAGTTTCTAACTGTGGGTTCACACCAGATGCGTTTGAGGCATCAAATTCGCGTCTACCGCGCGTAGTTTGACGCTTGAACATTTTGAGTTTACTCGCTTCATTTGTGCATGAAATTCTAGTCATCGAGACATTCACACAAAAATTCGCGTCATGGGAGGGGATTCTGCCACTCCGATTTTTTTACTTGCGCGTTTCCCTTAAATCGTAGCTGCCGCGCTAAACGCCTCATTCACGCCACGAGACCTCCAGACGTGCGTCAACGCGTCTTTACATTTACTTAACCTTGAAATCACTTGTGCTTGATGCCTCTACTAATCCTTCTTAATGAAATTAGAATTTCAGATTTGACTATATAAAAGTCTTTTACGTTGAGTCGAGTCAAGTCTGAAGTCATTTCAGTTCGAGTCTGAAGTCCATAAAAATGCAACTCGAGTGCCCATTTCTGGTGTGTATTTAAACATAATTATTAGACACAGTACACCCACATATATTATGGAAACAAAACTTTTATTTTGCAAATGATTAGTCGTGACTAATCGTTGACCCAACTTCAAACTATCCAATCAGTTCTCGATTGGTGAATTCAAGTCCATCCCTACCTTTTTTCATTTCAGAAGCTGTTTCACTCGGATATACGTCACAACTGGGAATATAAGCCGCTTTAAAATCATTTTGAGTAGTGAACTATCAACATTATCTGTTGAATATACACTGTAAAAAAAATAGCTTGATGCTGTTTGTTTAGTTTTACTCTGTAAAGACAAAGACTTGTAAATGTTAAATGTTCATTCAACTTTGAACAAAATTTTGCAAGTAAATAACATAAATTTAAATCTACGGTAAATTACCGGCACCCAGCTGCAATTTCTACGGATTTTTTTTACAGTGTAACGGTGACATTTGCTGCAGTTTAGTAATTTTATTAAGAAATGTTACAGAGAAATTGTAGTTTCAGTCAACCCAGTCTCACCCCATTTCGTCAATATTTGACGACACTTGACCATTCGTCATATGTTGACGTGAAGGGTATA
This sequence comes from Paramisgurnus dabryanus, assembly GCF_030506205.2. Lineage (NCBI taxonomy): Eukaryota > Metazoa > Chordata > Actinopteri > Cypriniformes > Cobitidae > Paramisgurnus > Paramisgurnus dabryanus. Next base: position 30,512,603 of record NC_133345.1, on the reverse strand, counting down.
CCTTTCGCGTCATTTTTTGACGAACTGGGGACTTCAGTACTATTACGTCCGTTGCATTCTCTTTCCTATTTTATTACCATTTGCACGTCGGTTTAGGGTTAGATTTACATAATGACATCCCTACCCAAACCTAACTCTAACCCCAACGCCAGGTGACAACTGTTTCATTTCGCGTACACTGTTTAATTTTGCGTAATCTAACCCTAAACCGACGCGCAAATGGTAATAAAATAGGAAAGAGAATGCAACGGACGTAATAGTATTGAAGTCCCCAGTTCATCAAAAAATGACGCGAAAGGTATACCCTTCACGTCAACATATGACGAATGGTCAAGTGTCGTCAAATATTGACGAAATGGGGTGAGACTGTGTTATTTCAGTCTCATTCTTCAACATTATTGAACAAAAATTGGTACTAAAATGCTGTGAATGAAATGATCGACACCGGAGGAAACTCATATACTACCACTGTGTGTTCACAGCTCACAGTTAATTTAATCAGATCAAACAGAAGCATCATACATACAGTATTAAAAAATAAACTTTATTATAACAGTTATTAAAGTTTTAACTTATTTATAACCTCATAATCCATAAGCAGCCAAGTTTTAATTGTAAACCATTAAAGTGCTGCTGAAGCAATAAAATACTTGCAAAGAACAGATATAATAGTTTATGTATATTTGTTTGAGAATTGAACATTTTAGTCCTGAAGGGTCTGAAACGGCCAGATGATAGTGAAATGTTTTTTTTATTAGATTTTAGTGTAAATCTTCACATTCACAAACTATAGCATCAACTTGGAATAATAATACAGTATGTGCCTGATTATCTTCATCAAACGTTAAAAAATAAACATGATGCCTGCTGTTTTTAACTGATGTATAATAATGTAATAACTTTTTAAAGCTGTGTGGTATTTTACCGTAATTGAAAGGTCAAATTAGAGAAACTGTGGTAAAATCAAGGCAAGGCAAATGCAGAAAACTGTGGCAACAACAACATGTTAAATTGTCTGGTTCCTATGCAATTGCTAAAGTGCTCTGAGTGGTATTCACTGGGTTGCTGCATGGTTGCTATGGTATTTTGGATGGTTGCTAGGTGGTTGTCTTTTGCCCAGTTCAAAAGTTTCACCCCGTAATCTCTATGATATTGTTTTCTGTCCCTCCTTCAAGTATACCCTATGGTATTTCTTGTCTGCTGCATATACAGTACATGCAGTATATATAGGCATGTACATTCAGAGTAAAATACTTTCACGCAGTGATGAGACAGATTAGCCCGTGAAAGTCTATCAATGAAAACGTAAGACAGGTGTTTAACATATATTGCTATGTTGATTTATTCACATATGGTATATATATGCATAACTTCACTGGCTGCTTCTCTCACGCTGTTCAGTTCTCTATGATATACTGTAAATTTAATAGACATCAAGATGAAAGGTTGAACAGCTCAGATTAAGGGCCCTATCATACAACCTGCGCAGTGCAGCGCAATGTGCGACACAAGTGTCTTTTGCTAGTTTCAACCTGGCGCAATGATCATTTACACGTTTAGCGCCACATTGTTTAAATAGCAAATGTATTTGCGCCCATGGGCATTCTGGTCTGAAAACGAGGTGTGTTCAGGTGCATTGTTGGCTTGTTGCAATTTTGAGGTAACTAAAATAGACCTGAACCTGGTCTAAAGTCTATGGCGCAATATTGTTTTTGTTATTTAATGAGCGCGTTAGTAATATGCGCCTATAAACGGGACAGCAACTCACATTTGCTTATCACACACATGGATGCACAGCAGCACACAAACGTTTTTAAATATGAAAAATTAAAGGAATAAATTGTTAAAGATATTATTGAGTCTCTTGGACATAAATGAGGACCGATTAGAAGGCTTAAAGAGCTGCTTCACTTGGAGCCTGGTGAGTAATTGAATGTTTTGCTTTAAACAAATGCAAATATTCCATTTATTTTGATTTGTTTTTAAATGCTACCCCACAGATTTATTGTATATGATGATTTTCTTTTTCAAGGAATGCTTTTCGAAACACAACGCTGTCCGAGGGCTGAAGGCTCTCCACATGTTTGTAAATTATTTATCTCCTGTTTGTTACAAATAAAGTATTTTTAGAGTACAAACCTTTTCTTGCATATTTGTAAATTATTCTTTGAAATTGCACAGATCTTGTAGGCTATCCATACATTTACAGCAATTAAAAGCCTGCTAATTTTACTTCCAAGACTGAAAGAAAGCGACTTTTGACTTTAAATTGCATTTAGAAATGCAAATCTGTGCTTTAAAAAAAAAAAACGAATGAAAAGCAATTAAGCTTGCATTTATTCACATTATGATGTTTATGTCAAGATTCCTTCAGCATGCAAATAATATACTGAACTTTTTTGCAGTTTACAGATAACAGCTGCTAATGTTGACCGAGTCATGGACTAAAAGCACTTTAGGAAGTTTAGGGCAGTTGAAGGTCTCGCTCATCCTCCAGAGGTCTCTCTCTCTCTCTCTCTCTCCCTCTCTCTCCATATCTGCATCTTTCTCTGTGACCTGTTTATTCAATCCTTAGTCCCCAATACATTTGTCCAAGTCTTACCCAGAAGCACTTAGCAGGAAATGTCTGTGTGTGTGGTTTAATGAAGACTTTGATGCACTTTGGTCTTGCAGTGGGTTGAAAGATGAAGGTGGTTAATTTTCCTGAGCAGTGAATCACATTGTAAGTTAATGTAACGTAATATAACAGACCGACAGAGGTCAGAAAACACAGTGGATTTTCTTTCGCTCGCTTTATCTCTTCTTAATTTTCCAGGTTCATTTCAACCAACGCTTTATTGACATTTTCTCTGATTTGATGCACATTAGCACAGAAAATCACTTTGATTCGTCTGCCAGTTTGTAATTCATGCTACAAATTAAATCTGAAGTTATTTTCTTGAAAGATTACGTTAACTGCTTTATGCTTTAGGTAAATATGTACTTTATTTTGTGAATTAGGACACAGTCACACAAAACTCGACAGGCCTGTTGTGTACCACACACCTCAAGTCGATTAGGCAGTGATATCCTGGAAAAAAAAATCTGCGGCAAGAGTCAGACTATTGTTGTGAATGTTGTTCAACAAGCTGTGAAATTGTTCACAGTTCCAAGCTTAGACTCGTGTAAGGCAGTCTAGCATCTTTTTATGTGCTTATGGTCTAGATTTGAGGTACAATATCAGAAAAAATCCCTAACAGCAGTACAGTCACTAGCATTGTTGTTTTAGCAAAGTTTTGGCAAACCTGCCTTGGCACTAAACACATCTTGAACTCTTTTGAGGAGACTGAAGACCTAAAATCATAAAAAATTAGATTACAATTATAAATTAGGATTTCCTTTTATTTGGGTTTAAGAGAGTCTGCAGGGTCCTGCTATTGCTGAAGTGTAAAGGGAGCTCAAACTAAATACACAAAGCTACTTTTTCTCTCTTGTTTTCCTGTTTTTTAGTGCATACACATTTCCAGTATTTTCTGGATGTTTACTAATAAAGAGAAATAATTATATATGGTCACTCACTATATCATTCCTAAAACAACATCTAATAGTGGCATGGTGGCACAACACTGTAGGGGAGAGCGGGGCACAAAGTAACATCTTTTGGCTTTATGCTCTATCATTTAAAACTTATGTTTAAGTTAGATTTATCACACAATTTACACAATTGACACACACACACATCTCTGCTACAAATGAACACTTAGGGCTCTATCTTACAGCCGGCGCAATGCAGTGCAATGCGCAACACAAGTGTCTTTTGCTAGTTTCCACCCTGCGCAATTGTCATTTTCACGTTTAGCGCCACGTTGTTTAAATAGCAAATGTATTTGTGCCCAAGCTGGGCAGTGAGCAACATTTAGACTGTATGAGCTGACGCGTGGATTGTTTACATTTCAAAGGAGAAACAAACACTAAAAAGTGCCTGGTCCGCTGTTATGTATGTGCCTATTTTTACACATCTGATCCGGTGAGGCATCAGTCATTCTTAACAGTATTGTTAACAACATGAAATAATACTGTATGTATTTCTGTATGCCGTGACATCACCGCACTGCATTTATGTGCGTAGCTCGTCTTTCACGCTTCAGCTATGGTCAGAACTGCAGCCTATGTTGTGTCCAGTGCAGTGTACAGAGTAGACCCTCATTTAAAAGTAAGTGACTGTTTGTGTATGTCTGCAATTCATTGAACTGACGCCTCACCGGATCAGATGTGTAAAAATACGCACATACATAACAGCAGACCAGCTTCTTTTAATGTTTGTTCCTCCTTTGAAATGTAATCGCGTCAGCTCGTACAGTATAAATGTTGCTCGCTGCCCAGCTCCATGCACAGAGGGTAGACGCACATTTCACCGTGACAGCGCCACCCGGCACTCGTTGGCCAGTACAAGCGACACAGTAGCCTATCTGTACAGATGTGAAGCTAAGATTCATCCAAACAGTCGCTTAGTTTGGCTAAATGGGTCTAAAAGTTGCTAGATGTAGCAATAAGGTCGCTAAGTTGGCAAGCAACACAGTCACTGAGTTGGCAACACTGCTTCAGCCAATCCCCTTTTTTTAAGCAAGTAAGCCCCACCCACTGATTACCACTGATTTTGTCCCTATTATTGCTTGGGCATGAATAAAAAGCCTTTTAAAAAATGAATTTACAGATTCCTTTTCAAGCTTGCCTTTTTATTTTAATATTGTCAGTCTTGACTCAAGATTATATTGAAAATTAATTGTCAAATCATCAATTTAATAAAAAATTTCAATTTGGCCGGAATGATGCTTCATCACGTTAAAAATAAAAATGAAATAATTTAATATGATGTTTTAATTTTTATTTTAGCATTTCATTTTTAAATTTGGGACATATTTTGCGATTTTATTTTTTGTTTTATAATTTAATTAATTATTTTATAATTTAATTAATTAATTTAAAAAAGTCCAAAAATACCTTCCATATACCTGAGGCTTCATTGTAACACTGTGTGACAACTAATCCCGCTGTGTAAAACTTAGTTTTCAATCCCAGCTATCAGTTACTAAGAGTTGCTGACATGTTTCAAAATATTGTTATGATTTAAGTAACAAGACAGTGATTAAAATAATATAAGGTTGAATTTGGTGACTTACACACCCAACTCAGAAATTGAAAGAAATTTACAAACACTCTTTGTTCAACATCTTAAAACACAGCAAAATTTTTACAGGAGATCATCTTCTGACAGTAAGAAAAAAGCAAAAGCACAGATTGCTCGGCCTTGTATAAATATGTAAAGTAGTCGTGTTACAATTAACCCCGCGTTAGTTTGTGCCCCGCTCACTTGTACATCCCAGCTTACAAGACAGTAAGCAGGACATAAGATGTGTTTGTGAAATAGATTAAATACTTGCATAAAATAACAAAATATTACAGCAATCTTCTGCAGACAAATAGTGTTGTAACTTCAATCAAAATGATTTTTGTATGTGAATGTCAGATGTTGGATTATTTCTGAAATCTCCACAATGGTGTTGCATAAGAGTCTGCATGAAGAATCATGTTAAGCATTTGCTTTACTTGTTATTTGTTATTGCATTGGATAAATGTTGATGTGCAGTACTCACGTTTCTTCTGCATGTATGATTTATTTTAACTGTGAGGTTTACTGACATTATTATTGAATAAGTGCAACTCGTATTGTTATTTTATTATCGATTGCCATAGCATTCAGACGTTTCACTGTGAGGGGGATGTTACTGAAGTCATTTGTATTTTGGGAATACCAATAAGATTGATGGTACAGTATTGGTTGTGTTTCTTATCTATTTTAAATCTGTCTAAACCCCTAAAGAAGTCAGTTTTTATTGGTCGATTAGTTGTAAACCTTTATGGTTAAGAAGCATAACTCTCCTGCTTTAATCCAGTCAGGTGACGGGTCTAAATCTTTTCTGATGTTTGCTTGTATTGATTCACTGTTAATCTCAGTTGAGTCCCAATGGAGCGGTAGGTTTAAACTGAGCCTTGACTTTCACTGTTTGGGAAGAGCTTGTGTTTGTACTCGATACAAGAAAAATTTAAGCGTTATTGGTTTAACTGTTATGTGGATTTACATTATTGCCAGAGTGTTTAAAAGTGAAAGAAAGCATAGATGTATACTAGGGGTGTCCCAGACTAGATTTACATATTCAAATCAGAGATGGGGAATCTTGCATATAGTCGACTAATAGTCAATCATGTGTGTGTGTGCATTGGTTGAGAGGGGGACCAGACAGGTAGTCAACAAATGGTTAACTTTTATTTTTTTTCACAAGCAACAGAAACAACTTTCTGATAAAGTGACCAAAACTGAAAGGCAGTATAAACATTCGTGAAATGATTCCTCATAACATTTTAAAGCCACGATGAACAGAACATCACACGAAGATATAACAAAAAACATTTTCGATAACTAAACGTAAAAATAACAGATGTGATCCCGCCTGGGAAACTAGTTCAGCAATCTTATTTAATTTTGAGATTTAGCACGTCAAAGTATTTATGATTAAAAACATATCATTTGTGATTATTACTGTAAATGATAAAAACTAAGCTTTATATACAATTCCTTAAACGTTTATTCATAACAAGAAAAATACTGAAATGACTGATTTTATAGACACTACGCTTTATTATTTTGCATTTTGATGTTTAGTTTGATGAACTCATAAATATAATTTTAAATCTGACATGCAAAGCTTTAAGTGTGTTTAGCTAAATTGCATGCCAGCACGCAACATCGTTACAACGAAAAGCAACCCAAAATTTACTTTAATTAGATCAGAATTTACCCTTATAATAAATCAAAAAATAAGGTCAGAATCAAGTAACAAGGTGCAGAACATGTGTGCAAAATGCCTGAAGTGCAGAGGGAATAAACACAACGCACAAATAGTTAAATCAGATAGCCCCAAGTGATCCATAAATAAAATAAAAGTAAAGAAATGGTTAAAATAATGAAAGTATAGTCAGAATTGCCATCTTTGTCTTTTTAACTGCAGAAACAAAGAGACAACTGCTTCGGAATGGTTTATTAACCTGAAAACCTCTTACCATATGAACGTATAGCCCTATCACAGGGTTGTTGTATTTATTAAAATATTTAACGCACTTATAAAAGCTACTTTTTCCACACATTATTTGCATAGTATTATCATAATGATAATAGGTATATTAAACGTATAGCGGAAAATTTTCCCGAATTATTTAAAAGAACCGCCCCTCGATATTTTTAAAAAAATGCTCCGGAGAGGGAACGCCTGTTAAACGCGTGCACGAGACAGAGAGAGAGCGTGCAGGAGCTCAGTTCTTCTCTTCACTCTGTTTACAAGTTTCTGTCGGCATGTTTACCGTGTCTGTGCGGTTCGTGACTTGTGCCAGGGCTAGCATCGCAAATCATAGCTTACATCAACTTTTACTAGCAGTGATTTTAAATGGATTTCTCCAAATAGCATGACAAAATGTACCTTTCCAGTAGAAACTTTGCGTGGGAAGCCCAACCTGTCCTTTTAGCTCACGCCAGCGTGTGAAATAGTCTCCCATAAACATTCTGGACTTGTTTCTTTATTTATAGTCCTTTCTCTTCTTGTCATACAATTCGTAGACACTTTTTCTCTTGCGACCCTCAGACATTTTGAAAATTCAATGAATTGTTGAAACCGTAGCACAACACACATACACGTGAAAGTGCGCATGTGCAGAAAGCGAACGTAGAGGCGAGCACGTACGACGGTTATACGTCAACATATAATCAGAATGATTGACATCTGGGATGACCAATAACAGTGGTGATCCACCCGGAAAATGAAAATCTTCCGCTATACCTTTAATATATTGGGAGAAAGCTGTTATATATGAAATCAGATAATGTGCACCCCTATTCAGCCATACATAGGCGAGAAGCAAAAAAGCTTTTGGACAGAAAATAATGTTGTGGTTTCTTTTAAAAGCCAGCTGTGTCACGTTGTAATGTGCATCAGCAGGTAAAACATTCCTGTCTCCTCGGTCTTCACACAACAAACTCTTGACAGTCTCATATTGACAGTGTTTGATAGCCATGATCAGCTGGTCCATTGAGTCTGTTTGTCTCTCGGTGTTTCTAATCAATGTAAACAACAGGAGAAATAAGCTGAGTGGTGTGTCGAAAGTAGACAAGGGGTCTGACTTGAGAAATCATTGATACTAAACCTCAGAGGATGGTGTGTGAGTGTATTTGATTGTGTGTGTGGTGGTGGTCTATACAAGTGATGCGTTGGAAAACCGTGGGTCGGGTAAAGATATTGTCACTTTATTTGCTGGGCAGGTTGGGTTGGGTCGGGTCATTAAAAACAAATCCTATGTATGTTGCGTGTAATTCCCCATAGACCTATATTAAATATTTGGGAAAATATATTTTCATATTTTATTAGATAAAAAAAACCTGCAGTGTAAAGGTGCACTCCGCTTTGTGTCGTGCCACATTACCACCTTGGGTGTACATTATTTTCGAACAATTCAATGCAACGTCTTCAATTATTCCTTACTTATGAAACTGAAGATTGTTTTGCTCATTGATGTTGCACTCATTATTTTTGTTGCATAGCAACATTTATTTACTGATTACATGTTTTTTTTTAGATTTGATCTTTTAATAAACATTGTGTCATTATCTTGTGTAAACATGGATTGAAAGATGGATTTTTTAATGGATGGATGGTACCTTATTGATTCAATGTGGGAAATTGAGGAACACATTCATTTATGCAATTGACAGATGCTTTTATCCAAAGGGACTTACATTCAAGCTGTACCATTTCAGCTACAAATACTGACTACAATTTGTGTGCTATAAAGTTTTCTAATGGCATGATTTTTACTCAAGTTCATTTTATGTTCTGCCGCAAAGACTGAATGACTGAATTTCATCACAACAAAAAAACTGCAATAAGTGAAAACAACCACATTAGCAAGAAATATATGTGCAGGGATATCAATTGAATGGAGAATTAAAACAAATTCAAAATAATTGCGATATCTTTTATTTACAATATAGTGCACATTTTTATTAATTAATAAATAAACAATAGTAAATAAATATGATAAGCAGTTGTTTTGTTCTCTTTATTATTAACTAATACAATAAACATGACAAATGATATAACAAACAGTGAGAAAGTAAACTTTACCGTCTCACAGTACAATCAATAAAGCCACACAGGTGTAAGGGTTTATGACGAATCTCTGCGACAGCTCTACGATGCATGGGATTTACGTCAGTGTCCGAAATCGCTCACTCATTTTCTCTTTCCTTCTTCCTCATATAGTGGACTCAATTGTCATTTGCTATATAGGGAATAGTGAATTAGTGAACGATGGAGCGGTTTCAGACACAGCTTAGGGTTGGGTGGCGTTTTTTTAATACCTGAAATTTGGTAACAGTACCCAGCGGTACCTTTTATCAGTACTTTACTTGGTGAGAACATTTATTTCAGTAAAAACAAACTCTTAAATTTAATATTTTGCTGTTTATTTTGAATTTTCACACACTAGACAAAATACACCTTCTCTCTACCTATATGCTATATATGCTGGTTACATAGACCCTGGTTAAGTAGCAGAACCTTGTGTTAAATCTGAATTTAATTTAAATAAATAAATATTTCACCAAAAAATGCAAAAACATTTTGTCCCCCTCATGTTTAGGAGAATGTAAACCGATGTATTTCAGGTCTAACATTATAGTTATGTGTGAAGTGCAGTCTGAGAGGAAGATGTTTCAGTGCATAACTTATGATAAATGATATTAAGAGCTGTAGTTATACACTTTGGAGACATGTGGCTTTTTAATTTTAGAAGGGAAAATTAGCCCGGGTTGAAATCTCATCTTTGATGCTGGAGAGAGCATTGATTAGAATTGGGCTATATTATACTTTAAGTCAGTTATGAGCTCGGTTTAAACACATTTCCCTTATTTCATTATCACATCTCATTATTGCTGTACTTTTCATTTTACTTGAGTAATTGTGCCCACTATCTTGAATAGAAGTTGTAATTTATTCATAATTGATAATCATTACATTTGCACTTTGCATCTATTGCATTTTTCACTTAAGGTTTTATAACAAATCGTGCTTTATATGAAGAGTCAAGAGTTCTCATCAGAGCACCTGCTTCTTGACTAAACCTTCAAATCGTCATCATCATCAATTCTTTTACTCCACAGTATTTTGTCTTTTCCTTTGGGGTTAACTGGGAATGTTAGAAAAAGTGGTTGACCAATATGTTTTTCAGCTATCAATACAGACGTCAATAGCCAGAGAGGAATATCACTAATGCAAATGCATAGGTTTAAAAAGTCTGATATGTTTCAATTTCATTTAACGTATTGATGTTATCTGTCAATAGATGTTGTTGTAGTGGTGATAATCTCCAAATGTTCATTTAAAGGTCCACTGTGTAGATTTTTAGTGGCATCTAGAGGTGAGACGGTGAATTGCAACCAACAACTCAACCCACAGCTCACCCCTCCCTTTCGAAACGCATAGTGAAGCTACGGCGACCACCACAGGACAAATACGTCATCGTCTGAGACAACGTAGTGACAAAATGCGCTCTATAGAACAGTTTGTCCATTTAGGGCTACTGTAGAAACATGGCGGCGCGAAATACGGTGTATGTAGATGAAAACGTCTCATTCTCAGGTAATAAAAACAATACAGTTCATTATGTAAGGTCTTTATACAGCACTGATAATATAGTTATGTATATTATTTTGCATTTCTGGTTAGAGATTTTTCTAAAAGTTACACAGTGCACCTTTAATTGGCCTGGCATTTTGAATGAAAGTATGCACAAAGTACAAAGCAGGAATCTCTGACTCGCTGTTGTGTAACGGTAGCATAATGCCCCTGTGTTCAAAGTTCAACTGCGCTTAAATTTGTTCTGTCAGAAAAGCCCACGCTGGATGTGCCCGGAGCTTAATAAGGGCCTGTCTCAGATGAGGGGATCGTACTGAATAAACCTTAAAATGACGGAGGTGGACACACAGTCCACTGGAACCCTGTATACTGTATGTGGGTGGATGGCACTCGAGGCCGCCGGGCGTTCGCATTTCCAAACAACATTTGTGTCTTCACTGTGCATTGCTGGCACTCGTGTGAGCCTTGAGGTCAAGAAATTAAAGCTGAGCTGTCATAGTGCATCACATGATTTTTATCAACATCCATTCACAGTTAAACCTGAGGTCTGCTTGTGACTTTTATGTATATCTAAAGCACAGATTACAGGTTTGAAAAGATACTCTAAAGTTTAGAAAGAATTATACTTTGTGGAAAGAAAAAGCTATTTTAGTATACTTATTATAAAGTCTTTAAATCATCATAAATTAATTTGGAAAAAATACAATTTAAATGTAATTTTTTATTTTTTGTACATTTTAGTTTCATTACTATTTTAAATTAGATTTTATATTTTTTAGCTGTCATATTAATTTTAGTTTAATTTTGAATAGCTTTGCTATAAGCTTTTTTCATGTTTTTTTATTTTTTCAGGCTAATGTTGATTTTAATTAAATGTATTTTTTATTTCAGATTTAGTTTTTGTTTAGTTTTTGTTTTGTTTCAATTAATAATATTTTGCTAAGGTATTTCTAATTGTCATTAACTTCAAGTTTAAAATTAAGGCTTTTTTGATTTCAATTAACTCATCCTCCTCCAGCCCCCCCTTTTTTTTTAAAGCCAGCATTTTTGTGATTTTCACAAAAGTTTTACAAAATGCTAATGTTGAACAAAATGTTCTTCTATAAACATATAAACATACAAATATATCAAATGAAAGAACAGACCCTCTGCTTTCAAACAAACAGACAAACAAAATGGGGGGAAAGTTTCATCCTATCTTTATTTGTTCTTTTTATAACCTCCTAAATATGTTTTTTGAAAAAGTTTGAACAAAAAGCTGAGATAATTGCATTTTTGTAAAGGACTTTTGTTAAAAATCAGATTCAGAGCAATGATCAAAACATACACAGAGTTTAAAATTTGATTAAATTAGTTTTTTGCATGAGTTTTTTATAAATTGGGTAAGAGCGCCATCTAGTGCATAATAGCAGATTTACAGATTACCGTAAAAACTATTTTCTCTTAATTGACAAGATAACTCGTCAATGGCGGGAAAAGAGTTAACAGACATATTTTTAAAGTTACAATGTGTACATTTTAGGAGGATCTATTGACAGCAATGCAATATAATATACATAACTATATTATCAGTGGTGCATAAACATTACATAATGGAAATGTTTTTATTATCTTAGAATGAACCGCTTTTATTGGCATACACCGCAGGTCCCCCTACATGCAAGTTGCTATTTTGCCCTAAACAGACAAACTGCTCTACAAAGTGCGTTTTGTCACTATATCGTTTGTCCTGTGGTGGCTACTGTAGGTTCTCTATACGTTTTCGCTGTTGGTTGAAATTCACAATCTCACCTCTAGATGTTGCAAAAATGTACACAGAGCACCTTTAATAATTTCAGTTTGTTTTAGTTAACGATAATAACTCTGGTTGTTTGATATGTTTTTGACAGGCTTCATGCGATTCACCCAACCATTGATTCTCTCCTTGTAAATGAATAAATTTTTACAGCATCGTTCTCAAACAAATTAGCTTTAAATGACTCACGGCTGGATTTAACATTGTGTATCTGGAAAAAAGTAGCAGGTGTTTATCAGGACTTTATTTGCAGGGGAAAAACTCCTGTTAGGAAATGAAATATGGATTGAACACTTTGATGTTAATGTGAAAGAGGGCATCTGATATTCCTCACGTTACTCTCCAAGCGACTTTTCCCTGTAGTGCAGCCAGAGCAGTTTCTTTAAGATAAATCAGCAATCACCGACATTCCCATATCCACACAATATAACGACGTCCAGTCGGCTGTCAGGAATTAAACCTGCTGTTGTCATTTATCACTTCTGAGTTTGCATGATGAGCAGCTAAAAAAAGTTCTTCATTTGTTTGAATAATCATTTGCATAATGCAGTCGTGCCTCAGAAGCAGAATGGAAAACATATTTATAAGTGTAAGAATCGAGAACTGCAAAAAATACAAAATGATGTTGAATTTTTCTTTTCTTTTCTTTTATTTATTAGTGATCCTTCAAATGTTTTTTTATGACGTACAGGCAGTATTACTCATGAAGAGCTGTTTGTCAGGTCGTAGGTTCGGGTGACCCTTGGCTCCAGGTCCGGCACAGAAACACAACAGCGTGTAAATTTAGCCAAAGGGCCTGAAATCAGAAGTTTACGCTGCATTAATGCAGAAACTTGAATGAATGAATGACTGACACTAATGCACTTAGATGTTCATAAACACAGTCTGATACAGTAGTTTAAATGTTTTAAATCGTACTGTGAATATTTAGAAACAGGTCACGTAAGTGAGAAAGTCCTTCATCTCACTAAATGTCAGTTTAATAGGAAACGCGGAAGAACACAAATTTTTCTTTGTTCAATTTTAAATGGATTATGTAAAATGACTGTTGTGCATTAGATCATCATTTTCTTTTTATGCATGTTGATATTTTCAAACATATACCAAATATTTGGTTGCCCTAAAACAGTAAGGACGATTAGATTTGTTTCAATATTAGACTAAACATGTTAAGCCATTTAATCCCAAATATTTCTCAGAAAAATAATCAATAATACATGGGCCATTCCACAGTTTAGGGCTCACTATGTTAACTCAGGTTAACCTCCTAGGAAAACCTGGGATATAGCTGTGTGAAAGGCAGGATTAATCTGGCAATGGGTAACTAGTAAACTTTGATCAAAGTTGAGTTGATGTATGTATGTAACACTGGGTGCGGAGGCACAGAGACCACCGTTTACGATATGATTTTAATGATGATTGACACATGACTAAATGTTTAGTTTCCTTTCAAACCTGCGTTAAAAGTTTACCTGTTAAATATTATTACTGCAGTAAAAGAGTTTATTTTGATCATGGTGCGACGATCGCAGGATAATTCTGAAATTACTTTTCAATAAAGTGAATTACATGATTCATAAAGTCATACTTCTGCAATTCTTTGATCGATTGTGTTTTAAAAGTACTGTATGCTCAAACTCTATGACAGCAATGTGATTGCTGATGCGCTGGTAACGAAATAAAGACAAAGAAAAAGAGAGACCGCGGCTCTGTAGAAATGATCTATGTTATTTGAAGTCGTCTCTTAAAGGACATAATTCCCGAGTAAGCTATTACGTGGCTGTTATACCGATTTTTCAGGACACATTTTTTAGTAAAAATATCTAAAAAAAATATATATATCAAATTCAGGTGATTTTGGCCATAAAACGAGCAAAAAAATCTGCTAATTGGGTAAGAATTTTTTTTCTTGAATTTAGTGTTTAAGAAAAAAATTTTGCTTTCCCCATTGTCAGATTTTTTTGCTTTTTTATGCACAAAATCACTTTAAATTTGATATTTTTGGTCTAAAAACTAGACTTATTTTCTTTGGTCGTTTTGCTTATCAAGAAAAAGCATCTTAATTAAAGAAGTTTTTGATATTTTTACTAAAACAAGACAAAAATACTAAGAAATGTTTTGCAGTGTATATATGGAAGATGATGGAAAAAAGGTACAAACAAAGTCACGGTGATGGTACCTTTACAAAGGTCCTAATATGTACCACAAATATGTACCTTTGAGGTACCAATATGCACCTTTTAGGTACAAAAGTGTAAAAATTGATATTGTATATCGAATAATTATAGTACTGTAAATTGTAGGTACTGCACTGTATTATCCCACCATATTTTTGCCACAAACAAAAACTTTTTGTCATATCTTTTTGGAACTTGCCAAAATTGCGGGAACTTGATGCTCTTCATTGATGTTCACGTAGCATAATTACATCACTTCCTAACATTTCCATGACAACAGGGGACTTGGCTGCGGATGTGTGAAGTAAATGCAACATTTTTCAACTTTCTGCTAAAATATATATGACTGTTTGCTATGAAAATGCGGGGATTATGAAATCATGCAAGCCCCACATATTTTGAAAGCAGAAATCTGCAATTCATGTGGTGAAATTGCGGCGTATTTAAAAAATGCGACCCTCGCATAAATATGCGGACTTTGGCTGATTATGCATTGAATCATGCGATCGCATAACCCCGTTTTTCTGGAGGGACTGAATAAATGTAAACCACCTTTACGGTCACAAATGGGATTTTAAGATCTGATGAATGTTTTTCATGTACTGTAGATATTCAGGAGTGTCATGCATGCATGCTTGTTTAAAGCGATGCTTTCATGAGTTGATATTAATTTAATATTTCTTCGAGAAGTGATATATCTTCATGTTTGAAGTATAGAAACTGCAAGGTTACTGTGCATACAGTATATTCTCAGAGTTCCCCATCTCTTGTGTCCCGCTGGTGATTTCTACATTTGACGACTGCAGTAAACAACTCACTTTTTGTCTCACTGTTTTCCCATCGTTATTTTTTAAGCTCTCTGTTTCTCCCTTCTGGGTTCCTTTAATGACTGTAAGAGTTTTCTGGTATCCGGTCTTTCCTCACTGTGTGTGGATTTTCAGTAGCAGCTGTTGTGGGTTGAGGTCTGTTCCTATGTCTACCCACAATCCTCTCTGACCTTTATTATCTGAGCAGTCAAAGTATATCACAGCAGCCCCGCGGGACTCTGACTCTGTCTGCACAGGTGTGCATGTTTTCATCTTTTGAGACAAGCTCGGCCCGCTGTGGTCACTGTCACACTGTGTGCAAGTGCAGATCCACAAAACATCACACAAGAACTCAGACAACACTGCAGTTCACAGCATGGCGGCATAACTTTAAAACCTGCCATTTATTTAATGTTATTTGTGTATTTTTCTTTATAGCATAAAGACTTAATAGTGTTCTGAACTATGCCTCAGGTGTTTTACGAGAAGTCTAAATGGTGACACAATGTGTGATGGAAGTTCATTGCAGAATTGAGATACTGTGGTTTGGTTTGTGAATGTGTTTGAGTTTCAGCTCAAAATACGCCACAGATCATTTATTATAGCATGCCGTTATAGCATGCTGTGTGACATTACGATCTTAAAACATTCACTCATGTTTCTTTCTTTTTTTTTTTTTTTTTTTGCAGAACACGATAAGCATCGTCTATGCAAGAGCACTGAGTACATGAATTTACACTTCAAAGTGAAATGGTTCCACAATGAATATGTCCGGGATCTGCCTGCCTTTAAGGGAATTCCTCCTGAATATTCCCTGTAAGTATCCATATATCTTATCTGTCATACTTGCAGTTAAGTTCACAGCATCAGCTTGTGGTGGTCATGAAGAAGTGAACACGTCCTCTTTCTTTGAATTTATTAGTTGAGTGTAAATTCACACTGAAAAAAATCCCTTTCTTACTTAGTATTTTTGTCTTGTTTTCAGTAGAAATATAAAAAAAAAAATCATAAATTAAGATGCTTTTTCTTGAAATAGTTCTAGTTTTTAGACAAAAAAAATATACAATTTAAGTGAATTTGTGCTTAAAACAAGCAAAAATATCTGCCAATGGGGTGAGAAATAAATCTTGATAAGATTTCTTTTTTCTTAAACACTTAATTCAACCACATTGGCAGAAATGTTTGCTTGTTTTAAAATTTATTTACAATTTTTTAGAAATTTCTACTGGAAACAAGACAAAAATAATAAGCAAGAAAGTCATTTTTTGCAGTGCATGTTTGGTTTTCTGTTGATGTTTACATATTTACCAGTTTATAAACATTTAAATGCTATTTTCCATATAATATAAAAATAAAATTAATACTATGTTTCTTTCTCATTTGTTTATATTTATACATTATGCGTTTAAACCTACACTTTAAGCACATAGTTTTACGGAAAATGCTTAAGGCTATAGTCCCAGACTAAAATTAATGTTTGAGCTGTCTTAACTGAAAATAACTTAAAAATTGATATATCTTAAAATGCCAGTGTTATTGTTATGTCTCAAAATGCACATCAGTAATGTATTTTTTTTTAAGGTATTTTTATAAAAGTTACATAAATATCCTAACTAAGGCATAGTCCTGGCTTAGGATAAGCCTTGTCTGTGAAACCAGGCCTTTAAGATTAAGCATTTAAAACACATTTTCATAATTTTGAACATAAGTGCAGCAATATTTGTGACCCTGGACCAAAATCAGTCAAAAGTATCATGGGTATATTTGTAGCAATAGCCAAAAATACATTGTATAGGTCAAAATGATGAAAAAATTCTTAAATTAAGATGCTTTTTCTTGATGAGCAGAACGACCCCAGAAAATAAGTTTTTAGACCAAAAATATTTAAGTGATTTTGTGCATAAAACAAGCCAAAAAATCTGCCAATGGGGTAAGCAAAAAATCTTGAAAATTTTTCTTGAACACTAAATTCAAGAAAAATTCCCTATTGGCAGATTTTTTTTGCTTGTTTTATGCACAAAATCACTTAAATTTTATGTTTTTGGTCTAGAAACTAGACTTATTTTCTTGGGTTGTTTTGCACATCAAGAACATTTTTAGAAATTTTTACTGAAAACAAGACAAAAATACTAAGATTTTTTTTCTTGAAAATCATTTTTTACAGTGTATAGTATATTTTTTATGCCCAAAATCATAAGATATTAAGTAAAGATCATATTTTATTAAGATATTATGTACATTTTCTACTGTTAATATATCAAACATGTATTTATCATTAACTCATTCCCCGCCAGCCATTTTTTAAAAAGTTGCCTGCCAGCATTTTTTGTGATTTTCACAAAATGCCTTCCAGGAAAATGTTCTTTTAAAAGTATATAAACATACAAATATATTAAATGAAAGACCCTCTGCTTTCAAACAAACAATAAACAAACAAAATGTCGTCCTATTTAATTTTTTTATCTGCTTATAAACTCTTAAATATGGGTATTTTCTTTAAAAAAAATTTTTTTTAGCAAAAAGCTGAAATAGTTGCATTTTTGTGAAGGAATTTTGTTAGAGATCAGATTCAAAACATCAATACTTACTCAGAGTTTAAAATTAGTAAATAAAATTTTGGCATCAGTATTTTTATAAATTCTAGTGGATAATCCCGGTATTGCAGATTAACATAAAAATTCACGTTATTTATTAGGAACACATTATTTATTCAACTGTTTTCTCTTAACTGACGAGATTACTTGTCAATGGCGGAGAAAGAGTTAATAATATGTGTTGCTAATAACTTCATTTGGACAACTTTAAAGGTAATTTTTTCAATTTTCCAGTTATAGAATAGTTGTAATAAATAGTAATAATAAATCAGATGATGAATAAATATCAATTTAAAAAATTTACCCGTATGACTGGTTTTGTAAACCAGTGTTACATTTTCCGCTAGTGTTTCTGTTTGATAGTGTTTTATAAGAACATATTGTGGATTATATACCATTAATCTTACATTTCATGTTATATTTCATAATATATATATCCTGTCAGTTATTTTCACATCTAATATTTGTGCTGAGACACAGTCT
This sequence comes from Paramisgurnus dabryanus, assembly GCF_030506205.2. Classification (NCBI taxonomy): domain Eukaryota; kingdom Metazoa; phylum Chordata; class Actinopteri; order Cypriniformes; family Cobitidae; genus Paramisgurnus; species Paramisgurnus dabryanus. The sequence goes on along the minus strand of NC_133345.1, from coordinate 30,494,027 downwards.
GAATGCTTCCTCAGAATAAAAGTACCAAAAGTATTGATAGAAACTGTAAGCCTGACATCCATACATTACCCACAAAGCATCTGTACTGAACCTACAGTAGAGACACATGCTTGGCTCTGATTGGCTGCTGTCTGTGGTTGAAATTCACTCATTCATTAGCGTGAGTTATGAGTGTGGAGAGGTGGCTTGACAGAAGGGACAGACCATCAGGGTAGAGCAACACACCTGTCAATCAAAAGCTACATTGAGGAGAATTGATTTCACTGTGGAGGCACAGAGGAGCTGCTCCGCCCATCGTAGTTATTAACATTAGTTACACTTCGAGGAGACGATGGGAGATATGCATATAAAACAACCAGCTTGCGTTGTTACAGTGTAGATTGTTGAATAGGTCCAAAGAAACCAATCACAAGTCTGCATTCAAAAAGTAAAGAGGAGGACGAATCAGAGTGTGTGTATGATATTTATCTATTTAGCAGACGCTTTTATCCAAAGTGACTTTTGAATGTTGTTTTGTGAAAGGATTCAAAGCTAGTGGTCATTTAACAGGGTTCCCACGGGTCCTTGAAATCCTTCAAGACCCTGGGAAGTTTTTGAAAAAATACATACATAAGATACAGGTCATTGAAAGTGCTTGAATCTATTTTATGCAAGAAGTTTTCAGGAAAAAAATCCATATTATTCCCTGTGTAGTGTATAATATCATAAAAATTCTAGACTTTTTAAGGACACGTGCTAAACTGTTCACTTTAAATGCTTATATTTGATTCATACCAAAATGCTTTTTTGCACAGTTGTGTTTGACACATGAAAACGTCTTGGGTTATGTATGTAACTGTTGTTTCCTGAGAAGGGAACGAGACGCTGCGTCTCCCTTGCCATACTGCGTCCCTGCACTGTAAAAAAATTCCGTAGAAATTACAATGTTATTGCAGCTGGGTTGCCGGTAATTTACCGTAGATTTACATTTATGTTATTTACTGGCAAGAGTTTGTTCAAAGTTAAATAAATTTTAAATATTAACAAGTCTTTATCTTTACAGAATAAAACTATACAATAACAGCCTCATGCAAAGCATTCTGGGAACCAGAAATCATCATCAACCTTTTTCTGTTTTTTGCTTCAGATTTTGTTTTCCAGAATGTTTTGCTTGATGCTGTTTTTTTAGTTTTACTCTGTAAAGACAAAGACTTGTAAATGTTTAATGTTCATTTAACTTTGAACAAAATGTTGCCAGTAAATAACATAAATGTAAATCTACGGTAAATTACCGGCAACCCAGCTGCAATTTCTACGGATTTTTTTTACAGTGTGTAAAGCCGTCTTTGGCAATATTTCAGATAGCGATATACTTCCTGGCTCCAGCATCATGCTGTCTCTTTCGTTAAGCCTCACCATTGGTTGAATTTATATACACATTCAGACGCACTCACTCCTGGAAATGTCCCCAAAGTGTCACCGCAGTGACGCAGCGCGAGTTCCCTCGAAAGAGTTCCCCTGTAAGAATGTATCTTAAAAGGTAAAACGATGTAACCTTGCTCTCACTTGAAATGTGTCCCCACATTTAGTCCTTAAATTTGAGGGTATTGGACCTGGAAAGTCCTTGAAAGGTCCTTGAATTTGACGTTAACTAAGGTGTGGGAACCAGTTTTTAGGAATTTATTGGACTTTTCCTAGTTTCCTAAATTATAAATGTTTCATAATAAACAAGAATTTATAGCACACCTGAGACTAAATAAAAATTGTCTAAGCTAACTGCAGAATAACAGAGTAACAATATGACATCATCATCACTAGATTTTATCATTAGCAACACACAGTTTATTACAATCTCAGTTGTGTCTGAACTCTAAGCCGTTAACATTTGCTCAGCATGTTTCCCATTACTGTTTTAAGTCGATGGTAAAATACTGTGATTATCACATCATTCTTTTTATTGGATTTTAACAGTGATCAGTCGTCCTCCCTGCCAGCGGGATTTATGCACAACAGGCAGAGTGTTTACTAGATTACTTAATATCCTCAAGTGGCTTTTGCTTTTATAAACCATTAATACAAAAACACATTTAAAGCTAAAGCTGTTATTTGAACATTTTTAGCAAGCAAATTCCTCCAGCTAGTACATACGGTATAATTCCTAAATGGAAAAAAACATTTGCTTAGTGTCAAACCAGCATCTTCAGAGACATATTCCAAAGAAATGAGTTTAAAAATAACAACAACATTTAACGATTTAAGCACATGGTCTTAGGCGCAGGTGCACTTAAAGGTGCAGTGTGTAATTTTTAGAAGGATCTGTTGACAGAAATGCAAAATAATATACAAAACTATATTATCAGGTGTGTATAAAGACCTTTTTATTAATGAACTGTTATGTGTTTATTACCTTAGAACGAGACCTTTTTATTTACATACACGGAGGGTCCCCTTAGATGGAAGTCGCCATTTTGTGCCGCCATTTTTCTACAGAAGCCCTTAAAGGACAATTTTTTTACTAAGTTGTCTCAGATGATGACATGTTTGTCTGGTGGTGGCTACCGTAGCTTCTCTATGTGTTTCAAAAGCGAGGGATGAGCCGTGGACTAATCCGTTGGTTGCAATTCACAACCTCACCACTAGATGCCGCTAAAATGCACACACTGCACCTTTTAGTTGTGTTCATATCCACTTTGCTAGTTTTCAGATGGAAAAAACTGTCGCAAATGTGACATGATGAGCGATGCAAGAACAAAAATCATTAACATCACCTTTTGACTATATAAATAAGATAACAAGACAAAGAAATTAGATGTTGCTTTTGTATTTTTGTTAGTTTTGCGTGTGCGCGCTTTCATTTCACTGGTGTCTGTTGTATTGTTTTTCTGCAGGTGGTTTGAACCGTTTGTGATCCAGTGGTTGGATGAAAATGAAGATGTAGCCATGGATTTCGTCAACGGAGCCCTTGAGAGAGATAAGAAAGATGGGGTGAGATTTGTCATGAGTTTGGAGTCATTAATATGTTTCTGTAAATGCTGTTCATGTGTAAATGGGCAATTGTACATTTAAACATCACAATAACATTAAATACTGTAATAGATTCCTGCTTTAATCCTGCTGGGATGTTTCTGCTTATAAGTCTGAAATTGTAATTATGATCTGATGTGTGGTCAAGTGATTTGGGTCTTAATCAAATAGATGCATTGTGCGATTTTATATTTCTTTGCGTCTTCACGCTTTTTCAGAACAAATGAAACAAAGAATGGAAAACATGATTTTGTGCTTTGTTTCTGTTGCAGGTAGAGCTTTAAGACAAGGTTCGATTCTCAAGACACAAACATTTTTAAATCCACTCATCGGCAAAAAATATTATTTAAAATAATTTTAAATATATGTCAAAATTTACAAAGAAATGGCCAAAAACATATTTGATATATTTTAGAATACGTTTAAAAATATATATATTTTTCACAAATACACTTTTTTGGAATATATTTGAAAGCATTTTAAAATATTTAGCTCTCAATGTGTTTCAATCCAAGGAATTGTATTCACGCCACATTGGAAGAACTTTTTGTTTACGTTACAAATTTGTAAATATATATTGTAAAATATATTTGATCAAATATATTCAATACAAATATATTTGATAAAATATATTTTAGAATATGTTTAAAATATATATATTTTTTCTCAAATTCACTTTTTTGGCCATTTTTGTATATTTTAACATATATTTAAAATTTTATTCGACAATTTTTTTTGCCATACTGTATGAGTAGATTTATAATTTTTTGGAATATATTTGAAAGCATTTTAAAATATTTAGCTCTCAATGGATTTCAATCCAAGGAATTATATTCACGTCACATTGGAAGAAAATTTTGTTTATGTTACAAATTTGTAAATATATATAGTAAAATATATTTGATAAAAATATATTTGATTAAAAATATTTTAAAATATGTTTAATATATATTTTTTCACAAATACACATTTTTTGGCCATTTTTGTATATTTTGACATGTATTTAGAATTATATTCGACAATATTTTTTACTTTTTTAAATATTTAGCTCTCAATGTATTTCAATCAAAGGAATTATTGGAAGAAAATTTTGTATATGTTATATAGTATGTATATATAGTAAAATATATTCGATGAAAAGATATTTGATAAAAAATATTTTAGAATATGTTTAATTTTTTTTTCACAAATACACTTTTTTGGCCATTTTTGTATATTTTGAAATATATTTAAAATTATATTCAACAATATTTTTGCCAGATTTATAATTTTTTGGAATATATTTGAAAGCATTTTAAAATATTTAGCTCTCAATATAAGGAATTATATTCACGTCACATTGGCAGAAAATTTTGTTTATGTTACAGATTTGTAAATGTAACAGGTTTGAAAAGGTCAAAATAAAATATTTTCACCCGCAAAAATATACTTTATAAAATTCACTTCACAGTATTTAACATAAGTGTAAAATATATTTTGGACAGGAATTTCTTTTTCTGCAGTTTGATTGTAAAATTCCTTTCTTTTTAATTTAACATTCATTTAAATTATGCTTGCCCCTAAAATACATTTTGATAAATGAAGGTTAAAATTTAATATATTTTCAAATTCAAAATATATTTTATTGTGCTTTACTTTTTACAAAATGTATTTCACATATATTTAAAACACATTTTTGCCGTACATTATGTAATTGTAATTTAGTATCATCAATATGATTCAGCTTCCACCCTAAATCAAAGATTCAGGACTCAAAATCAATCCAGATTTTCCACTTGTAAAATCAATATTGTTCTTCATTCACATGCATTCATCTTGTAAATGTGATCACCCTGGGATGTCTCGAGGGCCACATTAGCACATAAAACAGCCTATTCTTGATAAAAGAGTATGAATATTACCCTTCAGCAGGTGTCATTCAGAATTTATCTAACCCGGTTGCACGTACGTCGATATTCTCAAAGCACCTGCATTAAATAAGTTGAATAAAGTGTTTTGATAAACTGAGGTGAATTGGTGATGAGTGCTCTTCAGATTGAACCTATTCAAATACATGCTTGATAAAAACACACATTTATCCTGCCTGCTTTTCAACTCACAGACGAAAACAAATCAGCGGCGTGATGGTTTCATATCGTAATTACACAAACCTGTTGCAGTAAAAACACAATTTCATTTAGTGCGGTTATTATTAGCCTGCGCTGCATCATTATACACAAGAGAAATATAATTACTGTACACACAAACATTTCAGACACAGATTAATGTAACAGAGAAACAAACGCTGTTTTTTATCTTTGTGTTTACTAGATGAGAAATCACAGGAGCGGAGCAGGTGGATAAACATGTTTGCTAGTAGTTTAGTTTTACAGGTGACAACTCTTAAATATTAAGATGCTAATGGAGCAGCACTTGAGTTAATTGTGTAATGATTATAAGGTTTGTGGTCGTTGGTAAAGCGCCTGGAGAAAAAGAAAAGAGTCACAGGTTAATTGTGTCATAGGTTATGTTGACAGCCGTTCCCAGCGGTCCTTCTTCATTCCAGCACAAGATCTGCAAGATCTTTTGGAGAGCTCCGTTCCTTAAATGTATTCATTTGATCAGACGTGTTCATGTGATTAATTATGTTAATGTGGTCAAATGTGTTCATTGTTTGTAGTTGAATTGTTGTGTTTTCATTGCAGTTCCAGCAGACATCTGAACACGCTCTCTTCTCTTGCTCGGTGGTGGATGTGTTCACACAGTTGAATCAAAGCTTTGAGATCATTAAGAAGCTGGAGTGTCCAAATCCTCAAGCTCTTGCTCACTTCATGCGGAGATTTGCGAAGGTAGGGAAAGCCTTGTCTTACATGATGATATTATCATAATATTAAAGGTGTGCACTACACTAGATTTTAAAGGGTTGCTCTTGCACACAACAGTGATTGTTCATTAACAGTGATGGGGAAGGTTACTTTTAAAAGTAATGCATTACAATATTAAGTTTCTTCCCAAAAATTATTTTTAGTTATTTTTAAGTTTTGCGTTACTTTTTCTTACTTGGCTAAGGCTTGATCTCTTTCAGGCCTTGCAGGTGTTTTTATGATGGCAAAAATGTCAAACTTAGGCCTGCCATTATCAGTCGCACAGAGTGCATAATTCTACGTTAATATGTTCAATTTAATTCAGTACATTATTTTATTTTTTTAAATTCAATTAATTAAACTGAAAAGTAACTCGCATTACTTTTTTAAAAACGTAACTCAGATATTAATGTGTACATTTATAAAGTAATGCGTTAGTTTACTCGTTACTTCAGAAAAGTAATATTATTACGTAATGCACGTTACTTGTAATGCGTTACCCCAGCACTGTTCATTAACTCTTTCCCCACCAGCATTTTTTTTTTTTAAGTTGCCAGCCAGCGCCAGCATTTTTCAGAATTTTCAAAAAAGTTTAATGCCTTCCAGAAAATTCGATATTTTACACTTAAAGCCTGTTTTCAGATTGTTTATGATGAAATAGAACGGTTTTTTTTGTAAATGACGTTAATATCTATGTTACCCTTTGTTATCGCCTTTACTGATGTAAAAACCACATGACAACAGTGGCGTGGACAAATGCGGAAGTAATCGCGTCTGTCAGGCCACACGCTTTTTGTATAGTAATTTTGTTCATCTGAACACTTAATTCTTTGCTGTGTTAACAAACCATCGTATTGGACTAATACTGTAACATCTATGACTAACAATTGCGTTTTGAACATTACATGAAACCTTACATAAAGAAAAAAAACAATGTCATCAAACGCAACATTTATAAAACTTGATTACTTAACCTCATGTGTAACATGATTTCTCGTTCCCGTCTGATTGATGGCCATCAGCATTTGAGTTAAAGAAAACAAATCCCATCAGTCCACGCTGCTTCAGAGCATCTTTAACTCTTTCACCGCCAGCGTTTTTAAAAAAAGTTGCCAGCCAGCGCCAGCGTTTTTCATGATTTTCACCAAAGTTTAATGCCTTCCAGAAAATGTTCTTCTTTAAATAAATAAACATACAATATACCAAATGAAAGAACAGACCCTCTGCTTTCAAACAAAAAAAACCGTTTCATCCTACCTTCAGTGGTTCTTTTGTAATCAGCTTTTGAATATGGGTAGGTTTTTGCAAAAACACCATATTTTGAGCAAAAAGCAAAAATAATTCCATATTTGTGACGGACTTTTCATAGAGATCCCATCCAGAGCGATCTTTAAAACAGACACGGACATGCAGCAGCTTGCCATAGGGCAATACTTCCGGTTTTAAAAAGTTGCGGAAGGGCGCCACCTGGTGGATAATAGCGGTATTGCAGAAAGACGGAAAATCTCGTCATTGGCGGGAAGCGTTTTCTCTTAATTGACGAGATATCTCGTCAATGGCGGGGAAAGAGTTCATCTACGTCATTGTTATTGATTTGATCTGGCGCCATCTAGCGGTGCAGATAATACAAATTGCATCTTTAAATAAGATATTGGTAACACAAGCCCAAGATATTTTCACGTTTTACTCTACCTCAAAAAACACACCAGTAGTACCCACACTTGTGACTTTTTAATGTATCTTTTAAGGGTGCAGTGTGTAAATTTTAGTGGCATCTAGTGGTGAGGTTGCGAATTGCAACCAACGGCTTAGTCCATGGCTCACCCCTCGCTTTTGAAACACATAGAGAAGCTACGGTAGCCGCCACCGGACAAACATGTCATCTTCGGAGTCAACTTAGTTAAAAAATTGTCCTTTAAGGGCTTCTGTAGAAAAATGGCAGCACAAAATGGCGACTTCCATGTAAGGGGACCCTCGGTGTATGTAAATAAAAAGGTCTCGTTCTAAGGTAATAAACACATAACGGTTCATTATGAAAGGCCTTTAAACACTTCTAATAATATAGTTTTGTAAATTATTTTGCATTTTTGTCAAAAGATCCTTCTAAAAATTACACACTGCACCTTTTAAGGGCGGTTACTAACAAGTTGCTACATGGGACTACAAACTTTGTCTGGGACTTTAAACAGTATCACGCATTAAGATCTCAAAAACATGGGCACAATTCCCTACAAATATTCATCCACAGATGATTGAAACATCAGGAACCATGTTTTTAAATGTGTTTAATGAAGTTTGAAAGAGCTGCGGGAAGCTTGGTGTTGATGACTTTGATGTAAAGAGACGTTCGGTAGTTCACTTGTAGCCTGTACACACACACACACACAACATTATCCAAGTGTTTTAAGAGATTTCCAAGAGATTTCCACACAATTACTGGGATATTTTAAATGTGCGTGATTTAAATGTGACATCGAAGGCCTTTAAAATCTCTCGGCTCCTCCCAAAGGATTGTGGGTAATAAGTCTTGTAGGAGGCATTGATTACTTCAAACAAACTTGGCATGAGAAATCTATTAGGGCTGCCTTAGCAGACGCATATCATTTACTTATTTACATATTTATTAAATATATTAAGTGTTTTATTTACTTACACTTGGCAGCAGGTTGATGATGCAGATTTTCTTGATGAAGCAAAGCCTCATCTGACAGCAGATACATACAGATTACTTGCTGAAGAAGTTTGATCATTAAGATAAATAAAAAGCTGTTTTTTTGAGTGATTACTTTCACAGCGGCTTGCTTTAATACGTTAAAACCCTGTTGTGCTTTTTATATTTTTGCAGACCATAAATAAAGTCCTCCTCCAGTATGCAGCCATCATCACAAAAGACTTCAGCAATCATCTGAACAAGGATAAAGTGGTGAGTTAACACACGCACGCACGCACGCACGTGTTCTCCTACAACCACAATAAATGTCAGCGTTTTTTTTAAAGTCATGACCCTCCAAGTGTCGAAACATGGCTTGATCAGATTAGGCGGGACGTGCTCCATGATCGTTGCCATGGAGACCGGCCAGGCGACCCTAGTGAGACGTGACTTTGATGGGCACGGGCGGTCGCGATCAGTGTTATCTCCGCTCTACCGAAGGCCAAACGCCAACATGTAGACGACAAATGTACTGCTAGATGTTCTCGCCTCACGTCCCGTCCGCTTCCACGGCTCTTTTAACTTTCCCTCCTTTGTTTAAAATGACAAGCTAATTCAGAGGCGCTTTTGTCCCGCTACGATATTTTACAGTGTCTTTGTGTAATGAATATAAAAGCTCGACGTGCAGGATGTCTGTAGCAGTACGAAAGACAGATGAATCTTTTAAGTGCCCTGACAGGAGCACAGAGAAAAAACGGTGTGGATGGTGATTAAACGCATATCTCTATGCTGACTTAGACGCTCGTCTGAACACATCAATCCCTTAATAGACAGCTTGGTTCGTACTGAGAATATCTACAGTACATGCTTAAACGCATCAATGTCTCGTATATCAACCTAATAACATCCAAGGTTCATGCTTTCTTTGAATTAATGTTGTAAAATTGCCAAATGTTGTCGTTTTCTTTAATGAGACGTATATTTCGGGTATCACATGTGTATTTGTCACACAGTTGACACGTGACCTTTAAGAAGTGTGAGAATATGCAGATCGGTAGAGTCTGTTTTTTAATTAATTTATGGATAATTACACAGTTTTGCACATCGAATGTACTTATACGGTACTAATACCAAAGAGTTTGGACGTCTCGCTTGACTGTATTTCTGGTTCATCTCTGATCTTGTCAGTGGTTATGTGACGTTTAAACGCACACACAACAGTAAATAATCTCATCTGTCAGAAGCTGGAGTGGGTTAAGTGTTCGTTTGCTTCACCTGTAATAATGAAACTGACCTTGCAGCTTATTACTTCTGACCATTTAAAGAGAATTGGAGAGGAACATTTGCTTAATTATGATGAAAATAATAAGATGGTGCTAAAACGTCTTATCGGTCTTAAAATTTAAATTGCCCTCTAGGGATCCACAATACTGCACGTCCTTTCAATTTCTCTGCTAACTATCTATACAATCATAGTTTAGTATAGTTTTTAATGTGATCAATATGCGCTGCCAATGGCTGCTTGAAACAATGAAACTCGAAACAAAAAATTTGTCAAGTGACAATATGTAAATGTTCTTTTTTTATTTACAGTAGGTGAAAATAAGTTTAATTAATTAAATAAAGTTAATTCAATTGGCAATAAGTGTTAATAGTAAATAAATGCTATCTATATTGGCAGACCCTTTTTGCACATCAGTATTTTTGTAGATTAACAGGATGCAATAATTACCATCAGGCACAATGATATTACGCAGTGCCCGAAAATAGTCCCTTGCTATTGAAAGTTACCAATGGGACTATTTTTGGGCGCTGCGTAATATCATTGTGCCTCCTGCAGCCATGTTACAGCAGCAAAGTCCTTGATTATTACACCAGAATGAGAGTATAGTTCATATCCATATCGGCCTAGAAAATAGCAACTTTTAATTTTCCGTCGGTCTTAGTACACAATGTAACTACAGAAGAGTCAAGTTTTAAATAGGAGAAATATCACAACTCTTTGGGTATTTTTTAGCGTGATGCTAATGGTCAAATCAGATTCAATGGATTATGCTAAGCTATGCTAAAAAGTGCTAGCGCCAGACCCGGAGATCGGCTGAATGGATTCCAATACGGTAAAAATCAAATGTTTGACTCTAGGGGAGCTGGAAAATGAGCTTATTTTAAAAAAAAAGGAGTGTCCCTATAACTGATAGTTCACCCAACATTAGGCACTTTATTTCCACTTTTTGAACATTTTCTTAATTTTTATTGAAAACAAATGCCTTTTTGATATGATATTAGGGGTGGGAATCATTTGGACCCTCATGATGTGATTCAGAATTGATTCTTAGGGTGCCGATTCGATTCAAAATTGATTCTAAATGTGCTAATAAGCATATTATTATGTGACGTGTGCTTAAAGCCAGACTTGTGTTTGCACTTTTGCTACTAGTCTCTGAACTGTCATGTATTTTAATGCAGCTAAGTGCTCAATAAAGTTATTCATATACAGTCTTGTTCAAAATAATAGCAGTACAATGTGACTAGCCAGAATAATCAAGGTTTTTAGTATATTTTTTTATTGCTACGTGGCAAACAAGTTACCAGTAGGTTCAGTAGATTGTCAGAAAACAAATGAGACCCAGCATTCATGATATGCACGCTCTTAAGGCTGTGCAATTGGGCAATTAGTTGAATTAGTTGAAAGGGGTGTGTTAAAAAAAAAGCAGTGTGACATTCAATCACTGAGGTCATCAATTTTGTGAAGAAACAGGTGTGAATCAGGTGGCCCCTATTTAAGGATGAAGCCAACACTTGTTGAACATGCATTTGAAAGCTGAGGAAAATGGGTCGTTCAAGACATTGTTCAGAAGAACAGCGTACTTTGATTAAAAAGTTGATTGGAGAGGGGAAAACCTATAAAGAGGTGCAAAAAATGATAGGCTGTTCAGCTAAAATGATCTCCAATGCCTTAAAATGGAGAGCAAAACCAGAGAGACGTGGAAGAAAACGGAAGACAACCATCAAAATGGATAGAAGAATAACCAGAATGGCAAAGGCTCAGCCAATGATCACCTCCAGGATGATCAAAGACAGTCTGGAGTTACCTGTAAGTACTGTGACAGTTAGAAGACGTCTGTGTGAAGCTAATCTATTTTCAAGAATCCCCCGCAAAGTCCCTCTGTTAAAAAAAGGCATGTGCAGAAGAGGTTACAATTTGCCAAAGAACACATCAACTGGCCTAAAGAGAAATGGAGGAACATTTTGTGGACTGATGAGAGTAAAATTGTTCTTTTTGGGTCCAAGGGCCACAGGCAGTTTGTGAGACGACCCCCAAACTCTGAATTCAAGCCACAGTACACAGTGAAGCATGGAGGTGCAAGCATCATGATATGGGCATGTTTCTCCTACTATGGTGTTGGGCCTATTTATTGCATACCAGGGATCATGGATCAGTTTGCATATGTTAAAATACTTGAAGAGGTCATGTTGCCCTATGCTGAAGAGGACATGCCCTTGAAATGGTTGTTTCAACAAGACAATGACCCAAAACACACTAGTAAACGGGCAAAGTCTTGGTTCCAAACCAACAAAATTAATGTTATGGAGTGGCCAGGCCAATCTCCAGACCTTAATCCAATTGAGAACCTGTGGGGTGATATCAAAAATGCTGTTTCTGAAGCAAAACCAAGAAATGTGAATGAATTGTGGAATGTTGTTAAAGAATCATGGAGTGGAATAACAGCTGAGAGGTGCCACAAGTTGGTTGACTCCATGCCACAAAAAACTGTGGTCATACAACTAATTATTAGTTTAGTGATTCACAGGATTGCTAAATCCCAGAAAAAAAAATGTTTGTACAAAATAGTTTTGAGTTTGTACAGTCAAAGGTAGACACTGCTATTTTTTTGAACACACCCCTTTCAACTAATTCAACTAATTGCCCAATTGCACAGCCTTAAGAGCGTGCATATCATGAATGCTGGGTCTCATTTGTTTTCTGAGAATCTACTGAACCTACTGGTAACTTGTTTGCCACGTAGCAATAAAAAATATACTAAAAACCTTGATTATTCTGGTTAGTCACATTGTACTGCTATTATTTTGAACAAGACTGTATACATACAGTATATTTTCTGTTACTGTTGTCAGACATAAAAACCAGTAAAAAAATAGTAATTAAATGTGACATATTAATTCTATAGGTTAGCCGGCAGTAACTTTCACTAACTGACACGGCGTCTAATCATCATTATTATACACTGTGATTTTGGCAGTATTACTGTATTTATCTAATGCAGCACACCCAGCGTCTAGATAACAAACTATGCACATATATTTTTATAGAAGTATATTCATGTTCTTATGTCTAAACAGTCAGCGGCAGGTTTTGGGAAACGCTTTTGCACAGTCGGATGTGTCTGAAGGCGCTGTTTCTCCCTGCCGCTCACTGAACAGAGAACAGGCAGAGGAAGACCATCCCAAAGTGTATTGTTTTCTTCTCGCTTAGAAGTACACTCTAAAAACAAAGGGGGCTAAATAGCACTAAAAGTGGTTCTTGGCTTGTAATCATAGAGGAACCATTGTAAGTGACATATAGCACCGATGAAGTACCTGTGTAGCACCGGTGTAGAACCATATTGTGCTATGTAGAACCATATGTGGTGCTATAGTGGTGCTATATGACCCCGTATGGTTCTTCATAGGTGCTATATAGCACTAAAAATGGTTCCTCTATGATTACGAGCCAAAAACCGCTTTTGGTGCTATTTACCACTGTTAGTTTTATGCTGCGTTTACACCAGACGCGGTAGAGGCGTCAATCGCGAGTGATTTCAATGTTAAGTCAATGTGAAGACGTGTTGGCGCGCGTCTGGAGGTCTCGTGGCGCGAATGAGGTGTTTAGCGCGGCGCGGTAGACGCGTTTCCGCCTCATTCGCGCGTCTAGTTTGAATGGCGCAAATTGTGTGTTTCCTCGACAAAAGCTTGAGTTGAAAAATTTGAACTTTGGCGGAAAAATGCACCGCATTAACCAATCAGGAGCTTGCTTTAGTAGTGAAGTGATTATAGAAAGCTAGCGGAGTCGCAGAAGCCCCTCCCAATACGCGAATTTCCGTGTGAATGTCTCGATGACTAGAATTTCACACGCGGCTTTCACACGCTAATGCAGGCTGCATACGTTATCAAGCCTGGTTTACAGAGCATTACATTCACAAGTCATAAGCACCGCTTTTGGTGCATAAGCATATAGCAACAATTTACGATTAACTAAGATTATATGAGTGCTGTATTCTGATTGGTCGAGAAATGTTTCATAGGTGTTGATTATTTTTCAATAAACCGCATACCTAACATGTCAAATGTCTTAAAAATAGACACCAGAGCAATGTTTTTGGTAACCGTGGTATAAGCAAAATAATTGGTCCTTTGAATTATTCAAAAATAGTACACACCTGCTTTGCGTCGTGCCGGGCCCATTACCACCTTGGGTGTGCATTATTTTCTTGTAATTGAACGGCCTGTCGTTAATTATTCCTTACCTACCATTCAACTTTATAATTGTTAATATTCTAAAATAAGACTTTGCAGCTTACAAATGGGCTGCAGCCTTCGTTTTGAGAAACAACCCATGCATTCATGTATAGATTGTGGAATAAATCACATTTTCTTTGGGTTGGGTGCATGGGCAGAAATTCTGGGGGGTAAAAGCCCACCTAAAAAGGTCCTGGTGACGCCACTGGTTCAGAATATCTGAGTGCTTGAGTCCATATGACTATATTCAATGTGTTCGTCTCTAGAGAGGTGGAGAGACATAGATTTCATATAATGAAACAAAGATTTACTGTCACTGATGAAGGTAAATTATGCTAACTCATCCAAACGCCTGAGACCACCATTAACACCAGAAGCAGAACTATCAATCAGTCATAAAATGTATTGTTTGTTGTTTTTTCTGTGACAGCCCTGTATCCTCCTCAACAACATTCAGCAACTCCGAGTTCAGCTGGAGAAAATGTTTGAATCCATGGGAGGAAAACAGGTCAGTATCCTGCTTGTTTACCGCAAATCCGGATAACTGTGTCAGTTATTGTAGATCACCTGCTGCTGTGATGTTTGAATTACTGTATGCACTGACTAATTCATTGGTTGTTGTTAGATGTGAAGTCCAATCTCACAATGTTATGAAAGTAATTTCTAACAGGACACGAATCAAAACAGTATAACATATCATCATGTGAAGTATGCATGTGTTTAACTTTGAGGTTTTTGTTACGAGTTGTGTATCTTGTTGTGATTTTGTCTCCGTCTCCTCTGGGCTCTTGTACCAGGAGGAAGGTTCTGTGGTCTTCTGCAAGGTGTGTGAACAGGTTCCTCTCTTTTTACTTACAGTCAGAACTTTAAAGCCAGACACAGAATGTTCTTGAGTTTTAATAACGCCTGATGAAATATATAATCATATTACAGGAATAATTCACCCTAAAATAAAAACTGTCACAATCAGTTACAAAATAAGCTTTATTGATGAATGTCCAGATTTTTAACTCAGCATTGTTGTCTTGTTTTCCAGTACGAATATAAAATAATTCTTAAATCAAAATACATTTACTTGAGAAGCAAAAGACTTAACATATTAAGGGCTAGATTTACTAAACGGGGAAATTAGCATGGGAGCGGAATTCCAAAAAAGCGCAGATGGGAGTGGCGCACATTAAATAACACAAGTGCAACAGCTGATTTCCATAATGACCAACGCAGTCTACTTAAAGCAGCGCAAAATAGTTCAGGGCCATAAATAAGCAGAGCTGATGAGGTGAAAGTGATCTACTATCACCTGATGCGCTTGAGATCAGCACCACGGACATCGCCGTGGAAAATTTGGGGTGTGAAATCCCAGCTAACAAAGCCATAGGACACTGAAAAGTACGGATGACAAACCGGATGACAAAAAATGAAGGCTTACGAGAAGTTTTAAAACATCTGGTATTGTGTGACCTCCTAGTGACTTCTCTTTTATTTCCTTCGGGAAATTAAAAATAACATGACTTGGCAAACAATATTTTTGAATAAAATGTTCCTCTGGCATTCCAAATAAACTGTTATAAAATGTAAAAAAATCTTCTGCCTTGTACCACACTCTCTCTGATCTATCTGATGCCGCTCCTACAGCAACAATTTCAGCCATTTCAAGCGCAAAATGATTTAAAGGAAAACACCATCGTTTTTCGATATTTTACGATGTTCTTACCTCAACTTAGACGAATTAATACACACCTATCTTTTTTTAATGTGTGCAAATTAATCTTTGTACAGCGTGTCGTGAATGTGTTAGCATTTAGCCTAGCCCCATTCATTCTTTAGGATCCAAACAGGGATGAATTTAGAAGACACCAAACACTTCCATGTTTTCCCTATTTAAAGACTATTACATGAGTAAGTAGGGTGGCACAAAATAAAAAGTGGTGATTTTTTAAGCGGATAAAAATGAGAACTATATTGTATGACGGAAGAGCTCTTAGTTTGCAAGCACTTCGACCTGGACGCGCAGTAACATCATCACTCCTGAGAAACTCCCTTTTACTCAAACTTTGTCAATATTACTGTGCCCGAGGTCAAAGTGCTGCAAACTAAGTGCTCTTTCGCCATGTAACAGTATTTAAATAGGAAAAACATGTAAGTGTTTGGTGGCTTCTAAATTCATCCCTGTTTGGATCCTAGAGAATGAATGGGGCTAGGCTAAATGCTAACATATTTACAATGCGCTGTACAAAGATTAAGTGCATGCAATGAAAAAATATAGGTATGTATTCATTTGTCTAAGTTGAGGTAAGAACATAGTAAAATATAAAAAAACTGTGGTGTTTTCCTTTAAGACATGCTTTTTTAACGTTAAATAATGGCTCAAATACCAGTAATATCACATGCGCAAACATTAGTAAATCGCTTTGCGTGAATTATTTAAATATTTTTGGCCCATAAATTTGGCATCTGAAAGGAAACTCCTAGAAATGCATATGCAATAAGGTCAGTCGCAAAAATAACTAGACCACACCTTTTCAACGCTTATTATCCACTGTGCATCGTTATTTAATGCCAAAATGATGGTTTGCGCTGGCGCAAGCTGTTAGTAAATCTGGCCCTAAGTCTTGTTTTCTGAAGAAAATTATCCAAATAAAATAAGCTAATCGTGTAAAGAAACTTTACAATTTGTACTTTTTATTAAAGGTTCAGTACAGTATGTAACATTTAACAATGTAACAATTCTTTCGGATTGGCAGACAAATACTGGAGCACACTGACGATTGAATGCATACGTTTGCAATGTTTTCGTGCATTATTGTCTACAAATTACAAACCTGCTCGTGTTGATTTTTATAACTTGATCTGCAGCTCATTTCGGAGGTTGCATTTATGGGCCACTGTGGTCTCATTTAAGCAACCGTAATAACTGGCAACCGAGCTGTTGAAATACACTGCTGGATATATTGGCTGTGGGCAGGATCACAAAGACGAAAGCGAAAACAGACATTATGGAGCGGAAGGCACATTTCAAAGAGAGATGAACTGGCTTCAGCATTGTGTTTCAGAGAAACAGATACATTAACCTAGCATGTAACCTAACTATCTACTAATAAATTATCGTATTATTTTATTTAGTAACAGGCCATTTAAATACCTAATTCAGATAGTTTTCTTGTTTTAAGCTTAAACTCAAATATGTAATATACTGTACTCTCTGATCATTATATATGTAATGTTTGCTAATTTGTACTGGAAAACAAGGCAAAAATACTAAGAAATACATTTTTCTAGTTCTCTTACAGCTCTTTTAAACTTAAAAATGTCATATAAAGTATCAAAACTGCTAGTGTTATTGTATATTCCCAATCTTTTAAGGAGCAAGATCTAAAAGATGTTCAATTAAAATGTAAGTCAATGGTAAAACCATGATGTTTCATGATTTTGTGATTTTTGCGTGAAAAGTGAATTTCAGTAAATGTTTAGCAAACTTAAGTCTTAAACAAAACTAATATTTGGTGTCAGAAGGCTTGGAATATAATGCATGAGCTATATCGACTTTTGTAATGTATAAAATGTATTACAGTATGTTCAAAGCTTAACAGGCCAACTTTTCATTTCTTATCACTGCATTGTAAACAAAACACCCTCTTTGGTGTCCATAACGTAAGCAGAGATTTGTATTTTTGGGTGAAATATTCTTGAAGCAGAGCTCTGGGTCTTGGCTGGGAATCTGGCTGCAGTCTCAGTTCATCCAAGTTGATTAATCCATCCAGGCTATGACCAGCACGTGCCCACTTGCTGTCATTGAAACTCCGCCCATCTTTACGTTTTCTTCCTGTTTCCTGTCCCGGTCCCTCAGGCGCATGCTGCACGTGCTTGAGACGCTTAACTTGAAACCTCAAAGGAGTGATTTTTATTTATAAACTGAGATGCTAAATCCTTAGCATCATTTACTCCCCTCATAATCCAAACCCAAGTTTTCTCTCATCCGTAATAAAACGAGAAGGTAGTGAATACCAGATTGTGTGATGAACAGATCAAAGGTAGAGCATCATCGTTCGACTTCCAGGACGGAGAAAACATTTAAAGAGGTTTAAAAGTACATAAGGGGTGTAAATGATCACAAGATTAATCTTTGGTTCAACTAATGTATTAAAATACTCACAGCTAACAAACCTTGAAGTTTGAAGCGATTCTCTTGGTGAGATTTTGTTTTGCTTTAATAAAATTCAGCCTGGCTGGCAAAGCAAAATAAACAATCGAGTTCCCAGCGTTTATGCTTTGGGCAGATCTGTCATCTGTCTGCCTTTTTAATCACACCTGCCTGCAGGTGTTGAAAACTTTTCAGTAAAGTTCTGATTTATTTTAATGTTTTGTGTTTTTGTCTGGCCAAGTCATTTAAAATCTAATTACAGATTAATAAAGGATCATCAATCGTGGGTGTCTTTGTTAAAGTAAAGGCTACAGGCTACCATTCTTAAATAAGTAGTTTAGCTTATATAAAGTATGACTAATGTATGAGCTCTACTTTTCCGTTATTTCTTTCTGAGGAAGTGCATATAAAACACTCGGGTTAAAAAATGTGACCCGACCAAGTCTGGCAAAGCCACCGTTCCCAAAGCAATTAGCAAACTGAAAGAAGAGTTTAATTACAGTGGCTGTTATCATGGAATTACAAAGAAATGATCAAGGAAAAATTAACTGCGGAAGTCATAGTCAGGTGCGATGGCTTTAAAATTGCTATGCACAGAGTCTCAGGGATGTTGAAAGTATTGTATTTAGTATAGTGCTGGTTTATTTTTATGAATATTGTTCATAGTAAAAAGATTACATTTTGTTTTGCTTTAAATGTGTTGTTTGTAAATTATAGCAGCATCTAGTGGTGAGATTGGGAATTGCAACCAACAGCTCACCCCTCAATTTTAAAACGCATATTATGGTAGCTGCCACAGGACAAACATGTCGACATGAGAGAACGCAGGGACGAATTGCGCTCTGCAGACAAGTTTGTCCATTTAGGGCTGCTGTAGAAACATGACGGAGACTTCCATGTAAGAAGACCCATTGTGTATGTAGATAAAAACGGCTCATTCTTAGGTAATAAAAACAATACTTTTCATTACATAATAATGTACACCACTGATAATATAGTCATGTATATAATATTGCATTTCTGTCAAAACATCCTTCTAAAAGTTACATAATGCACCTTTAATGTAATGAGGGTAAAATATTGTTATTTGTCACTTTTTATATTTTTTTCTAAAATAAGCTTACAAAAATATAAACATAAAAAGCATTATTTTTTCTTTTCGACCCCATTTGTGTTGTTATGTAAGCAATAAAGTATGAGAGGCAGTGCTGTAGTGTAGAATAATTAACGTTTTTTTACAATATAGCAACGCTTCAAGTATCTTATTGCTTTTATAAAAGGGTTTCCACACAATACAAATATTGGAGCAAAAAAATATGTATCAACACAACTTTCATGAAGTACCATAATTTACGGACTATAAGCCGCTCTGGAGTAAATCAAAAATGCGTCATGAAGACGAAAAAACATATATAAGTCGCAGTGGACTATACGTTGCATTTATTTAGGAAATTATTTCACAAAATCCTTAGCACACAGAACAGCAGGCTGAATAGGTGTCCGTATGTTAACGTAACATTATCATTTATTTACACGATACACAATAGCATACTGAACATATCTGGAAGGCTGAATAGGATAAATGAACAAAACAAGCCAACACGCATCAAGTTCACAGGTCGTCATTCCGCATCACAGAATTCATTGAATTACATATATACAGGAGCAGCATAGAGCGGACTCTCAGGACTGTAGACAGTAATGTTGTCTCTTTGTTCATATATGTCAAAATACAAGGCGCACCTGACTATATGACACAGCACCAGCCAAATTATGAAAAAAGTGTGAGTTATAGTCCGGAAAATACGGTAAAATAACTAAATATACGTCCGTTAGAAAAATAGTCCCTGGCAGACAGTCGTCTGTCTTAACATATTTAACCCTAGACCACAAAACCAGTCGTAAGGGTAAATTTTCTGATATGGAGATTCATACATCATCTAAAATCTGAATAAAAAAGCTTTCTATTGATATGGTCGCTATGAAAATCGCTTTTTAAGGTCAAAGTCCAAATGAAGTCCTTTAGCATCAACAATTACAAACGAAAAGGTCTGTTTTAGCGCCCTCTACTGGCTTACCGATGTAATGATGTTTTTTACTGAATTGGGAAATCCTAAGCTTGCATGGGAACCAAACTTGAATGGGAAATCTCCAAAGAGCGGTAGGAATGAGTGCAAGTTTGTAGGCGAGTTTCTGCTCAATTTTGTTTGTGATTTTGCTGCATCAACTCACAAAAATAAATTTATCGGGAAATATGCAAAATAGCTATATGGAGCATGATCTTTGCATAATTAACTAATGGTTTTGGCATCATTTTAAAAATCAATCATTTTAACCCATACAATGTACCATATTTTTGGCTTGTATTTCTACAAATACCCATGCAACTTACGACCCAGGGTCACATATGTTTACATTGCTAAGGGTGCTGCACAGTGATATACAAAATTGTTGGATACAGCAGTCATAGATGTGTGTTATCATAAATAAACCACAGATATTGACCAATCAGAATCAAGGACTGGAACTAACCGTTTTATAATATTTTATAATAATGTTTATTTTAAACATTTGAAATTTTTACAGGATTGACTAAATTCTCTAAATTTGTGAAGCATGTGTCACTGGAGATTTTCACCTGTTCCTCGCATCTCCATTAACCTGATGAGATCTTATTCATGACACCAGACATCTGCCATCACTTATTGATCTGACCTGCCGCCTGCTTACAGAGAATCATAAACATGTTACACTTCACAATTCAGCCATCCATCTCCAGCCACGCTGTGTACAACAACACTGCTTTAAAGATTAAACAAACTAAAGAGACCATCAATTTATTATATGTTTGCATTTGTGAGGCTGATTCTCTCAGTGCTGTCTTGCAGTGTTGCCAGGTCCTCGTCTTTTTTGTACCGTTGTGGCTCATTAACAAACAAGTTTTTGGTGTGATTAAAGTAAGAAGCTGCCGGTCCCAATATGATCTTTTTTAGGAAAAGCCTTAGGATATATTTCAGTTTATTATTTGATTTTTCTTCTTTGCTGTATTTTTCATGCAAGATCTGGCAACACTAGTCAGCAAACGCTCGTGCCTCTGTCATTTTCTGAACCACGCATACAGAAGACTTTTTCCTTTCAGTCCTGTAAATTAATTTAGTGTGCGTGTACAGAACAGGATTAAGCACTAAACAGTAAAGTTACAACCGAATTTAAATGACTCGCTCACTTTTTTCTATGATACAACGCGAGACGAATGCGTGACTGGAATAAGCTTAAGAATACTGAAACTAAACTAAACATTACAAATTTATTTTTGTACACTTGTGTTGGTACATATTGACTTTTATTTTGTACTTTAAAAAAAATTATAAATGTGATAGACAGTGCTTTTATTTGAAATAATATATTAATAAACATAATAGTAAAATCATTTTAATAGTGAACAAATAAAATGTTGTTTCTGATGCATATTTTTTGTGCAGTGTCTCAAATCGCTCACTCAATTGCATATAGTGCACTCAAATGCGAGTAAGCGAGTGAACGGACACAGCATCTGTTTAGTGTGACTCTGTCATGATAAGGTTTGAATGCCAAACACCTGCGTCTCATTGGCTGATCTCTCTCTGTGATGAGAGGCTTGTATTGAATTCACAGTCATCATTAGTCAAGCGATTTCTCAGTCAACACCGACCGTGTGCACTTGACTGAGGGCTTGCTGTGCAGCAGATAAAATCACCAAATCATGTCATTCAAACAAATCTGTCAGCCAGTTCTGAATCAAGTCAACCTGTTTAGCTGAGCTATATTGATTATTATACAACCATGGTCCAAAATCCAATTTTTCAGTCGCTGGGGTGAATGAGAATATTTACTAGCTCTGAATACTTCATGCTAACCCCGCTTGTTTATTAAAAACAAATGCATTTTTAACAATGGCAATAATTCTTTTTTGATTTGCTTAGCGTTTGCATATTACTAGAAGTGCAAGTTGGGACAGATCTGCATGTTATTAATAAAAGTGAAGCTCAGATTATGTTCCTAAACTGTAAACTTTGGACCCTGGAGACTATTTGTAATGTAGAAGTTGCAGAAGTGTTGATTCTGTACAATCTGTATCTATGATAGATTCTGTATCATTCAAAATGGATCATATTTGCCGTATGATGATCGCTCATTGAGAGTGATGTTGTGTCTCTTATAGCTGGATGCTGAGGCGAGCGGTCTACTCAAAGAGCTGCAGAATAAACTTAACACGGTGCTGGATGAGCTCAGCGGAGTCTTCGGCTCCAGGTGAGGGACAATTTAAGGACACATTCAAATTAAATGTTAAAATATGTAAATACAACACACACATGCATTATTTCTGGATGAATTTTTACTAGGGGTGCACCGATAAATGCCGATATACACTAATAATATGTGGCCGATAACTATTCTGAATCGCACAGCCGATATTATTCACAGCTAATTCATGTACTACGGCTTTTGATTAGTAAGTCCTTATCAATCTGAAATCACTTAGTTTGAGTCGTTTATGCATTTGAAAAAAACAACAGTCAAACATAATCATTATAAATATTCTTTATTATCATGAAAATACCTAAAAAAGGATTGAAGAACAGCAAAATAAATATATCCTTAAGCCATATCCTGGAGCTGCATGTCATAGCTGCATGTGTTTGCCATAATTCGTTGAGAAGCATAGCAAGCATCATCGGCCGATATATCGGTGCATTTATTTATCTTTTTGAACCATGACAAGAAGAATAAAAAAAAAAAAAAAAAAATATATATATATATATATATATATATATATATATATATATATATAATATAAATGCTTGTTGCTTTTTTAAAATGCAATGTTAAAGGTCAAAATTTAAATTAGAACTGTATTCAGAAGATTCTACCCTAAAAAATCATATTGACATATTTTTCGATTTTTGTAGACTTTTTGCACCTTTATAATACATTTTTAATACAATATAATGCAAAAATGCACAAATAAATATTGAAAAAGTATTTTTACCAGTTTTCTAGTGTTTTCACATTCAAACTTAACAGCCAAAAAGAGTCTGAATGTGAAAATGCAAAACTTTCTTTATGGCGGTCTTTGTAGGGAACATTATCTTCCAGGTCAACGCAAATAATATGCAATTTAGTATTTTTGTAAAACTGAAAAAAGTTGAATGCCAATTATTTGATTTTCAGTAAAAAAAAATTACTTTGAATTTGGTTTATCTCTTCATCAGGCTGAATACAAATAAAGAGAAAAGCACGTGTTTGTTTTTTATTGATTTGTTGGAAAATGAATGGGCGCAAAAGTACACGAACCAGTAGGCTAGGAAATATTTTATTATATTTAAGTTGCAAATGAATGGTTAAGAAATTAGATTAAAATGACTGTATCCCCACCTTAGGTTTGGTTACATCAGCAAAAAAGAAAACTTGTTTTGGTAAAAGCATACACTGATGAATCTTGGCGGGGCCCGTTCTTCGTACGTCGCTAACTCAGTTAGCTGGATTTGATTGTTGATGATTTGGCATGATCTTGGATTATTTGGTTCTTCGAAGCTCATTCTAAACTTGGTGTCATAGCAACAGGTCCCTAAGCTCAAACCTGCTCGGGAGCAGGCTTATTTCATGTAAACAAGATTAGTTTGTACCTTTTTAAGCGAATGTGATACGGAAAGTCTGACGCAGTCGCGTATTCTTCATTATACGAGCGCAATCTGCGTAAGATGCATGATTAATATAAAGAGCTTTTCAAATTCAACACGTAATAAAAAAAGAATATATTAATTAAATCTTTTAGCGATGTTATTTAAAAAATATATAATATAACAAATATATTTTCCTGTACTTGTGCGACTTGTTTAACAGGTGTTTTATTATTATTCTTAAACGAATGACATGCTGATCACATTCATTTTAAATTTGTTTGAATTTTCCTTAATAAAAACAGCAATTAATCATACCCAGCACTAATAGATGTTATGTACAATAAAGACTATTACTCAGTGTGAAATAATTTTCATTTGAATAAACTAATCTCCTATTTTAGTTTTGTCTTTAGATTGTCAAGTAGCTTTCAATGTCATGCATAAAAAGGGTTTTCGTTTAGTAATTTCTATCTGTTCTATCTTTAAAACGTTGTCTACAAATATGTTACCCTGTCCCTGTTCTGTGACAAAAATGACCAAAATAACCAAATAAGTTTTTTGCACATATTTTCACATATCTTTATCTTCTTTACTACACTTTTCTGTGCAGACTCAGCAGATGCAGGACTTTCGGTTAACGTGGAATACTGCTAATATAGTCAGAAATCAGTTAAGAATAATGCAATTTAAGTAAACTTATTTAACCACTTGCATATAGTTTCTCTAAAGGACTACCATCTGAGAGGATTTCTTTACTGTCATGTGCATTGCTATCAGAAACGGTTGTATTTTATAATCTTTTGATGTAGAATAACATTACCATTCCCTTACTGCACATCATACTTTATTTACCACATTATTGGAAACTGCTAAAAGTGTTGGTGTATTATCTACAACTGCACAAAAGAGAGGAAAACACTATCTTATAATACACTACAATTAAAAATTTTTATTTATCAGGAATTAAATTGTTGCATTGGCTGTCGGTTTAAGAAAGAACAACTGCTCCAGAGATTATCTGTACAATCAGCCAGTTTAGAGACATCACTCCTGCCAGCACATCACATGAAGATGGAGGGCCACCACCTGTGTTTTTTTATTCTGCTTTTTAAGTTGCTGTTACAAACAGACAAAATAGCATTTAACTGTTTTTAAAAGAGACTTAAAGTACTTTAGGAGCATCAAATTTTAATTACAATCATTAATTTCAATCTTTGACAAGCATAGCAAAGATATCAAGATTATATTTTTACAGAAAATTTTGAATTATTTATGGTGATTTATGTACTAAAGTAGCTTTAACTGGGTTTTTAAATTCAGTCACATAAAAAGTTCACAACCTTCCATCAATAGCTCTCAGACTGCAGGGGTTAAAAATGGGCGTGTTCTTGGCCATTGTAACAACTGGCCAATCACAGCGTGGCTGATCAGTGTTTCTACTATCGATATGTATTGACTTTTCTTGCAGTGCACGAACGCGTAGTGATCTCAGATAATTCAATCCTGCCATAATAATCATCAACAGCAGTGGTGTTCAAAGAACCAAATAAGCGAGATTATAATTAGCCAGATCTAAACTTCTCGGATGTCTCATTTGATCTCGGATGTATTAAGCGACGTACGAAGAACGGGCCCCAGATCAAAATCATCTTTTTGTTGTTATGAAAATGTTTGCGATGTGCACATGTGGAAACGTTATGGGGCGGTTTCCCGAACAGGGATTAGATTAGTCCAGGACTTAAATAAATGTAAGAGCTGTCCAAACTCAAAAACAACTTGCACTGACATATCTTAAAATACATCAGTGCCCTTTGTTTTACCTCAGAATGCACGCCAGTAATGTTTTTAGTAAAGCATGTTTGTTAAAACTAGTTAAACTAGTCCTGGTTTAAAGGTCCCGTTCTTTCTGTGTTTTTGAAGCCTTGATTGTGTTTACAGTGCGCAATATAACATGTGTTCATGTATCAAGTGTAAAAAAACGCAGTATTTTTCACACAATTTTCGTATCTGTATAGCGCTGTTTTCACTGTCCTCAAAACAGGCTGATGTCTTCCTTGTCCTATGAAGTCCCTCCTTCAGAAATACGTATCGAGTTCTGATTGTGTAGTTTGTTTAGTGTGTTGTGATTCGATAGCAGCTTAGTTTAGCAGAGCCATTTGAGCTAAGCTGGTGACTGACGTATTCCTGTGGGCGGAGTTTAGTCAAAAAACTGTTCTAGTGACGTCATTAAAGCAGGAAGTTGAGGGCTGCAGTCCAAACCGGCCGATCGCTGTAGGCTTTGAAAGGGGAATTCTGTTAAAGAAAATATATCGCCTGACAGTGAACTTTGAGCTTTATCATTTTACAGGTATTATTTATGCTATTATAGCAACATTACACACTAACTAAAGTTTAAAAAATGGGATCAGGAAGAACGTGACCTTTAAGCTAATACATGTCTGGGACACCACCCCAAAATGTTTATAATGTTTCTTTCTTAGTTTTAAGCCCGTCATTGAGGACTGTGTCAAACAAATGAACCAGGAGCTGAACCAGATGAAAGGAAACGCAGGGAACAAAAGTAACGCAGCTATGGATGCAGAAACTGTCCTGAGACCTCTCATGGATCTGCTTGACAAGAAGTAAGAAAAGCACAGTAATCCATCAATAGATCTCCCGTGAGATATCACACTGATCAGCTTCTTGCTTTCCTCTTCAGTTTAATATTGTTTGCTAAGATCTGTGAGAAAACGGTCCTCAAGCGAGTTCTGAAGGAGCTGTGGAAAATAGTGCTCAACACCATCGAACGACAGATTGTTCTTCCTCCCCTCTCAGATCAAACAGTGAGTGTTTCTCTGTCTTTTGATCAAAGCGACTTACAATGTATTGCATGGTATATCATATAGCAACTTTTATTTTTTTAAGTGTAAATAAAAAATGAAGTATCTGTGAGATAATCCACCTTTAAGTGCTTTGTTTTGTGTGTTTTTAACAGCAAGGAGCTCAGATGCTCTTCAGTGCTGCCAAGGATCTTGGTCAGTTATCCAAACTGAAGGTGCGTTTTATAATTGAATCTATGAATAAAGTCACATACAGTACATGACTATAATAGTATTTTAAAATTAAATTTATTTAGACATTTATTTATCAATGTGCTGTGCTGATTTTATCCTTTCGACAACACTTTATAGTGGCCTCGTATGTCAGGCTCCACAGTAGACAATATCAATATCAAACTGAATGAGCTGAAAGCTTTGCTGTACTGTATTTATATGTACTAGTGCTGGAGAATGTGATTTAAGAGCAGATCAGAGGAGGTCGATGTGAAACTTTCTTTTGTGTTGCACAGAAAAATCAGCAAGGCAATTTGGAAGGATATTTACTGTATGATGGGAGGTTAACTCTTTCCCCGCCAGCGTTTTGTTTTAAATGTTGCCAGCCAGCAACAACATTTCACAAAATTTTCACAAAAATGTAATGCCTTCAAGAAAAAAAAATTTCTTTGAAAAAAAAAATGCACCTAGGAGAAAAACCTCCCGACTTTTTAGCCAGGAGGGAAAAAAGTCCTAGGAGGAAAAAAAACCCATAGGAGATATATATATATATATATTTGTTGATGTTATATATATATATATATATATATATATATATATTTAAATGGGATGTAAATGGGATGTAAATGGATAAGAAGATTTAACAGGTTTCCATCAGTGGTCATTGGTCAGGCATCGGCTGGGCATGGTGAGTTGACCTCTACGGCAGCCGGAACTGGGTCTGTTTGTCTCAATGTCCTCGGGTTTGAGGACGAGACAGGGAGAGAAACAAAATCTTATTAGCGTAGGGGTCGTTCACATGTAACGCAAGTGTCACACGGTGTTGTGTTTTAATGTATGCTAAGTTCCAGACAGGCTAGCTATTGCAGCATTAGTATATTACCCAGACGAGTTATGTGAATGCTTTGTTCCGTACAAGCTAACTATTGCGAGATAAGTATAATTTACTGTACAAATTATGTGAATGCTTTGTTAAAGAAAAAACTTTTACGTTTAGATTTAAAGTTATCAACATGGTCACCGATAAATTGATAACATTTTCCGTGACTATAACACAGATTTTCGTGAGATCAGGTTAGTTCTCGATCGCTGACGTCTTGTGTTGCCTTCACATTTTCTATGGATCTGTTCCACATATGTGAATGATCTGCCGGTTGCGACCATCTTAAGAATCGGCTAAAAACCCATCCCTTCCACCAACATCTTACTTACTAATTCAAAGTTTCGTTTGTTATTTATCCATCTTTATATTTTCTGTTCTTAAAAAAAAAAACTCTTGGCTATGTATACTGTGTTTGACTTGATGAGACTAGTTTTCGTGCCCTTATGTATTGCTGTTGTTCTAATTGCTTCTATTGTTCACCTCATTTGTAAGTCACTTTGGATGAAAATGTCTACTAAATGACTAAATATAAATGTAAATCTACCTTTTAAGCTGCTACAAATGCATGTTTATCAGAAGCCAAGTGAGTTGACCTCTACGGCAGCCGGAACTGGGTCTGTTTGTCTCAATGTCCTCGGGTTTGAGGACGAGACAGGGAGAGAAACAAAATTTTATTAGCGTAGGGGCCGTTCGCATGTAACGCAAGTGTCACACAGTGTTGTGTTTTAATGTATGCTTGGTTCCAGACAGGCTAGCTATTGCAGCATTAGTATATTACCCAGACGAGTTATGTGAATGCTTTGTTCCGTACAAGCTAACTATTGCGAGATAAGTATAATTTACTGTACCAATTATGTGAATGCTTTGTTAAAGAAAAAACTTTTACGTTTAGATTTAAAGTTATCAACATGGTCACGGATAAATGGATTACATTTTCCGTGACTATAATACAGATTTTCGTGAGATCAGGTTAGTTCTCGATCGCTGACGTCTTGTGGTGCCTTCCCAAAAAGGAGAAAAAAATCACTATTGCATATTCTCTGGATCTTTTCTTGGATCTTTATATTTTCTGTTCTTAAAAAAAACTCTTGGCTATGTATACTGTGTTTGACTTGATGAGACTAGTTTTTGTGCCCTTATGTATTGCTGTTGTTCTAATTGCTTCTATTGTTTACCTCATTTGTAAGTCGCGTTGGATGAAAGTGTCTGCTAAATGACTAAATATAAATGTAAATGTACCTTTTAAGCTGCTACAAATGCATGTTTATCAGAAGCCAAGTTCATTCTCAGTGTTGTTTTCCATCCTCACAAAGAGATGAAGGACAAACAGGCCGCGACAGACAGGACACTTTGTATACGTCAGCTTTAGCAGGTGACGTCCCCTGTGGTTTAGCTCAGTGGGTGAAATAAGAGCAGGTTATTTACTGCAAGATCATGTAGTGCCCATTTTCCTTGAAAATGGTTTCCAGCTTTCCCCTTTATCTCTGTCTTAAAAACCTTCAGTGCGGTCTGGCTAACTGTGAACATCATTACAGTTTCAGTAAAGCAATGCAGGAGACCTGTGATGATTTCTTTCCATCATCTGTCCTGCGGAGGGCTTTGCGTCTGGATGATGAAGAGTTGTTTGGATCTGAGCGGTTCTCATAATTTGCATCCACAAGCATTTTCTCTCTCATTTGATATGCATTAAAACACCTCTGGTCAATTGTACTTTTACTTCAAACTGTCTTATTATTATGACTTCTTTACTACAGTAACTGTGCGTGAAAAGGTTTCGCCTTTCCAAATCTCATAAGGTGTCTTGCTGACTACATACCGTGGACCAAAATGTATTGCTGAAAATATCGGATGATGAGTTATAAATTGAGGGCGGTTTCACCTCTATAGAGGGTGTGTTTTTGAGGATATATTGGTTTGTGGTGCAGTGAAGCAGACTGTATCAACTGACCTGAACAGAGCTTTCATCTGTGTCCATACAAATCTTGTCTTAACGCTTTATCAATACTCTCCAGTCAAGTTAAAGGTGTGACCACATTTCAAACATGTGACCTGGGAACATGAAAAGGACACAAATCCGTTCACACACAGAACTTGAAGTGATTTGTTAAAGGATTCATTATAAATCACACTGCCTGCTGAGATTATGCGTCTCAAGCTTATTAAACATTGGACATCCATTGACCTTAAATGAAACGGGTTTTATCTTCAATTGTGCTGAGGCTACAAAGTCTTTTTCCTCTGAGAATTGTTTCTTTAGACAGTGATCAATAGTAAAGACCCTGTTTATCCCTGAATGTTGTATATCTTCAGTATTGATTGAATATTTTCCACTTCAATACTGCCAGGATTCTGATGTTGAGAAACAACAACAACAATAATATACATTATAATAAGAAAAGCAGAGTCCTGCAGTCAGATGCTATTTTAGTGTAGGGTTGTTATAGAGACAGATTTCTCAGGATATTTTTTCTAAGGGCAAATGATTAATCGTGATCAATCGCATGGAAAATAAAAGTTTGTTTTTGAATAATATACGTGTGTGTACTTTGTGTAATAATTATAATATAATATAATATAATATAATATAATATAATATAATATAATATAATATAATATAATATAATATAATATAATATACAGCTATGGAAAAAAAAATATTATGTTTAAGTAAAATGCTAATTTTTGTTTCATTTTGTCATCTACCGACAACATTTCTACCAAATTCTTAATAAAAAATTATGTTTTATTTGCATTTATTTACTGAAAATTGAAATTGGGAAAACATGGTCAAAATAACAAATAGACACAGTGTTTTCTGATCTTCAATACTGCAAAGAAAATAAGTTTAAATACATTTTTTTAATAATAAAATACTTTTGTTTTTAAGTTACACAAAGTATTTAGGAAAAATGCAATCAGTGTTGAGGTGATTTATGTCTGGAGTGGTCTCTTAATTTTTTTCGCAGCTGAATAATATAAAATATATAAATAAATATATATATAAATATATATATATATATATATATATATATATATATATATATATATATTTACTGTACACATGTAAATGTTTTTTAAATAAATATGAATGACTGTGTTTGTATTTATATATACATAATAATTACACCCATTTCACACACATATATAATGCAAACGCAAACTTTATTTTGTATGCGATTAATCGTGATTAACTCTTTCCTCCGCCATTGACGAGTTATCTTGTCACTTAGGAGAAAACGCTTCCCTGACAATGATGTGTTTTTTCCGGCAATCCATATTTCCACTATAATCCACTAAGTGGCGCTCTTACCCAACTTATAAAACACTGAAGCATCCACTGATCCAAAAACTGTAAAAAATCATGTGTGTGTTTTGATCATTGCTCTGAATTTGGTCTCTAATGCAGGGTTCACACCAGCCGCGTTTAAGGCGTCAAATTCGCATCCACGCATCTTGCAATTTGCGCCATTCGCACGATCTAGACACGCTAGGGCATCTTTAGGGCGCCTCACGCTTAACGCCTCTTTTGCGCCGTGAGACCTCCAGATGCGCATCAACGACTTTACATTGAAATCACTTGCGCTTAACGCCTCTACCACGGCTGGTCTGAACACAGCATAACAAAAGTCCTTTACAAAAATGCAACTTTTTTTGAAAGCAGAGGGTCTCTTCTTTCATTTGATATTTTATATATTTATATTTTTAAAGAAGAACATTTTCTGGAAGGCATTTAACTTTTGTGAAACTCATTTAAAAATATGCTAGCACTGGCTTGGAACCAGTGGCGGCTCGTGACTGTTTATCTGAGGGGCACTAATTCGAAATAAGTGTTCGGACTGTCATGTGTGTGGTTCATTTTTCAAAATATGTGTTTTGCACGTCGAGAGATCCTGTGTGCATTACGTGTTTTGTCAAAAGAACTGCCTGCTGCACACCCGTCAAAACCGTTTATGATAAAAGAGACACTCACGTATACAAAATACACGCAAGACACTCCCTAAACACAAAACTCTGATTACGCATAAGATTATGTGAGTATCTGGCAAACGCGAGTGTCTTTTGTTATCATAAACCCTTAAGACACGTCTGCAGCAGGCACTTATTTTGACAAGACACGTGATGCACACAGGATCTCTCAAAGCGCAGAACACATATTTTGAAATTACGAACCACACACATGACGGGCTACATACATGTTGTGACAAACTTCGCATCGAGCGCCCTCGAAAAAAGAATGCTTTGAACCTTTTTTACGCTGGCAGGTAAAGAGTTAATCCTTTGGCAGCCCTAAAAAAACACTTATATCCTTTGTCTTTTACATTAATTAAAGACTGCTTTGGTACCCATATAGCCAGTGGTAAAAAATAAAGTATGATGTTTTATTGTTAATGTGTAATTGACTCAGTAAATGTCTCTCTTTTATTGGGGATTCATTTTAGGAAATTTTTTCTTGGTATTAGAATATGATGGTCATGTAAATAAATACTGTATTTGTTTATCAGGAACATGTGACTCGAGAGGATGCTCGTAGTCTGAGTCCTCGGCAGTGTGCCGCCATGGATCTAGTGCTGCCCACCATCAAGGTACTGTATCTGGTTTTGTAGCCATATGATAAAGACATTGTCCTACCCTTAGTGTTAGTTTAAGATGGCAGATTTAAAGGAGTGATTTGCCACTCAGTTTTCCAGCCCATAACTCCCTTTTCCTTCAGGGACTCATTCAGTCTTCATTGTCTCCAAAGAAACCTCCTCTTGTGAATTTGTCATAACGTTTAAATCCTGCCCATCAGTGATCTGAACGCTAAATCTCATTTGTGAAGTTACTGAAGCAGAAGCCTTGAATTAAACTCTTCTTGTTATAATGGATGTGTCAGATTATAGAAAGGAAAGATACATGCGCAGGATTATCAGTAAGATCATCAATGTGTAAGAATAAGAAAAATATTGTAGATGTTTTATAAGTAAATAAAAACATGCATGATGGGGCTTTAATGTAACCTGCGTCTGAGATTTATGATTTCATGAGCCTTTAGCTTAAACAACAAAGGGAACTGGATGTTTAATGTGACTCATCCCAAATGCATGCTGGGAAATTATGAATAATAAAGGAGAAATAATGCACCAACAAAAGATCAAAACAGCCGTTGTTTTTCATCTAATCTCAATTTTTTTTTATCTAATGTGTGTTCCAACAGCACAAACACTAAGCCTAAGAATGAGTTAATGATAAAACATCATTATATTTTTTTTAAAGCTATTGTCTGTCTTATTTACAGCATATACAAAATAGCATAATACAGATTTTTGAAGAGCTCAAATTAGGGATGCATAACTGTGTATAATAATTATGTATAAATAAATATGCACACATGCATGTATAATTTTTAGAAAAAATATATATTTATAAATTAAGTATTTATATATAATATAAATTATACATAAATATAAAAATGTATATACACATGAAAACATTTTTTAAATATACAATATACATTTATCTATGCAAAGTTATTATACACAGTTCACACACATATATGATGTAAACAAAAACTTTTATTTTGCTATAGAATCATCGCCATTAATCGTTATGCATCCCTAGCTCAAATGCAAAAGCCACCAAACGGCAACTCCGTCAAAAATGAGATAATAAAAATGACCGAATGCTCTCGGCATGATTATAGGTAATACTTTCACCTTAAATCCACTTAGTCTTGGCCTCAGCCATTCAGATATACCTTTTCATTTCTTCATGACACAACTAAAATGTTAAAATGTTTTTATCATCGCTGTTGCTGTATTGTGTAGCAGAGCTTTTAGTTTTTAGTTTCAAACTAACTAGTCGTCGTGTTTTTCCGCTCAGCAATATTTCCATGCGGGAGGGAACGGCTTGAAGAAAACCTTCTTGGAGAAGAGTCCTGAACTTAAGTCCTTGAAATACGCCCTGAGCCTTTACACGCAACCCACAGATGCCTTGATCAAGAAATATATATGCACCCAACTATCTCAAGGTAAGAGACTCATAGATCTGTCAGACTGGAGCTGGGAAACACGGTATTACTTTTATAGTGCTGTATTATTACTTGCCCACTGGTATTGAAAGAACGTAGTATGCAGTATGTGCGGTAAATCTGTGCACAGTATGTAGATTTTCTGTATATGTGGAAAACCTACAAGGATGACCTGCTACAAGTCATCATGCCAGAATGAGCAGTTTGCTATCCAGGCACGCAGCGTGTGATACTGAATCATTTCCGATCCCCATAGTGAGCCGTTTACATAGATAGAGAGAGAGTGTTTTAAAACATCATAGGCTCTTTCAGAGATATCTTGGTTTGCCAACAGTTAATAGGAGACAGTTAGGAAAATGTATTTATTTCCAAGATTATAATTCTCCGAAGTGGATACACAGCATAATAAAATCACATTAAAGATGCGCAGGTCTGTTTTTTTCCAGCTTTTATTAAATTATTTCTATTTTTATAACCTGCCCTGCACCCGCGACCATTAAATAGACATATTCGGCATTGTAATGTAAATGAAAACAGGCTTTATTTCAGCCTAAACAGCCATTAGATTACGTCACAACTATTTCTGAGAACCAGTCCCAAACATTAGATTTAGCATTTTTCATTTAATGATGTAAATTCCTGACCTTAATTTCTCATCATCTTCCATCTTTACTTTAATTTCTCCATTTGTTTTGTTTTTGTGACTGCTTGGCGCTTTCGTGACATAAAAAACAAAGGTTTGGGATATCATGCAAGTTGTATTGCTATGTTACCGAGCCCCTAAGGTGACATTGGAGTAAAAAAATCAAAATTTTAGTTTCATGTGCTCACGTAAAACCTTTCAAGTGCAGAAGTGCTCACGTGAAAATGTTGCGTGCGCACGTGAAACTATTGCGTTTAGTTTCGCATGCGCACGTGAAACTTTCATTTCATTTTTGCTCCATGTCCCTTTAGGGGCTCCGTACTATGTAGACCTACATAGACCTACGTATTTTAACCTTATTAGAACCTAATAAAATTTGAAAATATATATTCCCAAATATTTAATATACGTTATAGGGAATTGCACACAACATACATGGGTTTTTTAATTTAGTTTTTAGTGACCCGCCCCAACCCACCACGCAAATAAAGTGACAATTTCTTTACCTGACCTTCGGGTATGTTGCGGGTATGTTGTGAGAATTGCATGCAACATACGTGTTTTTTTTTTTTATGACACGCCCCAACCCACCACGCAAATAAAGTGACAATTTCTTTACCCGACCCGCAGATTACCTGGTTAAATATTTGACACATTTAATTTAAACCCAATTTTTCTGGATCTTTGTGTTATTTTCTACTGATTTTTAGTGTTGAAAGTGTTTCTTACATAAATAATCATGATGATTATTGCGTGTGTCTTATCGAATGTAGTATCATGTCAGCAATAACCTGGCTACGCTGAATGATGTGCCATTTGATTACAATTTAAAGCAACACTATGTAGTTTCCATGTAAAAATGACTCACAGCTCCCCCATGTGGTTGAAAAGCGCAACAGTGCCTTGTATCAGACACTCTTCTGCAGGCAGGGGGAGGGGCGGGGCTGTGTTTCCTACCCTCCACCGCCACTTTCAGAGTGTGCTTGTAGCAGCTAGGAGGCTGCTCAGGTTGCAGCAACAGTACAATTTGTCCAGTTAAAAATTGTTCTATCACTGAAATAATTTTAGAGACATTATTTAAAGGTAAAAAAACTACATAGTGTTGCTTTAAGTGCTAGTCATCCCGAGTTGCCAGATATTAGTACGAAAACAAACAAAATAGGCCATAAAGAAAAAAATATAACTTCAGATCTTGTTTTTCAGAAATAAAGACATTGCTAACACTAACCTTGACATTCTGACTTTATGAATTTCCCAAAGTGTCACATTAATTGCTAAAAGATTCAATACTATGTCTAAAGAGGATTTTTCACAATGGGATCTGGCAACACTGCAAATGCTGCACCCACGACCGACAGCGTCTCACAGCTGCTTGAGACAATTTCTGTCATTTTATGCTAAACTATACAGTAAACTAATTTAATTTAATATACGTTATAGGGAATTGCACGCAACATACATGGGTTTTTTTAATTTAGTTTTTAATGACCCGCCCCAACCTGCCATGCAAAAAAAAGTGACAATTTCTTTACCAAACCTGCGGGTTACCTGCGGGTATGTTGTGGGAATTGCACCCAACATACATGTTTTTTATTTAGTTTTTAATGACCCGCCCCAACCCACCACGCAAATAAAGTGAAAATTTCTTTACCCAACCTGCGGGTATGTTGTGAGAATTGCATGCAACATACGTGGGTTTTTTTATTTCGTTTTTAATGACCCGCCCCAACCCACCACGCAAATTAAATGACAATTTCTTTTCCCGACCCGCGGATTACCTGGTTATAAGTTGACCCGTGCATCAAATGTTCATCATTGCATATACACTTTAAAAAAAAATTGTTGGATCGACGTAATTTAATTTTGTACACCAGTTCAACATGATTGAATCAAGTTTTCTTAAAATGAAATTTATTTTAATTTATATTAAATTCATTTTAAGAAAGCCTAATTTAATCATGTGCAACCGATGACCAGAAGTTTTTTTCAGTGTAGTATACTGTTTCACATGCTATTTAACAAAAAATAGTAAGCAAGTATACAGTGTTTACTGTGTCTGTTTCTGTTCCCCAAAGCTCCTGAGGTCAAAATCAATCTGTTTTAATGTGTCCTACACAATATGGTGTATATTTCTGGGTGTACAGTATTTCTTTTGAGGTGATGAGCTGTGTTTGCTTGCTCTTATTTTGTTAATAATTCATCTGAGTTCACATGCGCTGTAATTCATCATTTTAGTTCTGGGGTTTTCTGTCGGGCAAGTGATGGAAAACCAGGGTTCCTTTGGTTCTGAGGGGGAAATCTCTGCTGGTTTACACCATATATTTCAAAGATGTCACACTGGGTCAGGATTACAAAAGTTTTCAGGAAAGAAACTTGAATTACAAACTCAGTCTAGAGCACAGCTTCACTGTCTACATGATAATAACTGGGTTTAGTATTCACCATTTATATATGATATATTTGGAGAGATTGAAACTTTAACTGGGTTATATTCAGTGTAATAAGCATGTGATTGTGCGCTATGAACTTTGACCGTTTGAAACAGGCTGTGGAGATTTTCAATTCAGTTCTTATAACTGGAGGGAAATGAACTCATCTATTCTGTTTGTCTCTGAATTCAAAGCTTCACACAGTTCAGATGTAATCATGGCCGCAGCCAGGGTTTGAAAATTAGTGGGGTCCAGGGGGTTAAGGGTTAAATTGTATCCCATGAGAAAAAAAGTGCACTAAAATACACTAAGTACCCTTAGTAAATGTACTAAAATGTAAAAAGTTATTTTATTTCAATCTGTGGGAGATCTGTTGTGTATATCTATTTAATTCCTTTCATAAACATCTGCTGCTCAATGTACTGCAGTATTTTGTTGTAAACAATGCAAGAAGAGCAGGTGTGATCAATATTCATTTACATATGAGCTGAAGAATTGTGAGAAGACCTGTTAGGTTTGATGTGTAAATCTGTCGAACGAGTTCACAGTCTGCCAGTGAGTTTTTCTTTTATATTATGAAATCAATTTCTCATCAATTGACCTCTTCGGAGCGAAATGACTAATCTGAAATTGATGTCTTTTCTAGAACAAACAGTTTTAATTTGGTTTGCCAGCTGTTGTTATGTATTACACATCTGATGGTGCTAACAAAATACATCCACATTCTTGTCAGACATCTGTGTCAGAAACACAGCGTTTGTTACGAGAGGTCAGAGAGCAGATGAGAACAGAGACGAGGTTAATCTGATCTGAATCGATTGGTGATGTCTGTCATGAGACCTGGAGGTCATTCTGTACTCTTTCATTTAGCTAACACCCATCATTTGCCTGTAAATTAGTTTGAGTGAATGTGACCTGATACTAAACCCACTCATCGCTCCTCCATCATTCTCCACAACTTCTGTTTCAAACTGATCATCTGACCAGATTCATCTCTCCAAAAGAGTTCAGATTCAACTAAAGGCCTGCAGTGTTTCGCATTCATTGACGAGACTATGACGGCCCGCCAAAGTCTACTTTGTTCTGCCGCAGTCTTAAAGGAAAACACCACAGTTTTTCAATATTTTACTATGTTCTTACCTCAACTTAGATGAATTAATACATACCAATCTTTTTTCAATGGGTGCACTTAATCTTTGTACAGCGCATTGTGAATGTGTTAGCATTTAGCCTAGCCCCATTCATTCTTTAGGATCCAAACAGGGATGAATTTAGAAGCCACCAAACACTTCCATGTTTTCCCTATTTAAAGACTGTTACATGAGTAGTTACACGAGTAAGTATGGTGGCACAAAATAAAAGTGGAGATATTTTAAGCTGATAAAAATGAGAACTATATTGTATGGCGGAAGAGCACTTAGTTTGCAGCACTTTGACCTCGGCGATGTGATGCGCTGGTTGATCCGAAATGAGCGGGTGCCTGTGGTCATCCGTGGTTACGAGTCATCCAAAAATATTTTTAATGATACTCGGGTCGCGGTCAGTCGGGTCATTTGAAATAAAGATGCCAATTAACTATTTTAAACAATTACTACTTTTAAAAATGCGGGCCATGGAGCGGGTCGGGTACAATACTTTTTTTTTTTTGGTCCGAGTTGCAGGTGGGTTAGTTGAAAACATCGGTCGGGTGCGGGTTGTTTATACATTGACCCGCGCATTACTGGTGCGCAGTAACATCATCACTTCTGACAACTTCACTTCTCGCTCAAACTTTGTCAATATTACTGCGCCTGAGGTGCTGCTTTTCTATGATGAAAAAAGTGGGTTTCCTTTTAAGACGAGCCAAATTCTTTCCTTATTACAACATAAATATTTCTAACGTTAAATTCTGCACTGTGGTTTTGTTCACAGTTAGACGAAATCCGTCCCCCTTTCTGTTGCTTCAGTACAATGTGCGCAGCACACACACAAACACGTACTGTACGAACACACCCCTTCTTGCAAAGCCCCGCCCACTTTGTTACTGAAATTATACAGGATTAATATTACTATACCTATTGTACTCTTTATAGATTGAGTCACTGGTCTTTTAAATGTACTCTCAAATTATTTAAGATTAATGGAAGACAGGGCTTTTTCTTAGCTCCAAAACTTTGAAATTCTTTACCGATTGAGATTAGGGAAGCTAAATCTTTGATATTTTTAAATTTTAGCTTAAAACTCATTTTTTAAGGTTACCTTTTAATTGATTTATTGTCTTTTATATTTATTTTACAATGTATTATGTCTCTTTAGTTTTAATATTTTTGTGTGCTGTATCTTTGTTGTTTTAATTGTTTCTGTACAGCGCTTTGAGATGTACATTTAAAAGAGCTATAAAAAATAAAGGTTATTATTATTATTATTATTATTATTATTATTAATTTTGCTCTTAAAATGCACAAAATTACAGCATTTACCCTTTAAAATATGCAAAATTTTCTTCCGGGTGCCCTCCCAGTGGAAAATATGTTGAGCACCCATAGTCTCACAAAATTCTGTGGGAAACACTAGCCAGAGATGATATTAATCACAATAGACTTTATGTTGAGGTAGTGAAGGACACAGTGAGTAAAAACGAATAAGGGAGAAACCAAGTAATGTAGATTTTCTTTTTTCAACATTAGTTCAAGTAAAAAGCAGGTTTTTCATTTTCTCTGTTAAACAGCTTTGCTTTGTGGGTATCGCTTTTAAATGATGTATTGAATTTCCCCAAATGTATAAAAAATGTGATGTGAAATTTTCAACATGTAATCTTTGCTTTGCATAGATGTTGGCCTTGAATGAAGGTATGGATGTGCAGGACTGACTTTAAATGAAACATCTGCAGTGTTTCTTTAGTTTTCACTTGTCTGTGTCTAAAACCTAGAATTCGCTTAATGTCTCCCTTTTAAGGGGCCGTTTTATGCTTTTTGGCTGGTTATTTACTTGCCTTGTCATCTCTGTGTAATGTAAATGCAGAACTGTGATAACGGTGATGTCATGCACATGCGTGAGTATTTCCAAAACAACAATGATTTTTGCTTGTTTTAGCTTATTTTAATGCTTGTTTTGTACAATTTTTAATAATTTTAAGTCATCTTGAGGCCCCCTTGGAAATCTGCTTAGGGCCCCGACCCCCTGGTTGGGAAAAACTGGCCTAGCCCCATTAATTCATTAGTTCATGGAAGTGTTTGGTGGCTTCTAAATTAATCCCTGTTAGGATCCTAAGGAATGAATGGAGCTAGGCTAAATGCTAACACATTCACGGCACGCTGTACAAAGATTAAGTGTACGCATTGAAAAAAGATAGGTATGTATTAAAGGTGCAGTGTGTAAATTTTAGTAGCATCTAGTGGTGAGGTTGCGAATTGCAACCAACAGCTTAGTCCACGGCTTAAGGGCGATTTATAGTCGTGCGTAGGTCCTACGCCGTAGCTACGTGGCTATCCGTAGCCTGTGCGTAGCTCTGCGTAGCCTGACGCGCACTCACAAAATTTCTAACAGCGCGTTGGCTCTACGCGGACCGCAAGCTCTGTGATTGGTCCACCAGAACCCCTCCCGTCAGGTAAAAAAACTGCGTCATAGGTATTTCCGTTTGTGACGGTGAAAACAAAGATGAGCCAAGTTGAGGAGTGATTTAACTCAAACTGAAACATAAGTCACTGTTTATTTACTTCCATCATTGCTGGTCTTCTCAAATTATACACAACAAGTTGCTATTTCTTCTTCGTTTGTGGGTTAACTTGCTTAGCTTCTTCTTCTCTGACGACTTCTGCTGCTACTGTGGTCACACGCGTGATTACTGCCAACCAGCGGTTTCGCGTGTGTTTGCACGTCGACGCGGACGGCGACGCACAAGTATAAATGAAAACCGACGCGGAACCTACGCCGTCGCTGCTACGCCGTAGGACCTACGCACGACTATAAATCGCCCTTTACCCCTCGCTTTTGAAACACATAGAGAAGCTACGGTAGCCGCCACCGGACAAACATCTCATCGTGGAAGACAACTTAGTAAAAAAATGTTGTCTGTTAAGGGCTTCTGTAGAAACATGGCAGCACAAAATGGCGACTTCCATGTAATGGGACCCTCGGTGTTTGTAGATAAAAACATCTCATTCTAAGGTAATAAACACATAACGGTTCATTATGAAAGGTCTTCAAACACCTCTAATAATGTAGTTTTGAATTATTTAGCATTTCTGTCAAGAGATCCTTTTAAAATTTACACACTGCACCTTTAATTCATCTAAATTGAGGTAAGAACATAGTAAAATATTGAAAAACGGTGGTGTTTTCCTTTAAGAGAGCATTCTAAATAGTATGGAAATCTCAGACCACTCATCTCTATGTGCTACTGTTTGTATGTTAATGAGAAAGACAATCCCAGAATGCATTGCATTGGAATGGAAATAGTGATGCTATAAATTTCTAGGCAGAACACTTGGTTCAGAAATGAGGCTATTGTGTTAAAAAATCTGGTGCCATATTTTCAATTATCAGTTACGACACATTCTGCTTGCTTTTGCAGGAATATTTATTGGATGCATGTAAGCAATGATCATTTATCATGCGGGTGAAAAGACTGCACATCCGTGCGTGTGTGTGTGGTTTTGTTGAACGCTGGTGTAAACACCCCTTT
Source organism: Paramisgurnus dabryanus (assembly GCF_030506205.2). Classification (NCBI taxonomy): domain Eukaryota; kingdom Metazoa; phylum Chordata; class Actinopteri; order Cypriniformes; family Cobitidae; genus Paramisgurnus; species Paramisgurnus dabryanus. Next base: position 30,452,553 of record NC_133345.1, on the reverse strand, counting down.
GAGAGTTTACATGAAGCACTGGCGCTCTATTAAAATGCAGGACACATTCAAACCCAATGATCTGCTTAATAGTTTGTGTTTCTGTCACTCCTAAATTAAGAAAAATCTCTCACTCCTTACATTTGTCCTCAACACTTATCTGAATACATTACAAATATTTATTTGTTTTCAGGTCAGTCAACGTCTGGATCATTCGGGGAGGTGGCAGTCCAGGTGGATCTGATCTCTCACCCCGGCACAGGAGAGCACAAAGTCAGCGTTAAAGGTAGCAGTTTATTCAGGATTAATGTACTGTGAGCTCTGATGTTGAGGTTACGACAAGTGATTGGAATGAACTTGTTTCTCTTTGCCACAGACAGTATACTCATTTAATCAATTTGTGTAATTTCACTGCTAATGTGTTTAGATTGAGGGAGACATTTGCTGGTGCTTTAATTACCAGGATGAAAGTTTCCTCTGTGTTTAATGGCACTCAGCAGGGCTCTTTATCCACAACTCCATCTCTATTTAATGAACTACAGAGAGACACCTGAACTATAAACCTAATCGATATCCAAAACCTGTCACCAACAACTAACATGACTAACAAAATACCATTACACACAGACAGATCATGATACACAAATGGATGGATCATGACAGACAGATCATGAAGACACATAGACAGATGGATCATGACAGTTCAGACAGGTAGATTAGCTGGTCAAAGGGATAGTTCACGCTTAAATGAATAGATGTTCAATCATGATGAACATTCATGTTGCTTCAAAAAAGTCAGTTATCAATACAGAAATGAATAATTATTATTAACAATAATGTGTTATGTGACGTAACCTGTGACTCCTCCGCTTTTCAGTGGTGGGTGTGAACAACATGAACTGGCAGACCAATGCCATGTTCCGCCCATTCGTGGAGATCAACGCTATTGGACCGCACCTGGCTGACAAGAAACGAAAGTTTAGCACCAAAACTAAGAACAACAACTGGTCTCCAAAATACAATGAAACATTCCAGTAGTAAGTCTAACACTGTACCATGATAATATTAATGGATTGTTAGATAAATGCTTATAACTTTTGAATTTTGTCAGCGTTTTGGGCCATACCAAATTATATGTAAGGAATCATTGTCGACGGGCCGTTGAATTATTCGAAAATAAGCACACCCGGTAATCCGTTACACAGCGGGTGTGCATTATTTTCAATTATACCACGGGCCTGTTGAATGCTTTATTCTGATTGGTTGAGAAATGTTCCACGGGTGTTGATTATTTTTCTGAGTAATTGACGGGGTGCTGATCGGAATAATTGACTCCGGTCCTTTCAATTGTTTTTAACAGCAATCTTAGCGCTGTGCTGCGTTACCACCTGGTGCATTCTTTCCGAATAATTTAATGGCCCATCGTCAATTATTCCCTACATAATTTAAAGCAGTGATTCCCAACCGGGGGTACGCGTACCCCAGGGGGTACGTGAAGAGTTTCCAGGGGGTACGCGAAAAGATTTACATTTTACTTTGATCTCATTTACTTTTAATAAAAATGTCTTTCGTTTGTCCAGTCATTTACCTAAGATTGATTTTTGTGAGGAAAGCATTGTAAAAAGGACAACTTTGTAATTTTAATCTTATCATTAATATAATTAGGCGTCAAGAGTAAATGCGCTGCATGATCCAAAACGCAATAGCGATGTCCAACTCAAGAAAGATCTGACTATTTTCAATGAACCTGAATAGTTTCTAAAGACACAAAGTTTATTAACTATAAATAATGTTCAAATAATGCTATAATATTCATTCCCGCTGCCATTACATTTTCAAATTATGCAAAAAAAACTTTTGCATTGTTTTTGGCTAACATATATTGTCCCGTATGATGTCTTTTGTATTTATAGAGAATGTCTTAACACATTTTGTTTCTCTTAATATTTGAACTGAATAATTTAACTTATTTGCACACTTTAATTATCAGTAACTTAAATTGAGATTGTAGTAAATTTAGGGCATTTACTAAAAAGGACGTTAGAGCTCAATTCCAAATAAGCACCGGAGTGGACAATTTGCGTGTGATTTACTACAAAGGCGCAAATAAAATACACAGGCACAATAATGACATATGCACATTTCTATAATGACCATTGCAATCTATAAGAGCAGCACAATTTAGTACAGGGTCGCAAATAAGAGACCTCGGCAGGACATCGCAATGAAAATGCGGATTGCGGAGTGTGAAATTCCAGCTAAGTGAAAGTAAGAACAGGAGGACGAAAGATGAACGGTAAAAGAAGTTTGAAATACCTGATTTGACTTCTCCTCGTGACTTCTCCTCCTCTTTTCTCCAGCAAATTAAACATAGCATGGCTTGGCAAACTATATATATATTTTTTAAAGTATGTTCCTCTGGCAAAATTTAATACTCTCCTCGCATTAATGTTGCTTCTAAAAGGAAAACTTCCACAAATGCAAATGCAATAAGGTCGCAAAAGTAACACCTTTTCAGAGCGAAATATCTACTGCGTGTCTTTAGTAAGTTCAGTCGTTATTTAACGCCAAAATGATGGTTTGCGCAAGCTGTAAAAGGCCCTTAAAGGGGTCATATGATTAAATTTTTTTAATTTGTAAAATAAGTCTTTGGCGTACCCAGAACCCATATGTGAAGTTTTATCTCAAAACACCCAACAGATAATTAATTATAGCATGTCAAAATTGCCATTTTGTAGGGCTGAGTAAAATGTGCCGTTTTTGGGTGTGTCTTTTAAAATGCAAATGAGCTGATAAAATGCAAACACTGATCACAATGATACTGGTTTGTTGAAATAAACATGCTACATCAGTCAGTGCTTTTTACTTTAATGTTTAAAATTAATAAATATTACTAATTATTTGTCTTTAAAACACAACTTAGGTTTAGTTTCGATGAAGGGGTACTTGAGCCTTACTGATAGGGCTGTGGGGGTACTTGGGGCAAAAAAGGTTGGGAACCACTGATTTAAAGGACCGGAGTCTTATACCACGGTTACCACTAGGGGTGTAAAAAATCATAAAAATTCTAGACTTATTATGAACACGTGCTAATCTGTTTGCTTTAAATTTATATCTTCTGTATGTGAATGTTGATTCATACCAAAATGCTTTTTTGCATAGTTGTGTTTGACACATGAAAACGTCTCGGGTTACATATGTAACTGTTGTTCCCTGAGAAGGGAAGAGACGCTGCGTCTCCCTTGCCATACTTCCTGCGTCCCTGTAACGGCGTCTTTGGCAATATTTCAGATAGCGATATACTTCCTGGCTCCCGCGTCACCCTGTCGTTGTCGTAAAGCCTCACCATTAGTTGAATTTGATACAGATTCAGACGCACTTACCCCTGGAGGCGTCCCCAAAGTGTCACCGCAGTGACGCAGCGCGAGTTCCCTCGAAAGGGAACTGTAACAATGTATCTTAAAAGGTAACACGATGTAACCTTGCTCTTACTTGAAATGTGTCCCACATTTAGTCCTTGAATTTGAGGGTATTGGACCTGGAAAGTCCTTGAAAGGTCCTTGAATTTGAAGTTAACTACGGTGTGGGAACCCTGAACTTTGGTTCTTGGTGGTTATTTTAAGACATTTGTCAGGTTAGCTTTGCGTATTACAGAAAAATAATCAACACCCCTGGAAAATTTCTCAACAAATCTGAATAAAGCATATATGGTAAAATAAAATAAAATTTCATTTCATTTCATGGGAACTTTAAACTTGATAATGAACTGAATAATAGTTTGTCCTATAATGACATACAGTATAATTGACTAAAGCTATCATCCATACTTGATGTTTGTTTCATGATGTGACAGGACCGAATGACTTTAAAGATTTTTATTTTCTTGCTAAAAAAGCAAAACACAAAGGTTGTCAAACTGAGGAAAAGTTGTGTTTTTCATTGCTTTGCTGAATGAATGAGCTAAACAAACACTTCACACATCATCACAAACTTTAGGCTTCCAAATGATTTAAAAGCATGGGCTGTCAAAAGATTAATCGCGATTAATCGTATACAAATTAAAAGTTTGTGTTTGCATAATATATCTGTGTGTGCACATGCATACACACATGCATTTAAGAAAAAAAATATTCATGTACATTTTTTAATTTATTTATATATATAATAGAAAATATATTAAAAATATATACATGTAAATGTTTCTTAATTCATACATGCATATGTGTGTATTTATATAAACAAAATAATTATACACAGTGCAGACATATATATTATGCCAAAACAAACTTTTATTTTGTATGCGATTAATCGTGATTAATCTTTTGACAGCCCTAAAACGCACAAATCACCAAAGATAAGCTGCATGAATTTGAATTTATTGAAAGGATAGTCCCTTGAGATGTAACATCTAATTTTCAAGGGGGTCCCAAAAACACGAACAGAATACAAAACACAATAACCTTACAAAACAGACACACTATAGATAAAATAAAAAACTCAGCATAATACATCATTAACATGACAAATTTATAACAAACAAAAAAAAACTCAAATCGTCTAAATAAATAAATAAATAAATATAATAATAATAATATTATTAATAATAATAATAATCAATCAAAGTAATAAAGTAATGCATCAAAGCATGAATTAATGCATGCCTATTGTTATCATTGTAACGGGAAATAAGCATATTTTCTTGTAATACAGTACAGTGATGGAAAAAAATATTGTCCATCAAATCTACATAGATTAAATTTAGGACTGAAAATATTAAATGTATTTTTATTAAATGTATTAAAATTCAAATAATGTACAGCTTTTTGGCAGAGTACAGCAAGGATTTATACAATTTAAATAAATACCCAATTTATATTACATTAATAAAGTAGTTTGTTTCCATTTACTTTTTGTTTTTTCAACTGTATTGACCAAATCGCCTTCAAGCCACAGAAAGCCTACAAAACCAAATCCTCTACATAAAGATTTACATCTGATAGTCCCCTTTAAAGCTTTCAAGGCTCTTGTGGATAATTAAGACTCAGCTTTACTGGCGCGCTTCAACTAAAAACCCTGCATTTTACAATTGAATAGACATTCACAGCTAAAAGTCAACTGATTAAACTTTCACTGCATAAAGCGACAGAAACTCAAAGCACATCTTTCGATATTTAAGAGCCTTTTAGTCCAATAGAGTCTTAAACTATCATAAGAGCCCTTATGTGTGTTCTCATTGTGTAAATGTACTTTCTGTGTCTGACAGATCCTAAATTAAAAGTCTATCCAGTCTCACAAAATGAAGGTCGAGATCAACAGCATGTAACTTTATCAAAAAAGTCCGATCTGGTATTAAACTAATATAAATGATGCGTTTGTGCTCTTTCCAGCGTGCTGAGTAATGAGCACGGCCCTGAGGCCTACGAGCTTCACATTTCCGTGAAGGACTATTGCTTCGCCCGAGAGGATCGCATCATCGGCATGACGGTCCTGCAGCTCCGGGAACTGGCGGAGAAAGGCAACGTGAACGCCAGCTATCCGCTCGTCAGAAACATTACGATGGACGAAACCGGCCTGACCATCATGAGAATACTGTCACAAAGGACCAACGACGAAGTGGCCAAAGAGTTTGTGCGTCTCAAAACGGACACGCGCTCAGCCGAGGAAGTATCGTGAAGAGATTCGTTGGGGAAACGATATGGCGACAGGCGGTTGTGTTTGTTTTTGTGCATGTGTGTAAAACATCTGTTGGAATGTTCATTTTAAACTACAAGTACGTACAAAGTGTTTACCTACCGTATGCTCTCTCTATCAAATATTATATTCTACAAAGTTACGTTCAAGAGACGTTGAATACAGTTTTGTATGACGATTAGTCTTTTTGAACAGATATTGTATTTGTTCAGATAAAGTGCCAAACTTGATGAGTTTAAGAAAAAAAAATCTATAGTCTAAATACAAATGCGTCTGAATTATTGGTGAAGTCTTTCTAAATTTGCTCGATTCTTTTGTCCGGTGTGCGTCATCCTCTCTTTAAATGTGTAGCGGTTTTCCTTTGTTTTCCGTTTCCTTTTTTTTCTTATTGTTTTGCTTCCATCAAGACAGCACTCGTGGTCTCGTTTTCTTGGTGACGTCTCTCCTCCCATGTGTTCACAGTCACTATGGGCATCAGGTCGGATTCTCACCCTTACAACGTTTTGTATTTTAAGCCAAGACCATTTTTTAAATGGCGATGACTGCTACGAATCTCTTCATAAGTGTTTGTAATTTTATAGCTGTTGACAACATGATAAACACCTTGTGTGCTGCCGGTCCGGGCAGAGAGGGGTGAAACGATCTTTATCGTTTGTTTATTCGTATGTTTATTTACTTTAGGTTTTGTTTTTATAACAGGCTTCCAGCCTTTCTGAATTATCACTGTGAAAATGGGCTCTGAAAGGCAAAGCTTACGTCACATTTGCTGAATCTTTCATATCATCATTCATTTATTTTTAACAGTGTTTATTTTGAAAAAATAAAAACTGCCAAAGTTATATCTGAAGTTGTTCAGACAAAAACAACCCATAAACTGTATAAAAAGCAGTCTATACTTATGTGCAGATTGTCGAGAAGCCGGTATCAGAGTTTATTTTGGGGTTTTTTGGTGAAATTGTTTGATAAGTGGTAAATAGAAAACATTATATCAATCACTGTCATTTCATTTATTTTTGTTTACAGAGGAAAAGTTTAACATTTGGTATTTATGCAACATTCCTATGTATTGCACTGATGGCAAATTGTATGTCATGTAAATATATTTAGTGACAAATTGTAAAGAAAGACTCATTGTTTTGCATTTTAAGCAACTCATTTACACTATATTACAGTATTGCAGTATTGTACAAGCAGTTATTGAAGATTCACATTTATTTTCCATATATAGAGAGAGACGTTATACAGTATATTTCACCTGTCCAGGTCACATTTTACCCCAAAATCAAAAGACTTTAAAAGTTTAACAATGCTTCATGGCAAAGTCATTTGAATCCTAAATTACTATAACTGTTAAAAATGTATTTAATGCAGTAATGTGCTTTAATTTCAAATGGTGATGAGAGCAAGACTCTAAAAGGTCCTAAAATATGTCTTAATCTCTTCAGTTCACTTTTTGTTTGAATTCGATTTTCGGGTGAACTTTGATCTGAACATGTTGGTGTTTCTGCTATATGAGTTTATGTTGGTTTCAAAAGGACATCTGATCATTTAGCCAATTACAATTTGAATTAAAAACAATATTTTTCACTTAAAGAAGAAGTTCAGTACCCGAGAATTTTCAGGTGTTTCTTGTATCACCTCCCACCTCTACAATGGCTGCATAGGTGCACTGGATCAATCCTTTCTAAAATGCATTAAACTTTCATTTACAAAGACGTAAAACTCACCGAGTGGTCAGGGGTGTTCACTGGTATGCTCACACAAAAATCGCTGCAAAAGATGCTTTCCAACAGGTTTTATCGTAGTTTTTGCCAACTCCATTGACTTGTATTAGATGTGATGTAAGGTACGGTATTACTCCGCGCCAGGGACTTTGTTTGTATTCTTGCAATTGGCAAAGGCAGATTATCGCCACCACCTGGGCTGGAGTGTTTATTATTCAAGCTCTCAGCGGAAGAATGTACGGGCATGAGGCGTTTGGAAAAGTATGTCCAAAAGTTTACAACGAATGCTAAAATACCTGTTGGAAAGCATATTTTGCATCGATTTTTGTGTGAGCATATCAGTGAACACCCCTGACCACTCGGTGAGTTTCACGTCTTTGTAAACGAAAGTTTAATAAATATTAGAAAGGATTGTTACAGTGCACCTATACAGCCATTATAGTGGTGGGGGCTGATACAACAAACACCCGAAAATTCTCGGGGCAGCAGCTTATGTCGAAATTTCAGTCAAAACCGTTCTATTTCATCATAAACAATCTGAAAACAGGGCTTTAAGTGTAAAATATCCAACTTGTTCTTTAATGTGCATTGTCAGAAGTAAAGGTACAAAAGTTGTCGTTGGGAAGGCACCTTTTAAAAGGTCCTAATGTGTACCATTGAGGTATTAATGTATACATTTAAGGTACCAATGTGCACCTTTTAGATACAAAGGGTTACTTTTTTAAAGGGTACAGCCCCAGTACCAGCTTTTGTACCTTTTATTTCTGAGTCTAGACTCTAGAATAAAGGGACAAAGCTGTACCTTTTCCATCGCTGGGGGGTACCCTATGGTTTCAATTTGTATCTTTACATGTATACAAATCACAATATGTAACCTATTTGGGTAAATTACTGTACTGTTCCTTAAAGCGCAACTCCACGTTTTTGAAAATATTCCCATTTTCCAGCTCCCTTAGAGTAAAACATTTGATTTTTACCGTTTTGGAATCCATTCAGCTGATCTCCGGATCTGGCGCTAGCACTTTTAGCATAGCTTAGCATAATCCATTGAATCTGATTAGACCATTAGCATCGCGCAAAAATTTTTCCTATTTAAAACTTGACTCTTCTGTAGTTACATCGTGTACTAAGACCAACATGGTTAGAACTATACTCTCATTCTGGCGTAATAATCAAGGACTTTGCTGCCGCACCATGGCTGCAGGAGGTGGAATAATATTACACAGTGCCCGAAAATAGTCCCCTGCTATTGAAAGTTACTAAGTGGAATATTTTTGGGTGCTGCGTAATATCTTTGCACCTGCTGCAGCCATGTTACGACAGCAAAGTCCTTGATTATTATGCCAGAATGAGAGTATAGTTCCTAACCATAAAGAGAATCACAACTTTTTATTTTCTGTCGGTCTTAGTACACGATGTAACTACAGAAGAGTCAAGTTTTAAATAGGAAAAATATTGAAACTCTTTGGTTATTTTTTAGCGCGATGCTAATGGTCTAATCAGATTCAATGGATTGTGCTAAGCTATGCTAAAATTGCTAGCGTCAGACCCGGAGATCGGCTGAATGGATTCCAAAACGGTAAAAATCAAATGTTTAACTCTAGGGGAGCTGGAAAATGAGCAAATTTTCAAAAAAGTGGAGTTGTGTCTTTAAGGATCTGTTGTGTACCTTTAAAGGTACAGGAACTGTTTTGTACCCCTAACATTTAACTGGTACAAAATTGGTGCACACCAAAGCTTTTATGCCGGCAGCCAGCGTATGTTTTCAATAGATTCCAATTGAAGTGGGGCAGCAGCTGGCTTTTTTTTCGGCGCTGAAAGCCGGCGATTTTGAATAGAAAAATATTCAACTTTGGGTGAAAAGCTCAGCTCAACAATGTCAGTTTTCACACGGCTGTCCAATCACAGTGAAGGAGGGGCAAGACAAATATCACAACAACCAACCTGCGCATCTTACAATGACTGATAAACAAAACAGAAGTATCACAGCAATCAAAGTACTCAACTGAAGAAAGCTGGCAATCGGCTGAAAAAAAATTGTCAGTCAGCATCCGCCTGCCAGTTCAGATGTGTTTAACCTCCTAAGACCTGGATGTTCACATAAGTGGACATCACATTTTTTTGTTGTTTGCACCATAATACTTAATTCTGTGTAACTGGAACCTGTTGTTCACAAACGTGGACAATTACACTAGCCTGGTCCAGCCAGACTCTCGTACATTCATTTCATTTGTACAGAGAGTCTGGCCACGCTCCATTGCAAAGCGTTACTTCCGTTAAGGAGGGTCCATTGTTGAAGTTTAAAACTATTTGATCTGCCCAGAGTCACTCAGGATCTGCCAAAGCCAATCGCTAACGTGTGGTCGTGACGTATATCATGCACCGAAACCGTCCGGAAACAACAAGTCAGAATAATCAGACAAACAAAACTTAGCAAACCTGGTTCTTGCTCCGGCTTTAACTTGTGTATATTCGGCAGTTTTGCAACAACGGACCGAATAGCTTTTCTCACGTCTTTCTCCGCTGCCATTACTGAACTACAACTCAAACTGACGCACGACCTCAACGTCATCGTTCTTAGCCACCCCCATCTGTTTGCTGATTGGTCCTGCAGATTTTTGCAGGGGAAAACGAAACTCTACAGAGCTATCCCAGACATACTGCTAAAGCGAAATGAAAATTAAGCGGAAGCACGTAGGAGGGCGGAGCCAGGCTACAATTACACTGCTTTATGTTAAAAAAATGGTTATTATATTTATTGGTTCTTCCTAACCCCAAAATAGCTGGAAGAAATCTGAAAAAAAGACAAAACGAAGCCCTGGTCTTAGGAGGTTAAAAGCTTTGGTGTGCACACCCCCTTAAAGTTACACAATAGGTCCTTTATTGTACCCTAAAAGGTAAAACATTCCAATGTGTTTTATACCCATAAGGGTACAAAAAGAAACCTTTGAGGATGCCACCCCAGTGATAGAAAAGGTGCCGTTTTGAACCTTTTTTCTGACAGTGACTAAATACAATTTATTATTATTATTTAGTATAATATTGCTGCTATTAAATTTATTTGCATTTAAAAATGGGTTTAAATGTGCCTCATCCTATCAGACTTTAGTTCACATACTGTAGGGTTCCTAGGCAGCTCATATTACATAGACATTTGTCTATTTCAACATAGATCAACAATTTATAAGGTTTTAATCAATAGTTCTGTGTGTGTATACACACATTTACCCTCATATTTTTACCCTTGCTCTCGTTCTGCTCTCTTAGGCAAAACCTCTGGGAGAAATCAGCACATTTCTGGATTATTTATTTTGTGTAAGACACCATCCAGAGCTCAATAAATTATTGACTCTGTATACCATATTCAATGCATTTACACACGCAGTCATTAAACTGCAGGCTCGGATGAATCGGAGGCTGTTGCTATGGTAACGCTGCATCTCAGCCTCCGAGTCTTATGGCTGATGCTCCTCGTGTCACTGACCATAAAAACTGACATCTTCAAAAAATGTAATCAGCAAAACTAGCAATCAGCAATTGTTCTGTTCTCATGAGTATAAAGTGTTGTTCTGACCCTGGATCATCAAGCTTTCCACGAGATCTCAAGAGGAAAAGAGGGATTTATCTTTTTTTACAAATCTTGATGAATAACAACAGACTCATTTATTGTTGCATGACTGTGTCTCCAAAACCAAGATTTTTACAGATTTTAAGAGAATGATTTTCTGAAGCCCATTACTGCCCATTAAGATATGTTTTTTTTTAAAGGAGAGGATTTGAAGAGCTCAAATGCAAAATCCTCTAACTGTGTCTGACATGCTTTCTTGGAAATGAGCATTTTTAGATTCTGTCGTTTATCGAATTTTTCATCCGTGCATCCGTTTAATGGATTCTGCCAACAAAGTGATATTTCTGAATGGCCTGAAGTTAAGCCAATTTGAAGTGAAAGTATTTGATGAACGCATACTTTAATACAGGTTGAAAGCATTTAATATATTTGTATTATTTTTTGACATTCACATCTGCGCTCCTCGTTTGTTTTTTAAGTCTCAGAAGATACATAAATGATGAATGTCCTCTTTAATATGTAACTTGTTTCTCATAAACAGCGGTGATACTACAGGGAGAGAAATTGAGACTTTTCCTGAAGTCTCCTGTTTCTCAGATGTTTCTGCTGAGAGAGATTTGCATGATTTCACATTAACATATCAACAGGGTCTCAAATTTACAGAGATACCAACGTCTATGATTGAAGGTCAGAGATTTTAATATGAATTTATAAGCTGTATATTCTTACTGTGCGTTCACACCAGACGCAAATGAAGCGAATCAATCACGCTATTCACGTGTAGTTGGGCACCTGAACATTTAAATTGCATCATTCCCATGTGAAATTCAGATGTGAATATGCTCAACTTGCCGGCTTTAGCTAGCTTGTAGTCTCAGTATGTGTATATAAATATAGATTCACGTCTTTGCATTGACTTAACATAAATCACTCACGATCAACACTTCATTCGCGTCTGGTGTGAAAGCACCATTAGGTTACGTCAACCATTCACCCAAAAGATATTCAAGAGAAAAATAATGTTGATGTGTACTTGTAGCTCATAAGGGCGGTGGGTTAGCAGCATAAAAGGCTGTAGGTTTGATCTCAGGGAACACATAATGATAAAATGTACTCAACAGGCACTATTAATGACTTTGGATAAAAGTGTCTGGAAATGTAAACGTCTAAACAAAGCATAACAGAGAACTGAATTAGGTCTCCTGAACTATATATAGTATAAGCTCCAAAGTGAACAAAATAGTCAATGCTTTAAAATGTCACAAGATGTAGCATGAACACATGGCACAAATCTTAACTTCACAACACAACTAGAAAGACGAAATGGTCGTCTCTTTTTTCTGTCAAAAGCACCACATGCTGTACTTTATGAGCCGAGGACACTGATGGGTAGGTGGAGATTTATTTTGCATGTGCCCTTGATCTGTCTGCTTACGGGTGGATATTAAAATGTGAGACAGACATGCGAGTCTTTATGAGAATATCACCCTGAACTTATCTGGATAAATCTACTCCTACCTGAACTTCCCTTACAATGAGGCAGACTGAGATGAACCTTGCTGTATTGAAGGATAAAGACAGATAAAATTCATTATATAGCGCTATATACACTCACCTAAAGGATTATTAGGAACACCATACTAATACTGTGTTTGACTCCCTTTCGCCTTCAGAACTGCCTTAATTCTAGGTGGCATTGATTCAACAAGGTGCTGTAAGCATTCTTTAGAAATGTTGGCCCATATTGATAAGATAGCATCTTGCAGTTGATGGAGATTTGTGGGATGCACATCCAGGGCACGAAAAGCTCCCTTTCCACCACATCCCAAAGATGCTCTATTGCAGAGGTCCCCAACCACCGGGTCGCGACCCAGTACCGGGTCGTGGACAAGTTGCCACCGGGTCGCAAGAACGTCCTAAAAAATTTTTTTATAATAGTTACGTTATAGCTTAATCGGGTATTTTTTACTTTAAGAGCCGACTTGAAATAACAAATCACACTGAAAAAAATGATTATGGCCCCAATTAAATGAAGCATAATTCAATTTAGCTAGTTTTAACTATTTATTTTAAGTTTTTGATTTTAATTAATATATATTAATAGGTTTTAATCGAATTGCATGTCTTTTAAATCCAAGTCATGTCAATTAATTAAATTCAGTTAAAAAAAATAGGTTGGATCTTTGCGCATGTGCGCAAATGCACATTTTTCCCTGGCGCTACAAGAAGTTTCCAGTCAGGTTTACACTGTAAAAAAAATCCATAGAAATTTCAATGTTATTGCAGCTGGGTTGCCGGTAATTTACCGTAGATTAACATTTATGTTATTTACTGGCAAGAGTTTGTTCAAAGTTAAATAAATTTCAAATATTAACAAGTCTTTATCTTTACAGAATAAAACCATACAATAACAGCCTCATGCAAAGCATTCTGGGAACCAAAAAATCATCATCAACCTTTTTCTGTTTTTTGGTCCAGATTTTGTTTCCCAGAATGTTTTGCTTGATGCTGTTTTTTAGTTTTACTCTGTAAAGACAAAGACTTGTAAATGTTTAATTTTCATTTAACTTTGAACAAAATGTTGCCAGTAAAAAACATAAATGTAAATCTACAGTAAATTACCGGCAACTCAGCTGCAATTTCTACGGAATTTTTTTACAGTGTACGGTCGATCTGAAGTTGGGATATTTCAGCACTGGAGTTTTGCTCAGTCGGTCTATTTTCACAGTAAGTAAATTTCATGTCATACAGCACCTTTTATTACATTGAATATTTTTATAAACTTAAAATACGCCGTTTATAAGAGAGCTCCTCCAGGCGAGTGCCGGAGGCAATCACAGCCGTTACGATATAACGTAAACAAATACCACACGACTCCGAGAGCGATATCGCTTTTATACAACAGTTCGACGGCACAAGTTTGAAAAACGAAAACTAGAAAACAACAACGGAGTTATTATAAAAGCCTCTTTGTTTGGGAACTACTTTCTTCCGGCACGGATTTGAGGGCGGCCAGAATAACAGGTAACACGCGGCTGCTTTGAATCTCATAATAATTTATGGACAGAATAGCCGTTTCTTAATATTACCGTTCCTTGGTCACAAGGTGTAGTTTAAAGATAAGTTCAGTCGAGAATGTATAATATTCAAAAATGCAGTCGATTAGTAAAGATATAGCGCCTGTTTGAACGTTTGCTTAGGAAGCTTTGGTACGTGAGAATCAGAGAGCGGACGTCAGTGTTCACTCGCCCGGCTGACCACCCCCCTCTCTGGGCTACAGTTCTGAAAGGGATTCCCTGGCTCTGATGTCAGAGATGAGATCAAATCAGCAGTATTTGGTGTCATGAAACTATTACTTGTTTTCTTATTCATATTTAGTGTGTTTTGTGTTGTTATTGTTTTGGCGCGAGGTAAAAGTTAATAAAACCATATTTATGTAACGTCACTATTGCTTTCATCTTAACGCGATACGAACACTATTAGACTTTGTTCTTGTCAGTAGCCTACTATAAACATTTTTTAGTGTCAGAGAGATGTTTTTGCTGCTTATAAAAATATCAGTGGCGATATCTTATAACGTGTTTTAATATTCACGTCACCATACATTCGTTATCAATTGTCCAAATTTAAAAGCTGCAGTGCTTACCTGCAGTTCCACTGTGTTTTAGCTTTCTCGGAGTTTCTTATACAAACACACACATATATATACACACACAGTGCCCTTCATAAATATTGTGATATGTTATTATATATGTAAAAATGTATTTCAGTGTATTTCAGGTCCAAATGTAATGGGACAGTTCGCTTAAAAGCTGTTTTATGGACATGAGTTGTGTACATGATGTGGGTTCACAACCACAGCGTCCAAATGCCAAACTTCAACTTTAGACCACAACATGCTTCATTTATGAGGAGATTATTTAACAAATACAAAATTCATGTCCATTAAACAGCTTTTAAGTCAACTGTCCCATTATGTTTGGCCCATTTAAACGACTGTAATTCCTAAATCCTAAAGACAAATTGGAATTTGTGAATACCCTCTAAATAAAGCCCAGTGTGTGCACTCTGTCCCAATATTTATGGTGGGCACTGTATAATATATGGGGAACAGGGGTGTCATAGTTTTTGTAATTACCCTTGCCTGTAGACTTGTCAAAGTGTTATGAATCAGAACAATCTCTAATAACAGCTTATTTTTATTTAAATGTAGGACAGTCAACAAGATGACTTATTGAAAGACCTGGAAAACATCACCATGGACATATGTGTAATCAAAAAGAAAGAAGGTGTTCTTGGCGACTATGACGATATTGGAATCGTTGTGATGATTCTTGAGCAGCTCAAATCTGTGGCACAAGCCTGCATTGATGCTGGGTACAATCTATGTGCTTAATTTGGCGTACCCCAAAGAACTAAAATACTACTATGAATTTTTAGAAATTCATTATGCAGATGGATTCTAAAGCTCTCCCCAAAAAATCAAGGACTGAAAAACATTTTAATACTGAAATTTTGTAGCAGACATGTATGTGCATGCTCAGCATGAAATGTTAGTCCAGATGTCACAGTCTACTCTGTTTTTCATTTAAGACTTGGGAATCAGTAGTTTTAAACATTTTAATAATGCTTTTAATGATTCATAACTGTTAATGTCTGTAAAAATGTAACACTTTTTTTATAATTATTGTGCAATGTGTGAAGTCAGCACTACTGTTTTTGACTTTTGGGCAGTTTTAATATTGTTGTTTTATTGATTCACAAACATTGTGGCCTCTTTCCATCTGTGTTTTTTTATTTTATATTTTGTGAATGTGCAGTGAGCACTTGTTTTAAACACTTGTACACACAAAGAAATTGTTATTGAACATGCACTACATTTGCTGACATTAAAAAAAATAACATTAAACTTACCACTTGGTGTATTTGCAAAGCCATTTAAGGGTCATTTTTATATATTGTTTTTAAGGTTAGTGATTGCAAACAATTTCCTTAAAAATGTTGAAAGTTAGTCAATGAAATGTGTTTATTTAAATGTAGCTCAAATAAATTGATTGCAACCACTTACCTTAAAAAAATTGTAAATTCAATTAATAATTTTTCATCAGTTATAAATAAATAATATACGAGAATGTAGCATAATTAAATAGGGCTGAAATTACTAAACTTTTTTATACTAGGGTAACTAAATAAAATTGATTAAGTTCAACTAATTTTTTTTGTTTAAATGTAGCTTAAATAAATTGATTGCAACCGCTTACCTTAAAAAAATTGATTAAATTGAATGAATCATTTTTTTCAGTGTACAGAGCCGCACTTTCTCTTTTTCGTGGTCTTTCTTTATCTCTACCAGCGCAGCGGCAATCACATTGCTGTCAGAGTTTGAGCATACAGTACTTTTAAAACACAATCGATCAAAGTAATGCAGAGGTATGAATTAATGAATCATTTGCAAATATACGTTGCAAATCATGTAAATACGCAAAGGCGTTCAACTGTGTGACATTGCAAATGACTGAAAAGTAATTATTTTATTCTTCTGTGAAAAACAACTTCAGAATTATCCAGCGATCGTGGCACCATGATCAAAATAAACTCTTTTATTGGAGTAATAATATTTTAACGGCTACACTTTTAACATAGGTTTAAAAGGAAACTGTGTCAATCATCATTAAAAGCATATGGTGAACGGGAGTCTCCGTGCCTCCGCGCCCAGCCGCAATTCTTCTGGCATCTCTCCTCTTTCGCTGCATTTTTCTTCCGTTCTGTTACTTGAACTTGGGGCTCGAGCCTGACCAAGATTCGAGCTGACTTCGAGAACAGCAAGCCAAGTTTGTTTACCGTTAATTATTAAGACTAAATAGGCAGGCAAACTGAAACAATGAAAGTAAAAAAACTATCCGCCAAAATATGGTTTTACATGTCTATAGAAAATATACTATAAATAAAGCAATTGTTAATTTTCCCAATGCATGGTTGTTTGATCTGTCTTCCGTTTAAAATGTTATACATTTTGCAAAGGAGGATTTTCAGCACTTTGTCTGAACAGCAACTCAGCACCCCCCCAAACCTCAACCCCCAGACCGCAAACTTTTTTTAAAGCTGAAACCGGTCTGCAGTGTAAAAAGGTTGGGGACCCCTGCTCTATTGGGATGAGATCTGGTGACTGTGGGGGCCATTTTAGTACAGTGAACTCATTGTCATGTTCAAGAAACCAATTTGAAATGATTCAAGCTTTGCGACATGGTGGATTATCCTGCTGGAAGTAGCCATTAGAGGATGGGTACATGGTGGTCATAAAGGGATACACATGGTCAGAAACAATGCTCAGGTAGGCATTTAAACGATACCCAATTGGCACTAAGAGGCCTAAAGTGTGCCAAGAAAACACCCCCCACACCATTACACCACCACCAGCAGCCTTCACAGTGGTAACAAAGCATGATGGATCCATGTTCTCATTCTGTTTACGCCAAATCATCTACCATCTGAATGTCTCAACAGAAATCGAGACTCATCAGACCAGGCAACATTTTTCCAGTCTTCAACTGTCCAATTTTGTTGAGCTTGTGTAAATTGTAGCCTCTTTTTCCTATTTTTACTGGAGATGAGTGGTACTTGGTGGGGTCTTCTGCTGTTGTAGCCCATCCACCTCAAGGTTGTGCGTGTTGTGGCTTCACAAATGCTTTGCTGCATACCTTGGTTGTAACGAGTGGTTATTTCAGTCAAAGTTGCTCTTCTGTCAGCTTGAATCAGTCGGCCCATTCTCCTCTGACCTCTAGCATCAACAAGGCATTTTCACCCCCAGGACTGCCGCATACTGGATGTTTTTTCCTTTTCACACCATTATTTTTAAACCCTAGAAATGGTTGTGCGTGAAAATCCCAATAACTGAGCAGATTGTGAAATACTCAGACCGGCCGTCTGGCACCAACAACCATGCCACGCTCAGAATTGCTTAAATCATCTTTCTTTCTCATTCTGACATTCAGTTTGGAGTTCAGGAGATTGTCTTGACCAGGACCACACCCCTAAATGCATTGAAGCAACTGCCATGTGATTGGATGATTAGATAATTGCATTAATAAAAAATTGAGCTGGTGTTCGTAATATTCCTTTAGGTGAGTGTACATGCCAAGAATTGTCTCATGTGCATGCGTCCCTTTTTGTTTTTTTAACTCATTCACTGCCAGCCTTTTTTTTTTTAAGTTTCCCGCCAGCATTTTTTGTAATTTTCACAAAAGTTTCACAAAATACCTTCCAGAATTTTCTTCTTCTAAAAAATATAAAAATTCAAATATATCAAATGAAAGAACAGACGCTCTGCTTTCAAACAAACAATAAACAAACAAAACAGGGAAAAAAAACATTTCATCCTATATTTTTTTCTCAGCTTATAAACTCTTAAATATGGGTATTTTTCTGTAATTATTTTTATTTTTTTGCAAAAACTGAAATAATTGCATTTTTTACAAAGGAATTTTGTTAGAGATCAGATTCAGAATGATTATCAAAATATACACAGAGTTTAAAATTATTAAAATAATGTACTTCAGTTTTTTTAATAAATTGGGTAAGTAAATTGGTAAATAGCTTTATTACAGATTAACATAAAACCTCATCAGGAACATGTTTTTAATGCAAATGTTTGACGGAGAAAGAGTTAAAAAACATTTGGAGACAAAACTATAACCAAGTTGAAGAAATGACAGAACTTGATTAAATCCCTGAGGGATTAGTTTTCTCTGCATGGCTTGACTTTAAACCATTCATAACTTCTAACTAAAGTCTCCTTTGGTGTTTTTGTTGAGACAAAAGTGAGCAAAGTTTGAAACGCTGGGCCGGATCCACAACGAAGTCAGCAGCTTCGATGCGGATCCGGCCCGGAGTCGTCTGCTGTCTGGGTAACTAATATGTGAGCTTCTTCTCAGAAGAAATATCTGAATATTTGACGTCACCAAAAATTGTCTCCATTTGTTCTCTATTTAATTTCATTTGTGTCAAAGATATTGAGTATTAAAAATATTTCATCTGTAGCAGTGTGTTCATCTTGAGCGGTGTGTTTTTAGATTGGCGTATGACCTTACACAGTTCTCTGTTTCAGGAATATATTTGCTTTAAAATCCAATAGTTTAGGTGAAATCTAAGGACAAATGACAGTTTAAATCAGGTTTCAATTAAACCTTTGCTCTTTTCAGTTTTATTAAGGCTGAGCTGGGCGGTAGGACATCTCTAATTTAACCATTAGGAGAAGATGCGCCTCAGAAAACAGACAGACGCCAACATCTCTAATTCAGAAAGCGTCTCCGGTAAGACGCACTCCGGTGGTGTCATTGCGATTCTCAAACGACTGTTTGTCCTTATTGGACATGTCTCCAGGAACTGAGCTGTCCTGCTTCATCAAGCACACAGTCACATACTGTACATACACAAGCAGCCGAAAGACATTAACCTTCAGACCACACCGAAGCTCATAATACAGACCCCATAAATACAAGGAGAAAGAAAAAAGAGAATCGGGACACGCTAGGAACAGAAGATGAAAAGTCTTTGTTCTCACTTGAAGAGCACATCTAAGCTGAGGATAGTAAATAAATCTGTTTGTGTTAAACTGACAAAGACTTGTCAACACCTCAGTGGGATGATGTTTGTGAAAACCACACGGCTTATTTATGATCATAATAACTTCTTTCAAGGACAAGAATGTTAACGTATGTAAATATGGTTTGAGTTCATCGTTTCATCAGAAAAAAACGATTTTTGAACATAACTCCACTGTGTGTTTGACAACCCAGACAGCAGACAACTCTGGGCCGGATTCGTGCCGAAATAAGCATTGATCATGATGTGTAGTAATTTACGAAATTTTTTTATTATTACTCCAGACCACAGTGCAACCAAGCATGTGCTTCTTCAAAGATGAAAATGTCCGGCTGGGTCATGTGAAAGACGTCTGCTCCGCAGGTAACTAATCATTCCGAAAGATCCGCCTGTCTGTCGGTGATTCTGTTCCCCCAGCGCTCTTTCCACACGAGATGAGAACCTGCCCCCTGTAATGAGACGGTGTCTCAATCGTTTAAGAAATATAAATGAACTTCTCAATGTCGTCATATAGAGGACAGATCCACCCCGAGTCCTTCACTTACAGGTGATTAATCTGTCTGACTGCAAATGTTTGATGCTGTGCTACAGTTATAGGATATGAAGACTAGTTAGTGGTGTTTAGTAACGCCCAATCTCATTTTTACCACTTACCCGTACACTTTCCCCTACCCCTCCATTTAGAGCGTTCATGTGAAAATAGTGAAATCATGGGACCTTACTTCAAACAAAGGGGTAATACATTTTCAAACATGGCTGCTCATGCGAGTATAATTTGAAGTATTAGTCCATTTTCTTAAAAAAAAATTCAGATAATTTACTCCAAAATGTTGATGTCTTTCTTTGTTCAGTCGAGAAGAAATTATGTTTTTTGAGGAAAACATTCCAGGATTTTTCTCATTTTAATGAACTTTAATGGACCCCAACACGTAACAGTTTTAATGCAGTTTAAAGTTGCAGTTTCAAAGGACTCTAAATGATCCCAAACGAGGAATAAGAATCTTATCTAGTGATACGATTGTCATTTTTGACAAGAAAAATAAAAAATATGCACTTTTAATCCACAACTTCTCGTCTATCTCCGGTCGTGTGACGTGCCAGCACGACCTCAGGCAATACGTCATCACTTCAAGAGGTCACGGATGACGAATCCGAAACTACGCCCCAGTATTTACAAGTGTGGAGAAAGAGGACCGTTCAGACGTTGTTGTATGTCGAATGATACTAATTAATGTCTTTGTGTCAGTTTATTGTTTAAAATGGTCGTTTCATATATGTAACACGTAACCTTTCATTACGCAATTACGTGAGGTCGTGCTGGCTCGTCACACAGCCGGAGGAAGAAGAGAAGTTGAGGTTTAAAAGTGCATATTTTTTATTTTTCTTGCCAAAAATGACAATCGTTTCTCTAAATAAGATGATCTTTTGGGATCATTTAGAGTCCTTTGAAACTGCAATTTTAAACTGCATTAAAACTGTTACGTGTTGGGGTCCATTAAAGTCCATTAAAATGAGAAAAATCCTCGAAAGGTTTCCCCAAAAAACGTTCCCCAATTTCTTCTCGACTGAACAAAGAAAGACATCAACATTTTGGATGACATGGTGGTGAGTAAATTATCTGGATTTTTTTTAAGAAAATGGACTAATCCTTTAAGCCTTTTTCGTATTAATAAAGTTTTTAATGACAAATAATCATTTGTTTTATGTTACATTCAATTTGTGTTCATATTTACGGTCATGTAATTTAAAGAAACGTTAGCAAAAAAATCGCTAGTTTGCTAACATACAGTGTTAAATGTATTTCGTCCCTTTGGAATGTCTGTTCCCCTTCCCGTCGAAAAAGCTTTCTGCGGACAGCGCATGCGCAGGTACCTGCATGTCTGCGTGTTTTTTATTTATTTTTATGTTTTAGTATGGTATACCATATGTACAGCTCACAACAATCTAGAATATAAAATAAAAATTAATAAAAAAAATTCCCAATATGCCATTTTGAACGCGACCGCATTCCAGTTCCCCCTGATAGGATCGCAGCGCGGTTCCCAGGGGCAGTCGTGTCCCAGTTCCTCTTGACGTGATCATGTCCCCTGGTCTGAACGTAGCCTTTAAACTACTTAACTTTTCACTTCATGTGATGACAGCATGATAAACATGGCATCTGCTTTGGTCTAGTAGTGGTGTCCCATTTCTTAGGGAAATTTACACTTTGTTTCAAGGGGAAGGGGTAAGAGGTAGGCGTTGCCATAAAAAAGAATTGGAATTGGGCCTAAGCTTGTGTGAAAACAAGGTGACACGCGGTTCAAAATGTAATACTGCAAACTATTTAGGAAAAATAAATAAATAGGAAAAATATACAGTACAGCGTGTACCTGTAGTAAACGGTTCGCTTCAATTGAAGGCACAGGTCAGGTCACCTTCTCCTTTAATGGCAATGATGCTTATCTCAGATGTCAGTGCAACTATGAAATAAGGTTTCAGTACAGACGTACAGCATCCCATATTACTGTCTTGCCCAAAATACTCAGCTTTTTTTATTTGTATCTTCAAATCTCTGCGATCTCAGTGTTCATCTCACAATTCCACCTGAATATTAACAAATCAAATCAATCTTGAGTCAGTTCTCCTTTACTGTCTCACAACATTTATAATACAAGGGTTTGAAAGTTCCCAGCATGCATTGCACTATGTTCAATTTGGTGGTTAATATTATTAAAAAAGATGACTGATTAAATGTATGCAGGCTTTATTGATGCTGCTGTTGTTGTTGTGTTGAATTTAAAGTTATTTCTAATGGATGATGTTTGATAGTTTTCACCATGATTGAGGTTTGTTCATTGTTGGGATCGTACAGACACAGCTGTATATTTCTGTTAAGTTTAATGGAGAACTGGAAGTGCTTACTATCACGTAATTTTTTATAAAATTGTGCCCTTCCTGTTCAATACCATAGTTTTCAAACAATCTTTCTTCAAGCTGATCATTTTCGCATGCAACTTAAATAAAAAAAAATCAGTTCCCTGAGGAACTGATGATATTTTACAGGAATGTGACCAAGATTCATTGATTTATGAAACAGTTAGATAAACAAAACACCAGTAGATGCAGATTTAAGCAGACTAACTCAATAAAAAGTGCAGATCTGTATCAAAATAGATCTGTATGTATGTGAACAGTATAGATGTTTGAATCCATCGGTCACTCCAGTCATATAAACACAGCAAGAAAAATGCAGAGTTAAATGCAGAGACAATCATGACTCTTTTACTTTTTCTTTAATTAGCCGAATTATTTGCAATTAAATGCTGACAACTTGTAGACGTTTCCAATTCCAATCTCTAAGGGGAGAGCAGGGGCGAAAGTAAAATTTTTCAGAAAAACTTAATTTTAAAAGCTAATGTTTTGACATAGATATATTTTTCCTGTTTTTTAAACATTTAAAGACAGAAAAGCTTTGTTATAAACATAAAAAAATAGAAAAACTCAAGAAGAGTGGATAAATTGACATGAATTGAGTCGCTCTATGAATGATGACTATTGGCACCTGAGTGTATTTGTAAAGATGCTGGCAGCTTCGCTACAACATATTTCAAAGTAATAACACATTCAGCAGTACAGTAACATCAGTCTGTTTGTCTATATCATCTTTCATTGTTATGAACAGATGCTGAACAACAGAATCCAGAGTTCAACACTGCTGAATAAACATAAACGTAAGTAAAAAAAAATCCTTATAGTTTGGGAAATGTGTTGCTTGTTGAGGTTTTGGTCCTTTAGTTTTGATGAAGTGTCTCTTGCTCATTTATTTCAGAGTGATAACACTTCACATCAGCAGTTTTCTTTCTGTGAAAACTCTTCTGGCATCTGTCGTTCCTTCAGCTGTCTTTATAAACACCTCAATCAGAAGAACAATGATTTAACTGAAATAATAAATCATCTTTTAAATGAAAGGATTGTTATGGGAATATTTCAAACATAATAACAATCAGAAATATCTCTTTCCCATACGAAGTACACGACAAATACACAACTAACCTGTGCTGTTTTCAATCAGACTCCTTGGATGTCTGTAACACAATGTGCATGACTGGTCTCACTGTTAATAAGTATTAATACGTAACTTTCAAAAATACAAAACTTACTTTTTTTACTTTTAAATAGATGCACATACATTTGCAACAAATAATTATAGCATTATTATGTTTTTACAGCTACAAAATGAGAAACAAATCTTTCATACCATAAAGATTGCTGTATAATTTCCCTTTAACAGTTTTATCGATAATGTTACAACCCTGACCCTGTCCCAAACCTAACCCTAAAACCCAAACTCTGTTTATACAAAAAAATACATAATGTATTATTTTTATATTATGCAACGTAATGGACAGAAATGTATAGGAAATGTTTAATCTGCTAAT
The DNA here is from genome assembly GCF_030506205.2 of Paramisgurnus dabryanus. Classification (NCBI taxonomy): domain Eukaryota; kingdom Metazoa; phylum Chordata; class Actinopteri; order Cypriniformes; family Cobitidae; genus Paramisgurnus; species Paramisgurnus dabryanus. Next base: position 30,428,572 of record NC_133345.1, on the reverse strand, counting down.
ATAGTTCAAACCTGTTCAAAACAGTTTATTAAAATCATGTACTGTAAATAAAAAGCATAAGAGAGAAGTGCAATCACAATAACTTATTTATTGCAAAATTTTAAAAGCAGTAGCAAAAGTAGCTAAAATGAAAATGTGCTCCTCTCTGGAGTATATAATGAAGTACAATGAAGTATTAGAGTTATTAATCCACAATAACGTTAATCCAGCTTCTCTCTGTCAAGGCGTGCATGTCAAATTTCAAAAGTGCATTGACTAAAAGACGGCAATGTCGCAAATCTGTGACATAGCACGCAAGAGCCAATGAGCATTTAATATAACGGCCATACGTCAAAGTAATGTGTCATAAAGCTTTTTGAGGCGCACACAGCAAAAAATTATTTTCCAGAAAAAAAATCTTAGTATTTTGTCTTGTTTTCAGTAAAAATATCAAAAAATTCTTAAATTAAGATGCTTTTTCTTGATGAGCAAAATGACCCAAGAAAATAAGTCTAGTTTTTAGACCAAAAATATCAAATTTAAGTGATTTTGTGCATAAAACAAGCAAAAAAAATCTGCCAATGGGGTAAGCAAACATTTTTCTTAAACACTAAATTCAAGAAAAATTAGCTTACACCATTGGCAGATTTTTTTTGGCTTGTTTTATGCACAAAATCAAGACAAAAATACTAAGAATTTTTTCTTGAAAATAATTTTTGCGGTGTACGCTGCAGAAAAATGACTTTCTAACTTAGTATTTTTGTCTTGTTTTCAGCAGAAATATCTAGAAATTTTTTAATTAAGATGCTTTTTCTTGATGAGCAAATTACCTAAGAAAATAACTCTAGTTTTAGACAAAAATGATACAATTTAAGTGAATTTGTGCTTAAAACAAGCAAAAATATTTCCAGTTGGGTGAGAAAAAAATCTTGAAATAAGTTTTTTTTTCTTAAACACTTAATTTAAGGAAAATTGTCTCACACCATTGGCAGATATTTTTGCTTGTTGAAATTTCTACTAAAAACAAGACAAAAATACTAAGTTAGAAATTCATTTCTTGCAGTGTAATGGGAACTGGGATAAAGTTCACTAGATAAAGGGCTGAATTTGGATCTGTTTCTTCACAATCCTATGAATTTTAAAGAAAGCAAATAAATAAAATGAACATCTTATGTGAATATATGTTGTATTTTGGTGCAATTATTATTGCATTGAAGAAAACACATTGTTAAAACTAAGTATTACAAAATGGTTAAATGATTACAGAAATGTTATTCATTTTAGGGTTTTAAAGTGTAGTTTTCTTCAATGTTGTTTGATTTGTATAAACAATGGCGACTAATTTTCTGATAGAAACACACAAAGTGCATTTTTAGGGGGGCTTTAAATAAATAAATAAGAAAATACGACTGAAAATATTCATAAGAGTAAGAAACGGCAATTCCCATGATTATATTATTAATGAATAGGAATATGTACAAAATTGACTTAATAATTAACATATTAGTCCTGTCAACATGTCTCTCTCTCTCTCTCTCTCTCTCTCTCTCTCTCTCTCTCTCTCTCTCTCTCTCTCTCCAGTTAAATATTGTTTGTTAAGATCTGTGAGAAAACGGTCCTCAAGCGAATTCTGAAGGAGCTGTGGAAAATAGTGCTCAACACCATCGAACGACAGATTGTTCTTCCTCCCTTCTCAGATCAGACAGTAAGTGTCTCTCTCTCTTCTCTTTTAAATAAGGGCAAGAACATCCAGCTGTGTACTCAACAGTTTCTGTGTTAAATACAGTTAATCTATGCAGTCTGTGGCGTTTCATTAATGGCTCGTTAGAAAGCTTCAACCCAGTCAATTAGACCTTACCTGGTTGCCATAGTGACAGCTGGCTGTCTTCCCTCTCCAAATCTCCATCACTTTCTCAAAGCTCATGGTGGACTGAAGAGAACCGAGAATAAACCCCACACACTTTGTCTCATAGCTCATCCCACAGAGTGCATGCTACAGATATAAATAATAAATCAAATCACCTGACTTGTTTTCCAAGTTGAATGTTTATTTGGACCCGGGCTGTATCTATACTGTTGCAAACTAGTAACCAGACTGAGCTCCACTTAAAATAGCAAAGCAGCCATTTGGGCTAGTTTTGTATGGGTAACCAGCACTCACATTCTCTTATCATGAAGATTTTCCCATTGAAGATCATGCAATTATAGTGTTTAAGAATGTGCAAGTTATATTTATGCTATGCATCTCTTTTCTCCTCCTTATCGTGAAATGAATGTGTAATTTGAATCATGACTGAAGTTTGGCTCTCAGTGCACATTAACATCACGATTGCTGTTTACCAATAAAGAGACGCAGCAGGTGCTCACAACATGAATACGCCAACTGAATACTCACGCTCTTCTACAGCACTTCAAACAGAAAAACACAAGACAGTCTGAGATGGTTTAATGCTGGAGGATTTTTCACATTCAAAGCAGTCTGAAGCTACAGTAACATTTCATCTGATCGTCGTGACAGAATTCAGCAAAACATGTAGGAAAGGAAAGCAACGTTATTGCAGGTATCACCTGGCACGAGATCACATCAACCCGCTATACAAATATGATTTTCTAGTCAGATCTAATGTATGGTTTTCCTTTATCACACAATTCACTGACAAAACATCATAGACTCCCATACGCCAAAAAATAAATGTCTTTGGCCAAAAAAATTTTTTAATTATATGCAAGAAACATTTTGTAAAAAGTAAAACTTAAATAAATATATTTTTTGAATTTGAAAATATATATAGTTTTAACCTTCATGTATTACCGAGCCATTAAGGTGACATTGGAGTAAAACGAATCCAAAGTTTAGTTTTATGTGCTCACGTGAAACTTTCATGTGCTCACGCGAAACCTTCATGTGCAGAATTTTTTTTAAGTTTAGTTTTGCGTGCTCATGTGAAACTTTCGCGGGCTCACGTGAATCTTTCGCGTGCTCACGTGAAACTTTCCCGAGCACGCAAAAGTTTCACGTGAGCACGCGAAAGTTTCACGTGTGCAAGCGAAACTAAACTTTATTTAATTTTTGCTCCATGTCCCCTTAGGGGCTCCGTAATATATGAACATACATTTCAAAATGTGTTTTAAGGGCAACAAATACATTTCTAATTTTACAACCCATATGGCAAAAATATTTTTTTTTCCTGGCCAAAATATAAAAGTTTGTATAAAATGTAAACATTTTAAGTATAAAATGTATAAGGTTGTATAATATTTAAAATTATAAGTATATTTTTGCAGTTGAAAATATTTTTAAAAATGTTATGTTTATAGGTTTGTAACATACAAAGTGTTTCTTCCAATGTGACGTGAATTAAATTCTTATTAAAATATATAAAAAAATTTAAATACATTTCAAAATATACAAAAAATGGCCAAAAAATATTGGTAAAAAATATATTTCAGTGCATATATTTTTTTGGCCATTTTTAGTATATGTTGAAATACAGTATATCTAAATTTGGACATAAATGTGTGTTGGCAGTGTGTGAACACAACCACACTATAAAAAAAATTTGGTTTTGCAAGTCAATTCAACGACTATTTTAAGTTTTGACTTCTTATAAGTTGACATAATAATAACAGTAAAAACTAATTAAAATTGTTTAACTTAATTTGTTAAGTTAAAGTAACAAAGATTACAGTGTAGAATGAAAAAAATCCACCCACTTTTGTATCCTCCAAAAGCAGTATCATTAGACATGCTGTTTTTCTTGTTAATGTGATGTCACACTGATAAAGCCCCGCCCACAGCCACTAACTGACTGGTTAATTTCACCCAAAAGCTCCTACCCAAATAGGGGCATTTTGAACTTGGTTTAACAAATTAACTGTGGGGTTATTTAAGCTAAAACTTAACAGACACATTCAAGGCACACCCGAGACCTGCATCTTGTAAAAATTTACATAATAGGTGCCCTTTAAAACTACATTGATGCCAAAGCCATGCCCTAAAGTTTATTTTGACAAACCTTTCTTTTTACTAATGTTTTATTTACAAACTCTAGACAAAAAAACAGGACACACACACATGTATTACTTATTATACTAAGAGCAACACATTTTCAAGGTAATGCTTTCATCTATAAACAAGTCTATTAACATCACATCACATTAATATTTAATAAACGCTGTCATCTGTAAGCACTTATGTTTGATGATCTCTTTAAAGTCAATCATTTGAAAAAATCTCACGTGTGTGCGATCGAGGGCCCTGCGTTTGTCATTGTGAGGAGCTTGTGTCCTGATAGACAAACAAACAGAAAGAGACTCACAAATGCGCTTCAGTGAGCTTGCAGATCATTCACCCATTCATCACCCTCAGGACCCATTACCCAGAATCCATCAGCAGCCGATACAGAGAGCAAAACACAGAGCAGCTTTACCACAGTTTAATCACAAACATCACAGACGACAGACCTGTCACCAGCACATCATACTGAAGGATAGTGTGAGAGAAATGTAGGGGAGAGTGGGGCACAACCTAACGCTTTCTGGTTTTGGCTCAATCATTCAAAAAAATGTTTGATTCATTATATTTTTACACAAGCAACACACACATCTCTGACTGCTACACATGAACATTTGAAGTTTGTTTCTAGTACTTACCATTCTTGGACAATTACACCAAACGTGACAGAAGTGCAAACGTTACAACTTACCCCATAGGTGGGGTTAATTGTAACAGGCAGGGGGTTAGTTGTAACACTTGCTAAAAATTAAGTTTGCAGGCTATTTCAATACTATTTTGTGTATATACTTGCAGTGGATATAAATCTGTCTATAATAGACTTATAAACCGAAAAAAAAACATATGATGAAAAATGTAATTACGTGCCACCAAAAATAACAAATGAGTTTAATCAGAAGTCACGTGTTTTCCGCGAAAGCCGTTTGTTTATGTTGTTACTGCTGTCTATGTGTGTTTTTTTATCTGTAAGTCTGTTTGAATCCATGACCTTATGCGCTGGTAACGCAATGCTTTACCACTGAGATTTTACAATTAATTCTGCTCATCTAACAGCAATGCTTTTCCAGTCTCATGAAAGATTCATTCATGAATTCTCTACGAGTAACACATTACAATGCTTTAATCATACTGTACTTCAAACAGTCCTGCTGGTTATTTGAATTCATTGAAGGTGAGCGGTACTCTCTGGAGTGAGAGAGCAGCAGTATTTTGGCATTTTTTTAGACAAAAAACATATTATTAAAGCCAGAATCCGGACACACTGTGCCGGCCTGCAGAGATAAAGTTACAATATTGTGATTCACTGAGCGAATGTTTCAGTCTCTGTGGGAACCATGATGATTATTCATCTGTAGTGCAATTCAGCACAGTGTGTGAGAACATTACACATACAACACACAACACAAACACACATACAATTCACTTTAACCTTGGGCCAGGTAAAACTCCAGAGGTCAACTGTGTGTTTGATGGTATAATGTAGTAAACTTAGTTATGACTACTACACTGTCAGTGTCACTGGGGCAGTATCCTTAGAAAAAAGTACACCCTAGCATCTAAAGAGTGCATATAAGTACATCAGAGCTACAAAATTGGTACCAAAGAGTGCATATTAATACCTCAAATGTACACCTGGACAGTGTGGACCACAAAACCAGTCATAAGGGTCAATTTTATGGATAGTATGGGACACACTAAAAAATTTAATTCGATGCTGCACAAAAACTAAAAATTCTTCAAAGGCAATGTTTTAATCCATTGACAAGCCCAAGACTGTGAAAAAGGTTAAAAAAAATCCAGTCCACAATCACTTTTTATATTGAAAATCAGTAATTTTGTGTGTGTGTGTTTTCATCAAATCAGTGACAGCACTTATGAACTTGGCAATTAAAGAGTTAAAATCATGGAAATTTTGTAAGCATTTGGTCGTTTTGGTCAGTACTGCGGGTGATTAAGAGATTAATAGAATTTTAAAAAAAAAATATTCATCTGATTTTTACAGCGGTTTTATTTAGTAGTAAATTTGCCCACGGTATATTGTTGAGTTTTTGAAAAATTTCAAAGCATTTTCTCAAAATATGTGTCAATATAAGATTTGTCACCAAAAATCATTCCATTTGCTGAAACACAGAGAAAGTTGTGGCCAAATTAAGACATAAAAAACAAAAATGACCAAAAATGGCCCCAACAACCCATAAGGGTTAAAAATCTGGAATCTGAAGCTGCAAAAAACAAAATATTGAAAAAAAATAGCCTTTAAAGTTGTTAAAATAAAGTCCTTTGCAAAACATATTTCTTATAATAAATACATTTTTCATATATCTACGGTAGGAAATTATAGTCCCACTGTGGGAAAAAGCAGTTTTTTGTTGTTTATATATCTATATGATGTTTTTAATATGTTTTAAGACACGCCATGGGCAAATTCATTAAAGGCATGATCTCTGAAAGCCAATGTTGATATTTGAAATCACCTAAACAAACACGCCTGGAGTCTGGACCTTCATTTGATAGACCACACATACCCAACCCAGGCAACGATGTCGATTAGTAGACATGCCCCTTACTGTTGATTGGCTACAAGTGTGTTTTGGTACTCGTCCTGACTAAAAAATCATGCACACCGCCTTTAACGCCATTTAGGGTTCCGCCATTTAGTTCCACTGGACACGTCCAGAACATGTTATCGGGTTCATTCTCCGGAAGTCGCGTTGGCCGACCGCATACGTCATCAAGGTTTAATATTTCGGGTTTAATTTCAGAAAAGCAACCGTTACATTTCAAGGTAAGAATGAAACTACAATGGTTGTATGTCTTAAAAGAAATAAATCTCAATCTTCAAAAACTGAAATGTGAGAACTCGATGACATATACGGTCAAGCAACGCGACTTCCGGAGAACAAACCCGAAAACATGTTCGGGATGTGTCCGGCGGAACTGGCACGAATGGCCACCCTAAGGCCATTGCTGAGTATTTTCTCCATACATTTTGTGACAGTCACATTTCTGTGATTTAAAATCACCTTGGTTTCCATCGTCACAAACATATAACGTATGTGAAACATTTGTGTGAAATCGAACTTCGCAGTTATGTGTCTGAAACCGAATGTAGCATTTATTTACATTTATATCTATGGTCCAAGGTGGTGCGAAAGAGTCGGGGACTAATTTGCATATTTATAGATCCGCGTATACTAAAGGCAAGGGTGTAGCAAGCTGTTTTTAAGCATGAAGATATCACTGTGACTGGTAAAACTTTTATATACGATATTATGATGCTCAAAGATGCATTTTAAATGATACAATTCTTGACTACAGGGAGACTACAGGGATATCTTCATGAAACATGATCTTTACTTAATATCTTTATGATTTTTTTGGGCAAAAATGTTATATTTTTGACCCATACCATTCTTGACTTTGAATATTAAAATACAAGTATTTATTACATACACCTAAAACAAGATTTTTAAAACCTCTACTGCAAACTTTACTTCCCAATTTAAGAAGGACAATAAAAACAGGTGGTAAAACCCAGTCTCGATCTCCTCTCTGCATGTAAATGCAAACACACAGAGACACTGAGATTTATAATGAGAAGCTAAAGGCGATGTTCAAATGAGTTATCGGGTTGCAGGTGGGTGACCCTCAGGCTTTACACATCTGCATTCATTACTAATTGAATCAAGCTGTTCTTCTTATAAACCAGCTGTTGTTGTAAAGACAATTACAGGTTTGACCGAGTAGAAAATGTCCAGAATATTCTTTACATTGATTCATAGGAGCATCTGTCAAATAGACCAATAAAAACAAGATTAAGCTGTCTGAGATGAATATGATGATCATTTTACATCACATTCCAGACAGATGATTCAAAGCTCATCAACCCCTAACACCTGTGAACTGTAATGATATGAATTTATCACAGGTCTTTCTCTCAAGTGTAGTGTATTTCAGAAAGACAGATAAATAAATGTACATTTCAGATGATAAAATGTTTCAGATTTTTTTTATAGAAGCAGCCTTTGGGACACCCTTTAAAAAGGTCTTAATTTGTACCATTTAGGTGCTAGTTTGTACCTTGGATGTACTAATATGCACCCTTTATAGATACAGACGTGTAGTTTTTAAAAGGGAAATTTTTTGTACCTTTTTTCTGACAGTGCATCGGCTTTTGCATACAAAAACAAAGTTTAGAATGTTATTAAATAAGATGATTATGGGTGTAAAGAGACATGAATATATATATTTGTAACATTAACTCATTCCCCGCCAACCATTTTTTAAAAAGTTCCCCACCAGCATTTTTTGTGATTTTCACAAAAGTTTCAAAAAATGCCTTCCAGGAAAAAAATCTATATATAAACATACAAATAAAAAAGAACAGACCATCTGCTTTCAATCAAACAAACAATAAAACAAACAGTTTGGGAAAAAATTTTCATCATTATTTGTTCTCTTTTTATAACCTAAATATCGGTAGGTTTCTTAAAAAAAATTAGAGCAAAAATCTGAAATGATTGCATTTTTTTAAAATCATTTTGTTACGGTGATCAAAACAAGTTTAGAATTTTATTAAATTAGTTTTTTTCTTCAGTTTTTTATAAATTGGGTAAGAGCGCCATCTAGGGGAAGCGTCATTGGCAGGGAAATGTTGGCTGTTTCTCAATATGAGTTCTTCAGCGATCTTGCGTCCTCGTTTTTTCCCTCGAAACTTCATAATTCGAAGTCGAAGTTCAATTCCAATTCTCAAGAACGCAAGTACAGAGGACCCATGAAAATAGCCGGATGTGTTCTTGATATCAAGGATGCATCGAGTGCAGACTTGCGCACTGAAATCCCTTTACACCCCGGAAGTCATTGCGGCAAAACAATGGCAGAGGAAGGAAGTGCTACGCACAACTTTAAGTTGTAAACATTTTAAGTATTACATACATAAAAAACACAAATTGGATATTTAAATGTATGTTTTATTGGCATTGAACAACTAATCTTAATTGAGTTTCTTATTTTAGATTATATTATTATTTCCTGACAAGGTATCTATTTACGTATTTGCCATTACAAAATGACATCATAAAAAATTATGTTCATAATAATGCACATCTTATGTTCGCCTGGCAAGACCGATGTCCACAAAAACGCAAGTCCGTTCTTTACGTTCTTGGAATTGAGAAACAGCCGTTTTCTCTTAATAATAACTCGTCAATGGCGAGGAAAGAGTTAAAGGAGGGGTTGCCGGTATTTTATGCATTCTGACTTATTAACACAGTTATTATTAAAGCGTTTTATTCATCATGCTTAGCGAAGGCTAAGTGTTATAAAAGCAGTTGAGCGTGTAACTGTTACGACCTCTTATTCCTTTTATGGGCACTTCCTCTGGAAAAGCCCGCCCACATGTCAATCAGAGTGAGAGCGGGAATGCTCATCATTAGGACTGCTCTTTGAGTAAAAGTCACAAGCAACACTGCACGCGACAACTTTGTTAAAAATCAAGAATCAACAATGGCACAACAAAAGAAGTGTGTGTTTTTGGAAGTAAAGAGAAGAAAACCTTATTCAGCTTTCCAAGTAACCCTGTCTTAAGACAACAGTGGATGCAGTTTATTTTTTTCATTGGACAGCAAGGTAATTGCGAATGGGTTTATATTTGTTACTTGCATTTCAGAGACGATTGCTTTACAAACAAGGCCCAGTTCGATGCCGGATTTGTGAATCGATTTCAATTGAGTGATGGAGCGATCCCAACGTTAGAACACCCCGATAAGGAGTCAGAACCACAGGTGGTAAGTAAATCAAAATCTAATCTTAAATGTTATGTTTGCAATCGGCGCATAAGTGCATTTGATGTAAACAACATAAACATATAGCTGAGCTGTACTCGTAACTCTTTATCTCCTCCCATCGTAAGCTTCCAAGAGTTTTTCCGAAATAAACGGAAAGGCTGTTCTGTCTTTTATAAATCTGATAACAGGAAAGACTCTTTGGACATAAAGTATGAAATATGAAATACTACTCTATGTGTACCCAAGATTAACATGAGATTTGTCAGAAACGGTGTGTGTTATGTGATCTATTTGGTTTTACAGAAAAGCATTGTTTATGTCAGAGACCTCATTAACTGTAATACTACATTTAATTTTGATATTATAGAATCATTTTGGTAAGATGATGAACGTGAACCTGAGTCTGCACAGACTGCTGACAAATCAAAGACCCTTAGAAATAAATCCCATCATAACCTGATGATCCATCAGCAATATAAACCTCCAGACAGTTTAACTCAGGGCTTTGTCAAAAGATTGTTCAAAGTGAAAAACAATTCACAAGAAATGAAATGAATCAAAAAAGTCACTTCAGATTATTGGTGCGTTACAGGTTATGTTTCACAGCAACTGAACCATATTCTGTGTGATGAGTTAAAACTAAAGAAACCATCTCAGACATTCATGAAAATATACACAACTCATCACAATTCATTCCTGAGGATGTCTTACCTACAGGCCTCACCAAAAATTCCTTGAACGCCACTTCCTTGGTCTTATAATTTCAAAATGTATGTTTTACAGCTTTCAATTCACATGCATCCTCTGCATCTTGGTGTACTAGTAACAGTTAACAAAATGACTACACAAAAAAGCATTGGGACAACCCAAATCGTTGGGTTCCAACACTGTAGGCGACTTCAGGCTGGTTCTGCCCCGGAGCAGCTGACTTCGGCACGAATCTGGTGCAGATCCGGCCCAGTGTCTATGCTGGGTTGTTTAACTTATTGTTGAATGTAATATAAATATTTTCTGGATAAAGTTAACCTAACGGTTGGGTTTGTCCCTTTTTGATCCAACACTGGGTTGAAAATAAGCCATCATTTTTAGAGTTGATATTCACATATAGGGCCCTATCTTGCACCCAGCGGAATTGACTTTGTCAGTGACGCATGTATCATTCGTATTTTGCACCAGCGCACAGCGGGTTTTTCCCTCCACAGACGCACGTCGGCAAACTAGGGAATGAACTTGCGCTCCCTGGGCGGTTCAGCGCAAAAAAGGAGGCGTGTTGCGGCGCAAACCATCCCTGATGATATTTTGCAGTTTCAAAAAACAATTGCGCCACTGACCAAAAAAAAACAGGTCTAAAGTCAGTGGTGTGTTGCGCGTTGTTCATTATGCTATTTTAAGGGCACATGCTTGACCATAATGTATAGCGTGCACAACGCGCACACACTTTGCTTATCTAATCTACACAGATGCAACAGTTATTTTTGCAAATCATAAATTGTTACAATAAAAAATATTAACACATGAGATAAGGGAAATCATTGTGGTGAGCATTGTGGTGATAGTTTTTATTTATTGTGTGGCAGCGTTAAAAAATTATCATGCAAATAACGATTAAAGTATTTTCATATTTGTTGTGTGTCTGTATTACGTTTATTTTATGTAAATAATAATTAAAATGTTTTCATAAGAAACCTTAATGTATATGAACTTGATTTGTAAGTGTACTTTGGGGTTGGACCTTGCTTGCGTTTCTTGGGTCCGATTTCAAAGCCCCCAAACCCTGTCAGCGGTGAGGGTGGATGCAGCGATGTCCTCTGCTGGCGTCAGGTCCTGTGTAGAGGCAGATCCACCTACCGTTACACGGCGTGGCCGATTTATGCTGGCAAGCTCCCCCGTCTCCTGACATCATTGTAGCGCAACGATGGGGATGCGAGCTGATGAGACTGTGGCTATTTCCTCTCACGCCTGTTTAACCTACGCTGATTTGGGCGGGTTTCTCCCATCCCCAAACAAAACAACTTCTCTGTCTTTGACTGCTCTTACAAGAACATCGGTCTCCTCGGCTGTGAACCGCTCCTGGCATGCGCCTGGTAAATCCGTCATAATAATACCAACCCGCCATGAAACTTGCGCCCTTGCGTTTAAAGGGAATGTTGGATAGCATTCTGATTGGTTTATTTGACGTTACGCCCAAACCACACCTATGAATAATGAACCTACTTCAGACCAACCCCTTATTGATTTGGGCCTGGCGCAAGAGTTATTTCTCCTGCCGGGAAAATAGCAACACCGCCCAAGATCCGCCCACAAAGTCACTTGCGCGTTGCGCTTCACACTTGCGTTTCAGATCGTTAAAATAGGGCCCTTAAAGTCTTATGGTTGTATTCATAAAGTTGTATCCCATCTGCCAAAATTTTTGATGACGTCATTCCCTGATGAGGACCCCATGACGCATTTTTGTCCAATCACTTTCTATTTAGCCATTAACAAAGCTGTGATTTAAACTGAAGGCTACAGGCTGTTATAAAATACGAAATGTTTAATCTTTTCTGCTGCTTGTTTCAATAGGAAATATGTCAACACAGGAGCAAATTACATTCATCAGACCTTTCAATGGGGTCATAAGAGCTTAAAACATTCATATTTGTTAAAGAATGACCAAAGGCTGTGTATTATTACATCAACACACCATATTATTAATGCACATTACTAATCTCATTGCACGTATCAGTTGACGACTTAATTGTTCCAATGTCACCATTTGAAGTCACCAATCCTTTTTAACCTTTCTCCCTGGCTACATTAACTTGAAACTGGTGGATTTTAAGAAGTCATAAAATGATTTCTTCACTCATCTCGGGTTACCAACTACTCAACAGTGGATCCGGTCTGTAGCATTTAGCGGCTCAATTAGGCCATGATTTCCCAAAATGACTTGCTCAGCAGCTACAGTATATTATTTGTGTGTGTATGTAGACTGGGACAGAGACAAAAATAAACATTTAGGTGATGTCACATGTAGTACTCGAGACCGGTCTTGGTTTTGTCTCAGTCTTGACTCTCTTTCGTCTCTGTCTCGTCTTTGTCTCAGACTTAGTGGTCTCTGGATTTTATTTTAAGACTAGTCAAAACCACAACTGTGGGAATCGCTGGTGCATGTGTTAAAGGGGCGGTGAATTTGTCGATTTTATTGTTTTATACTGTTGCCTGATGTCTACTTCTGATGTCCGCGTGGTTTATACATTCAAAAACATCAAAAACAATAAGTAATAGGCTATTTTGTAACATATATAAGTGGCTGTCTGGAGAAATGGTTCGTTTGAAGGGGCGGGCCGCATTGAAGACCTGGACGTAAACACCCACTGCTATGATTGGACGGCTTCATTCCCCGTCATTACATGTGGGGAAATGTTTTAAAAACATTAATGTGATAAAAATAGCAGCCGAACACAAATATGTTTGAGCCACAAAAGATTCTGGGTGCTAAATATGATATACATAAATGACAATACTAAAGTAGAAACAAAACTCGACGTGACTAAATTACCGTATACAACACAGTAAGCGCGCATCAGAATCTAAACTGCGGCTAATAAATCCTTATCAATAACTTTGTATAATTCGATTTTGCTTGTGAGGTTGCTTTTACATTCACGTAATGTTAAATACCACAGTTATATGATAAAAAATAAGCTTTGTTGAGTGTTTGACCTTTCAAACGTAACTCGCCTAAATTACCGTATACAACACAGTAAACGGGCATCAGAATCTAAACTGCGGCTGATAAATCCTTCTTTATAAATAACACTGTATATTTCTACCGTTAAATTACAGTCGTGTTGTTAAGTGGTGTATCTTTATTAATCGTTTAATGTTTTTAGTACATTAAAACAGTCAAACATACGTGTTTAGACACGGATGTTACAACAGACATATCAAGCGATCTCTTCTAACAAAGCAATAGTGAAACGCAGTAACTTAAATAAAGTAAAATGTCTTACTGTGTATAATGCTGTGTCATTGTTGTCAGATCCAATATAAGTGGTGCTTTTAATCACAGTCTCTCTGCAAATCCAGCATCGACTTCTTTCCAAATAAATCCGTGTACACAAAGTTAACAAACACTCCCCACACGAGCTGGAACTTCTTAAAAAGCAAACTTTTTCCAGGCATTTAATGTTATGTTCCAAGCCTCCGAATTAAAGTATTTAGCTTCTGTGTTGTTCCCACGCGGTTCTTCCACAACCGAAAATGCGTTTCCAGTCTATCATAACAGATCACCGCGTCAAAATAAAAGTCTCTCAGAAAAAATGTATTTAAAAGTCATTTTGGTTACATTTGTCAATCTTTAAAGACATAATTACTTGTTGAGACACACGTGTGTCACGCGAAGCTGTGGGCGGGACTTCAAAAGTGGTCCTTGTATTTGGCTATGGGGCGGTGCTTCAATTCTACTTTGACGTCATAGATTTCCGAATTCCACACTGGCTTGTTTTACTGGCTTGGTGCCAAAAACTGTTATATTTCAGTAGCACGGACGTTTTCAGTTCTGAAACTTGCAGGATGTTCATTTAAGTATGATGACCTCTTATATAACAAATTATCAAGTTAAAATTGAGTATTTGATTCACCGCTCCTTTAACATCATTTATGTGATTGCATAAAAACTTCTGGTTTAAAAGCAATCATTGACTTATTTCTTATTTGATTTTTTTCATTACTGTTGTGCCGGTAGGGGATGAATGGGGGATAGTCCAAAAAGAAATCTGTCAACAAATTTAATACAAAGGTCCACACATCCAAGATGTAATTCCATCCATTTTATGATGTCTTGGTCTTGTCTCGGTCTCAACACCCTCTGGTTTTGGTATTGTCTTGGTCTCGGTTTAGGTGGTCTCGAACACTGGGGGAGAGAGAGAGAGAGAGAGAGAGAGAAAGAGAAGTGGGTCATCCAGCCTACAGAGACTGTATCATTCACTGATGTGGAAAATACACACAAATGCGCATACACATGCCCACACACAATTTAACATAAACACAAATGCACACACACACAGTCATGCAACAGTAACCTCAAGCTCACATTACACTTTCAGTGTCTGAATGTTCACTGGTTTTCTATTTGTTGTGTTACCAAGCGTTGTCATTTCTGTCTGTGGCGTCAGGTGTGTGAATGTAAACTTTTGATGTTTTGAGACCACAACACAAACATCACATGTACTCAAGATTCACCTCACAAACAAGCAAACCTGTAGTCAATAGCAATGCTTGTGGTGAACAAAAGAAAGATTTATTTTATAGCTGTTCCATCTTCTTTTCTGGCAGACGTACATTTTCATTCATTTGTAAATTAAACAGTTTGAGCTGAAATAATTGCAGATGTTTAAGTAATATCAATACAACTGCTATGTGAACACACACTGCAAAAAAATTACTTTCTTTAATTAAGATGTTTTTTCTTGATGAACAAAATGCCCTAGGAAATAAGTCTAGTTTTTAGACAAAAAATATAAAATTTAAGCAAATTTGTGCTTAAAACAAGCAAAAAAAAAAAACATATTTGTTTTGCTTGTTTTAAGCACTTATTTACTTAAAGTTTATATTTTTTGCATAAAAACCTAGACTTATTTTCCCAGGTCATTTTGCTACGGAGCTCCTAAGGGGACATGGAGCAAAAATTTAATAAAGTTTAGTTTCATGTGCTCACGCAAAACCTTCATGTGCAGAATTTTTAAAAAAAAGTTTAGTTTCGCGTGCTCACGTGAAGCTATCGCGCGAGCACATGAAACTATCGCGTGCTCACCTGAAACTATCAGTGTTGTAATGTAACGAAGTAAAAATACTTCGTTACTGTACTTAAGTAGAAATTTCACGTATCTGTACTTTACTTCGCTATTTAAATTTATGTCAACTTTCACTTTTACTCCACTACATTTTCTAGATAAAATGTATACTTTTACTCCGATATATTTCCACTAAGCATATTCGTTACTCGTTACTACAAAATAAAATCAGAAGAAATGTGTGAGACCTCAATAAGGGAGGTTTTGGCGAATCAGTGCTTCTAGATCAGTGGTTTTCAAACCCTGGGTCGCGACCCTCTGGTGGGTCGTGGAAATAAAAAACTGGGTCGCCAGAAAGATTTCAAAAAAATGTAACTAAAATAATTTATTCAATTTTATTATAAAAACTATAATAATTACAACACACTTGAATAAAAGCACAGTAAAAAATATCTTTTAAATACACAAAATAAAAAAATACTCCACCTCTGTGTCACATGACCCATGTGCTTGCGCAGCTTACTGTATTTAATTGTGCGCGGGGTCACAGCCATTTTTTAAATGATGCAAGGGGAAATAAAAACTCCTAAATAAAAATAAAAATGTGTTTGGTCTGATTTAAAAATATATATATTTTAAAGGTATTTGATTGGTTTGTCGATAGTGAGCGCGGAAATGTTTAGTTGTTTGCTAAGCATAGCGCCAACGTTAAGACACGGTTGAGTTTTGCAGTAAGACTGACACGTTAT